>NW_024704742.1:8976724-9576724 GCF_018977255.1 Callorhinchus milii | reverse complement strand
GGATGTCTTCCCAACGTGAAAGGTTAGATATCAAACACAAGGATTATTATTCAGATTCATCTTACAGTGATCAAATGAGTTATCTTTGGAACCTTGATTATCTGCCCTCTCACGTCTTCCTCAATCGTGGAACAGAGTTACGCAGAGCAGGAAGGGCTCAGGTTTGTCATTTCCAGTCTGATCTGCTACCTATCTCAGCCAAGGACTGTTAACTGAAGCCCCAAGCATAGTGCAAATCATTATTATGAAATGATAGATTATTGGGTCTTTCAGTCATTCTGGTGCAAGAGGAGACCGGAGGGAAGGAGGGAGGGAGGGAGGGACGGAGAGAGAGGAAAGGAGGGAGATCACAAGAAGAGCCATCACTGTTTTTTCTCTCAGCTATAACCCAGTAGTCAGTTTGAGATGGGGAGCGGGGGTTGCCCCTTCCCCTCAGCCACATCAAATGTGCTGCCTGGAAAGGCAAGGTGAGAAAATCAGATGAGAGGGGAGGGGGGTGGGGTGGTTGGTGGTGGAGGAGGATAGAAGTAGTTCTGACAATGTGGTCTGCATATAGAGTGCCCAGGGCAGCTTCACATCTGTTAAAACCCATCATCGTTCTATCAAACGGACAAAATTATAGAACACCATTGCCGAAAATTTAATTTCTCGAACAATAGCGGTTCTGAGCTGGTATATTCCAGTCAGGGCAGCCAATGAAGGAACGGACTGAGCTCAGTGTTTCTTGGCAGCTCCAGGCCTTTGGGTTTAAAGGTTTGATTTGTGATTAAGTGAGCCCATGTAGACCTTCAGGCACTTTTTAATAGTCTATTTGCTAAATATAGCCACGGTGATATGTGCACAGAAGATCTGATCCCTCCCTGCCCATTACCATACACACACACAACTCCCAGATGTTACCCAAATGCAAGATTAAATTGACCTGTGCTGGCTGGAGACTTTATTGTGATCGGGCCATTCAGCTCCACCAGCAGCTGCTGCTTTTGCAAGCCATACACTTTTGCCGATACATTTCCTGACCACTTCAATTTATTTTTAAAATAAAGGCACCTCTGACACAGTGGCCTGTCACGTGGTGGGCGAGAAGTAGAATATGGTTCAGGTGTGATAGCAGCATCTTTACAGAAACAGAGGCCGCCTCGCCTCTGTTTACCAAACAGTAAGTAGAAACCCGATTGTTAGTCAATTGGCGGATCACTCTTCCATGGGTAATAATTCCTTCAAAAAAAATAGTAAATTGGTCACTCAATTCACGACTGTTTGTGGGACACTGCTGTGGTAGAGGGTAGAAGCTTTGAAGCTGAACCAAACTGTTATTATTGTAAACCTGATGCTGTGCTGTTGAACTGCCTGTAATAGCCAGGTGCAGACGTAAAGGGGTGAAAGTGTAGAATTCATAAACTAAACTGCTCGATTCCCCACCAGATTTGTGAAGTAAAACAATCATGAAAAGCTGGTAGCCTGGGTTTTACTCTCCGACCTTTTGTGGGACTTTCCAGGCCAATCCAAGAGTAAAGTGTCAGCTGTGACCTCGATGGGGCAACTCGCAGAGCCAACTCTGCTTTGCAAATTGAAGGTTGACAATTCCCTATAGTTAGCGCATATATGAAACTATACCACTAATCCAGAGGGAAATGTACCACTAATCCTTCTGTGCATGGTAACCACAAGGAGGACACCAGAACATACTTGGGGAATGTTAAGTCTGAGCAACAGTGGGATCAGTGACCATACTCTCGGTTTACAAGTGAATTATGGTGTCAGCCTGGATAGGTTGGTAGGACTCTTGGTAGCACCATTCAGACCATTGAGCCTCTTCAACCAATTGATTCTGATAATTTTTGCCCAACAACTGATTGGGGTTTAAGCTCACAAACAAGGCTGTTGCCCCAGCCCCACCTCCTCCACTGCAATGATGGGAGAATGCTACATTGTCTGAGGTGCTGCGTTTCGGATGAAATGTTATAGGTCTTGTCTGCCTGTTCAAGTGGATGTTAAAGATCCCATTACTCAAAAAAAAGTTTCTTACGGTATCCTGGTCAATAATCCCCCAGATAAATTAATTTCATGGTTGTTTGCGGAACAAATTGTCTGCTGCTTTTGCCTACAAATAGCCAGTCATTGGTCCTTGATATTTTTCATTTCATTATAGGCTGCAGCTATATCAAATGTAATATTGGTCATTTTCTAGTTTCTAATATGTATTCATTAAACTCTGAGACTGAAAAGAAAGAAAACTTTTCTGAATAAAATGCAATTGTGGTTTGAAGGCTGGCAGTTCAATATGAATCATTTTTACAGAGTTGGCTGTTAAAAAATTAAAATGGCACGGTGTGATTTGTGATTCACACTGCATCGTAATGATCTGGGATAATAACCAGTCACTGGAAAACACACAGAAATGGTACAACTGAATGCACACATACATACATACACAGAACAAAATCCTTCAACCATTCTCTCATAGTTAAAACTCAGTAATTCTCTGGTAATGATAGACCAGATATAGCAGTGACAGGCAGTGCAATGAATTACATTTGTGGATGTGGGACAAGGCCACAGTTATTCAGACTGATATCAGATCACATATGTTAAAAGTGGTTTACTTCTGCAAAGTAACAGGGCGATGAAGGAACTTGTGTTCCAACACAGCAGGTATAATACAATAATATAATAATCCTTGCATTTGATATAGCGTGTTATCACGTCTTCGAGACGTCTCAAAGCGCTTCACAGAATATACTGTAAAGTGAATTGGCACTATATTTTGTGGGTGAAAAGCAGTAGCCAATTGCACACAGCAGTGTCCCACAAACAGTCGTGGATTGAGTGGCCAATTTATTATTATTATTAATTTTTTGCAGGTAGCAGCAAACAACCTCTGGATAGAAATTCCACCAGAGTCCAGATTTACTCTGTTCATGTAGCATTTCAGAACATCCACAATTTGTCAAATTCTTAAAGAGTACCTTTAATTTTACAGCTCTTTCTTCCTGTAAGTTTATTTGAAGACCTGTAGAAATTAGGCTTCAAAGTCAAAATTAAAACTGAATTTAACAATTTAACAGGAAGTAGCTCTTTGATAGCGCTTTTGGTCATCTTTCCATTCCCACCCACTTTGGCTTCCATCTCCAACCCAGGCAGCAGTGCTAAGTGTTTTGAGACATCTTCCCCACACAAAAGGCGCTGCATAAATGTATATTGTGTTGTTGTGATTTGCTAAATTCTGGATGCTCTGAAAAGCTATGTAAATAGAGTAAATGTAGACCTGGTGGAATGTAACCCCATACCTTTGTTAATTGGAAAAAGTCTCAAGAAACAAAGGGAACTTAAAAAGGATAGCTTGAAAGGGCTGAGCCAATAATTGATGTTAAGCTCACATTCCTACTTCCTTTTTCCCCTTCTTCCAGCCATGTACCATCTGTACTCTCGTGAAAGTAAACAGGATTCTTTTTTTAAAAAACATGCATCAACATTCTCGGCACTGCACCAAACGAGATCTCACTCATATAGGTAATGAGGGCTGATACAGGCAGCAAACAGCCATGACCCACTATCTCCATCATTGATTCCTGAACGGGGTTAAACGTTCAAAGGTTTTTATTGGAGTCTGTGCGTGCCAAGGGGAAACATGCATTCAGAAAACGCATTGCGACTGCTGTGAGCTCAGGAAATAAAGCTCTCCAAGGAATCGGAAAGTGGCTCATTTCTGGGAACCTTCTTTGTGTCGGATCTGCCATGTGCCCATTGACCTGCTTTGACCTGATCCGGGCCACCTGTGACAAGGATGGTGCTTTCAAACAGATTAAATTCTAGCAGAGTGGCTTGCTTGCGTGTGCTGGTCCTCCAGCGAGTTCTTGTTGCCTTTGGCAACACATTCCTTGAAGAATCAGATGAGGCTTTAGCTGCTGTGGATTTGTTTTGCCCTTTAGATTCTTCCTGCCCTGTAGCCTCGACATATGGAAGAATCTCCAGGCTGACGGACTTTCAGCAAGAGCCCTGGGCCACTGAAATGTGGGGTGCAAACAAACAAACATGACAAGGGGTAGGCACTCAAACCTTCTCAGCGAACGGCTTGAGTGGAACAGCTTTCCGAATATATACAAAGAAGCTCTTTCTTCAGCACTACTAGACAACATATAGTGTAACACGCAAATAAATAAAATGGACATTGACAAACGGTGGCATTGCAACAATAATAATAATAATCCTTGCATTTAATATAGCGACTTAACATGTCTTTGAGACGTCTCAAAGCACTTCACAGAATATACTGTAAAGTGAATTGACTGTATATTTTGTGGGCGAAATGCAGCAGCCAATTGCGCACAGTAGTGTCCACAAACAGTCGTGGTAGGAGTGACCAATTTTTTAAAGGATTTATTACCCCTGGAAAAGTGATCTGCCAATCGAATAACAACCGGGTTCCTACTTACTGCTATTTTTTTCAAAGGACACCAAAAGAATTCTCCAACAAAAGACTTGGCTAGTGTTTTGTTGCAGAACATAAAAAAGCAAAGCTCTGGGTTTTAATTGGATAAATGTGCTATTGTACCACCAGGCTGTGGCTCATGGCCATTAAAAGCTTCCCTTCATTGCACTTGGACTTGCACTGAAATGAGTTTAGCCATTACTGGGGGTTAAACCCCACAGTACACAATGGGGGAGGAGATTGGTGTGCAGGGAAAAGGAGAGATGGGAAGCCAGTGGAATCTGCTTGGGTGTGCAGTGGATTAAAGACAAACCTTGCAAAGCTAGGATAGGCTCACAATAATACAATACAAAATTACATTTACACAGCATCTTTCATATCGGGAGGACATCCCAAGCCGCTGGACAGTAAAGGATTTGGACGCCGGCAGGGGGTTCAGATCAGGAGAGGTAGGGGAGAGTAGGGCGAGAAGGGTGGTCGAAGGCATGGTCAAAGAGGAGGGTCTTGAGACATGCCTTGAACAAGGTGAGGGAGCGAGGTGAAGGGAATGTGGGTTGGAGTTCCAAAGGGTGGGGGCAGAGAAGCTGAAGGCCCAACCGCCGACAATGGGGCAGGCCGTGCGGGGGACTTAGAGCAGCCTGGAGCCTGCTGAGCGAAGGGAGCGGACAGGTTGATATGGGAGACAATAATCTGATAGACTTGGAGCTATGGACAGGACCTCAGCTCTGCACGTCCAAGCTTGGATATGTCTTTGCTGGATAAGTACTGTGTGGTTAGTTACCAATATTTCTCTTAGGAACATAGGAAAGTCAAATGGTTAAATCATTGTCACTTCTGTAAACCCCTGGCCTGTTGGGCCTATGTTCAGAGTAGGTGTTACAACACATTGCTGGCAGTTTTACTGTGCATAATGATGAGCTAACCCTGACCTAGAAATAACCAACATAAATGGAAAAGAGTGTTTATCAAATCTGGGCTGAACCCTCAGCCCAGATTTGATAAACACATCCATACAAAAATATAAATCCATCTGAAATAGAAAGATAGAACCATAAGATATAAAGTGACATAAAATTTAAAGCCCTGGAACATTTAATGAATGATAAGACAGGAATGATGGTAAAGCACCAACTCTCAGCCTCTCAGGTCATGGGTAAGCAGCAACCACTAACACCGTTAAAATGAGCATTCTGAGCTGTCCATTTAACAAGAACAACTTGTATTTATGTAGTACCCTTCGTGTAGGATAAAGTCTCAGAGTGCTTCAAAATTATAGCCTTGGACAACGAGCAAGAGAGCAGGGAGAGGGAGGAAAGCAGCAAATATAATAATAATAATCCTTGCATTTGATATAGCGCCTTATCACGTCTTTGAGATGTCTCAAAGCGCTTCACAGAATATACTGCAAAGTGAATTGACTGTATATTTTGTGGGTGAAACACGGCAGCCAATTGTGCACAGCAGTGACCCACAAACAGTTATGGATTGAGTGACCAATTTATTATTATTCAAAAAATTTTGAAAGAATTATTACCCCCGGAAAAGCAATCCGCCAACCGACTAACAACCGGGTTCCTACTTACTGCTGGGCAAACAGAGGCGTGTGGAGTAAGGAAACTTACTCAAACCCAAGGAATCAAACCCAGGTCTCTCACTTGTGAGGCGAGTGCTCTAACCACTGAGCTACAGGAAATGGTTCTCAGTATTACACCCAACCCAATTTACCGTTCACATCGATGAACTCCTATCTGGGGGTGGAGAGAGGAAGAGGAAATGGGGTGGAGTAAGAAATATACTAAAGCACATCGCAAAGTGGCAGCCTGGGATGGTACTTGATCTCAATGCTGAAGAAGGGAAGATGAGCTTTGGTGCATAATGCATCAAGGTGGTTGCAAGAATATGAGGGGGAGGAGGATAAATGAATGAACCAAATGAAACTGTGGTAAAGGAAACAAAAAATCCTCCTTTGTTTTTAAAAAGCAAAGCAGCAAATTTTGAACCAATTTTAGAATAATAGCAAAAAATAGCCAAAGAAATGTTCCCAGGAATGTTTCTGTCCTTGAATAAGTACTGGATAGGGCTTAGCTTGTTCTTCATTTGGGATATGACCTTGTGATGTCTCATAAGCCTTAGAGCTGCATTTTTTGTAAGCTGCGTATCATTATGGAGCTGTTCTCCCAGAAAGCTGTGACAATATTGTAATGAAACACTGTCAGCGTGTCTAATTAACTGTAAGGTCTGCCTCATTCAAAGTGAACAATGTGGTGATCTTGGGTCTCGCTCAACTAAGGGCTGTAGTGGGATTGACGGCAAGTTGTGTGTGGTGCCTTGTGTATGTGTGGTGCCTCTGTGTATGTGTGTGTCTGCATGTATCTATGTACATGCATGCGTGTGTGTGTATGTGTGAGTGTATGTGTGCAGGTTTGTGCAGGTGTGTGCACGTACATGCAGAGGATGGGGGCTTCATCAGTGAGTGCATTTGCTATCGGTTTCTCAAAACAGACATTTGCACGGTTTGCTTCATGGCGTGGTGGGGGAGGGGGGGAGCAAAGGGTTAAATGAACCCTCAGTAATCGGCAATTTGTGGCTGGCAAGCCAGGAATCCTGGGCAAAAACAGACTGTAAGCTTTGAAGTTCACCGATGACTGACGGACAGCAAGCTTTTTTGAACGAGAAACTTAAAAAAAAGCAAATCATGAGTTCTATCTATCCTGCCGTTGTGTAGGAGACAGCTTTATGCCACTGGAAAGAACTGCATCTTTCTTCAAAAAAAAGTCCGCTGGAGCGTAACTCAAAGGTGCTGCTGTAAGCACTTGCCGCTTGCATTCTCTCCATCGGGGTCACCGTGGTCCCTTTACTTCCACTCACAAGAAATCACATTCAGCAATCATTGTCACACAAGGCACGCTAATGTGCCGATCCCCCAGCCACACAACCGTACAGGGGGTATGTAATAATTGACCGTTATAGACCAGCGTTTTCTTAGACATGAAGTTGAGAGGTTTACAGCCCATGAAAAAAATCCCCACGGTAACTATCACAGAAGCAACAGATATCCGAGGACTTTTTTCCCCAATTACACCGTGTCACTAAGTATTCTCTTTAGTTAACACTGCATGCTGGCCAGCTGCTTTTTACTTAAATTTTAAGGTCCAAGAACTATTTGTTTTATGTCAAACGCAAAAATGATTATCATTATTATTAATAGGTATACTTTTCTGGGGGTAATAATCCCTTCAAAAAATAATAATAAAAAATAATAATAAATTGCTCACTCAATCCACAACTGTTTGTGGGACATTGCTGTGCGCAATTGGCTGCTACAAAATATCCCACAAAATAATACAGTCAATTCACAGTATATTCTGTGAAGCGCTTTGAGATGTCTCAATGACGTGATATGGCGCCATATCAAATGCAACGATTATTATTATTAATAATATTATTTTGGATGCATTTAGCACTCAGAACAGAGGAGCACTAAATTCCCTTTCGCTGACAACAAGACAAGTGCTCACATGATACTCCAGCTTTTTAACTATTGAACCTCAATTGATTTATTTTTTGATTTATTTACAATCCTGTTCACTTTGTCTTCTGTCAAGGAAACGTGGTAGTGTCTGTATCGTCCTGCCTAGTTCCCCGCCAGGATCGCATTCCTTCACAGTCAACTTATAACCCAGAAAGCTTCATTAGACTGGCTTTGGCAGTGGATTGAGGGAGAATGAATGAGACTAATGAAACACTTTGGGGGTAAATTGAAAACTGACCCCAAAAAGCTGAAATACCTCACTGTCCTGTTCTCTAAGTATATCTACACTGAGGTATGTGTGCATGTATGTGAGCATGTGTGTGAGTAAATGCATAGTAACTATACTGTCATCAATAAATTGCCAAGCTCTGCTGCACATACCACTAACAGCACTTTCCATTAGGAACCAACGTTGGGTAAGTGGACAGGCCAGCAGAGAACAGCCCCCACCTCTTCACCATTATGTGACACAAATTAAGCCAACGTTGTCATAGTTGATTGATAAATAGGGTCGAACCAACAAGATACTTCTTTCTAAAGAACTTCATGGCTATTTGTGGAACATTGGCTGTGCACAAATTGGCTGCTGCATTCACCTATAAAATGCACAACCTCACTTAAGCAGTATATCTTATGCTTTAAGACACAACTCCTGATGTGAAAGGCATCATATGAAAATGTAAGGATTATTATTCTAACTTCCGCCTCCTCAAACATTTACATCTGCTGGTATAAGATTTATAAATAATAATCCTTGAATTTGATATAGCACCTTATCATGTCTTCGAGATGCCTCAAAGCGGTTCACAGAATATCCTGTAAAGTGAATTGACTGTATTTTATGGGCGAAAATCAGCAGCCAGTTGCGCACAGCAGTGTCCCACAAACAGTCAGGGATTGAGTGACCAAATTATTATTATTATAATAAGCACCCAGTTCCATTCATGGAAGCACTCTTAACTCATGTCTCTTTTTTTTGCTCATTTCTACCACTTCCTCCTCCTGCATTGTTAGTAAACATTTGTTTGTGTTGTCTGGAAAAGCCAGAGGCTAATGAGGGCAGAAGGTAGGCCCGATCCATCATTCTATGACAGGACATAATCTGTCACCCAGGCCCTGCATTTATGGGGAGGACAGAATCAGTGACCCATGACCTGCAGGTGTTGGTCAGCCCATTAGGTCCCATTCAGACCTGTATGGATGCAGCCTCCGGCCTCAAATAGTGAGATTATATTGACAGCTAAGCTCTTAGGTTTCCGCTTGTTAAGAAAAAGGAATGGAAATGTGCAGACGTGAGGAGCAAATTTTGTTCCATTTGTAGTTATTTGAAAGAGGAAATCAATTGGAGTCCAGTTGATGCGTTCACGCTTATGGTTCACTGAGACAGGTTGCGTTATACCAATCGGGTATGAATGTAACAGTAATAATAATAATAATCCTTGCATTTGATATAGCGCCTTATCACATCGTCGAGAAGTCTCAAAGCGCTTCACAGGATATATTGTAAAGCGGGCTAAATTAAACTACACAAAATTGCTTCTCCCACTGTGTGGAGGACATTAATGTCATCGAACACTCAAAGCACAGAAGGAGAGCACTCGGACCAAATTATCAGTGGTGTTACCATCTCCCCCATTGAATCTGGGCCACCAACAGTGGACAAGAGTTCAAGCACTTTGTCCTCGCTGTCTGGAAATCTCTTCCCAAATCACCTCTTCCTCACGGCTTTCAAAACTCATCTCAATTTTGTTCATAAATTGTACAATCAATTCACTTTACAGTATATCCTGTGAAGCGCTTTGAGATGTCTCGAAAGACATGATAAGGTGCTATATCAAATACAAGGATTATTATCATATTATTATGAATAACCTCTTTTTTTGACCATTTAAACTGTAACAAAACATGTTCTAACCGGGGGGTGCCCTGGACTTGTCTTATATCAGGTCTGGTAGAAACTGCCACACACAAGCCTTGCACAGAGGGTTTGTGTAAGATTATTAGTGTATAGACCTTTGGAGGAGGGAGCAGAAAACGATGAAAGACGGCGGTTTGAGCCTGTTGGGCAGGCCTGCTTCTGATCTTTCCTGCACAGTATGTGGTACACCAATTTAAATTATAATGTACGTCGTTGGTTATCTCTGCACACACAGACACTGACTAACCTTAGATAGCTTGTGGCAGTGCTGCAGGAATCAAATCAAATAATTTACATGCATCATTTGCCTATTACAGAAAAAACACTGCACGCTTGTGTCAGGAGGGGAAGGAAAACAATTCCAAACATTTCAAGAGCCACATCATCCTCCAATAGAAGTATTCTTTTACAGTGTGAACAGCCAACATTCCATCAAGTAAATAGTCCACTGCTTGATACACCTGACATTGGGAACCTGCTGAACATGACCCAGGGTTTCTAACCCTTTCCATATCGTTTAACGATTGTTGATCCTCGTGGAAATAGGGCTGATATGCGCTCCGAGTCACTGTCCAGCGTGAAGGGCACTATATAAATGTGGGTTGTTGTTGTTGTTGGGTAAGAACCAAGTGCAGTTTGATCCATACATCTAAAAGTCCTTTCTCTTGCTGAACCAACTATCTCCGAAATTCCACCTCGTCTAAGTCGGTCTTGAAAGTTAAGATTGCACAGAACTGTGGAAACTTCTTGAAACAAGCATCAATCTGAAAGCCTGTTCTTCTTCAGGATTGTGGAATGCCATCTTCCAAATTATGACTACATTTAAGAGCTTTCCACAATTTTGTGCAAGCTTAACCTTTAAGGCAAATTGACCTAAATGATGGAAGAGTAAATCATGTTCCTAATAAGGGCAACAACTGGATTGTTTTGCTGGTAGGCAATTGTTATGACGATAGTGTTAAGAGTCAGAGAGAGTTAGTGATAGTACAGAGATAAAGAAAGTCATGGGGATAGAGGGATAGAGAGTGAGAGATTATCAGAGAGAGAGAGAGATGGAACAGAAGAGTAGCAGAAAGAGAAAAGCTAGCACAGTGTGGTGGTACTATCATGACTTGTATAAATAATAATAATAATAATCCTTGCATTTGATACAGAGCTTTTCACGTCTTCTAGCCATCTCAAAGCGCTTCACAGAATATACTGTAAAGTGAATAGACTATATTTGTGGGCAAAATGTGGCAGCCAATTGTGCACAGCAATGTCCCACAAACAGTCGTGGATTGAAATGACCAATTTATTATTTTTTTCTTGAGGGATTATTATCAAGCGTGTAAATTAATCTTGCTGCAAGACATTTTTGGTTAGCAGTATTCACAATTTGTGTATTGTGTGATAAACCTATTATCCACACTGTTTACTTATCCACAATGGGCCCAATCCCAATTGGAGTAAACAATCGGCTCTACTGGAATTACCATGTGTAAATGTCAATTTTAAATTAATTAATTAAATTAATTTAATAATTATGTACACATTTAATAATTCAATAATAATAAAGAATTTAATAATAATTTAAATAATTAAATGAATAATTTAATAAATATTATTATTTAATAATATTTATTATTTACACATGGAATCCTCATACTGGTTTGGATAAACTTAAGCACGGGGATGGATTTCTGAATGTGTCAGACACCCGGCTGATCCCCTGCCCCCCAAAAAAGTTATCATTCCATTATAATAATAATCCTTTAATTTCATATACCGCCTTATCACATCTTTGAGGCATCTTAAAGCGCTTCACAGAGTATACTGTAAAGTGAATTGACTGTATATTATAAGTGTTCCCCTTACTCTGTCTCCCATTTCTTGATTTTTCTTTGTGATTTGAAGCTGATGGGTACCAGTAGCCAGAGATTAACAGGTCCCCCGGATACACCGCAAGTGACTTTTGTGGGCACGACCATCACTGGGTCTTAGGAATCTCGCTGGGGACAGGGAGCAAAGCTCAAAAGAGTACAATTAATCCACATGGCTCTTAGATCTGTTTTGCTCTCAGCCTGCTTGCCTGCAGACTCCCACACACTGCTGAAGCAACACAGCCCTCCCATCACCCAATGCCTTCTCTCCAGCCACACGCAGGTCTGACTTGTTTTTGGACAGTGACCAATGACTGTGGAATGTAATTATGAGTGCTTGGTGTAAGCTTACTGTAGGAACCATCAACCCACATAATACTGCATAATGCTTTGCAGTAAGTGGAAAATCAGATCTGATGGAACAATCTATCTCAAACTGGTGTAGCTTGTGACTCATACCTGACACAGCTTTCGGAGAACGCAATGACCCAGGGGATCCGAGTGTCTCAGACAAGGGGAAATGCGCAATCCTGGAGTTAAACCTGACCCTCCACTGTTCATCTTCACTCAGTAAGCATCAACCTTCCAGTATTAATGGAACAGGCAGCATCACTTGAGCAGAAACAGATAAGCTGTGGGTTGGGGCTGCTGAAATCTATTTTTTATTAGTACAGCCTCTTGTCTCTTGGTTGCAGTGAGCCTTGAGTAGTCCTGTGGTCATGGCTGTTTTATCGCACGTGACAGTGAAGGAGTACAGAGTGATTCAGGTCAATGTCTGGCATTGGATCTGGAGAACATACTTTACTCTTCATGTGTAGCATATGTTGTGGCAAACCCTAGTCTTTGACTCAGTGACAGAGTGACTGGGATTAGAGTCCCACTGACTGGAGGTCCATTGTCCACAAAATGTACACTCAATTCACTTTACAATATATTCTGTGAATCTCTTTGAGACGTCTCAAAGATGTGATAAGACGCTATATCAAACGTAAGGATTATTATTATTATAATTGGGGTCTAGTGTCTCAGTGAATGGAGTTCAGTGTCTCAGTGAGCGGGGTCCAGTAGAATTTAGTGTTTAAGTAAAGTATAATGGGTAAGTAACAATTGGAAAGGTCTTAAACTGCATTACCAAGGAACTTGCATCCATCCCATCTCATCCAGACAAAGTATCGGGATTTAGACAGGCTGCGGTGCAATGAGGCAGACACTCCTCCTTAGACTTAACCCACGACTGGCCTGTGAAGTCTTCCAGAGATCTCAAAGCGCTTCACAGAATACACTGTAAAGTGAATTGACTGTATATTTTGTGGGCGAAACACGCAGCCAATTGCACACAGCAGCGTCCCACAAACAGTTGTGCTCTGCTATGTGAACTGACCAACATATTGAAATAAATTAATGTCTTCAGATTCACAGTAACGTGGTTACATAGAGTTACTACAGAGTTACATTGATCACTGTGATGCCAGAACAAGATGCCCGAGATGTACCTCCCAGCATGAGATTTGGCAGCTCTGCCATTCCTGCGGCTGAGAGCAATACAGTCTTTGGTGGGCTTGTTGAAAGTGCGTGGCCTGAAACCAATCACAAACATAGACAGTTCTAGCTGTTCTCCAGAATCCATAGATAAACTTTTTTTTAAATCTTCTTCGGTCTGGAAAACCAGATAGTTGCCATTCCATCTTTATTGATACATATATATATATATATTATATATATATTGATATATATATATATTCTATATTGCTTTGGGACGTCCTCCCGACGTGAAAAGCGCTATATTAAATGTAAGGATTATTATTATTATTATTATTATCAGGAGCTTGTATGACCTGCAAAATGTGGATGGTCAGTCACGCTGGCTACAACAACTGGCTATAGTGACCTTCACGTCGGAAATAACCTTCTCCAGAATAAAACAGAGACCTTGCATAAATCTAATTGAGGCATTGAGTTAAAGTATTGGCTATGCGACTAAACCTAGTGACTGTGATCCCAGTACCCACCAGCCTTCAGGTGACAAGGGCTCCAGACTGCAATATTGCACAATGAGATGCCACCAGTTCAATCGATTCATTGTTTACAGGAAACCATTTACAGTCGATCACAGGGAAGTCTTACGGTCAGGGGATATATTACAATGAGACATGTTTTAGAAGCCGGATTGCCAATTCATTTCATTTTGAATGGAATGGGAAAATCGTCATTAACATGACTGCCTTATTCAGAAAATAACTGAAAATAATAAGAGAAGGCTTTGGGCATCTTAATTTTGCATGCTATTCCAAAGACTGGATTAGAAAGAGTGTTTAATAATGTTCGCCAATCTGGATCTCCTCTGTGTAGCCAACAGCAATTGTCAAGGACAAAGAACAGATTAAAAGATGCATTGCCAACCACTTTGGAGATATTAGCTGCACAGTGCAGGGCCTTCCGCTGTACAAACTGTCCAATAAGCTTAATTGAAGTAAAAATGCAGTTTAATGCAATGCAGCTGAGCTATTGAATCTTCATTTTTATTCTCTATTCACTAAGCAAGAAGCAGTATGAAATCACTTGTCTTGGTGCTGCTTGAAGAGTTTTCCAAATCAAAGTAAATTGTGTGCTGTCTGACTTATTGACTTTGCTAAAAGGCTGAATGAAACACACTCTCTCACGATCCATTAAGTAGCTGGCCTGTATCCAGACTCAGTAAAATTCACTTCATAAAGCACGTGACTGCCAGCCACCAGTGTCAGTTCAATGCAGATTCTCCGGCCCTTGCATTTACAGCAGTTAAGGATGCTTCACATGCAGCAAAGCTCACATACTCTTCAATACAACCTTTAAAAATGATGCGTTGCAAAACCCAACATAATTATTAAACTGAGGCAACGCCATTATTAAAAACAACTTGCATTATTTAGCGCCCTTCATTCAGCGTAGTGCCGGAGATTACTGCATTAAGATAAGGCAATGTGACAGGCAATTTGCAACATCAACAACAAAATTACATTTGTATAGGCCTTTCACGCCGGGAGGAGTCCCAAGGCGCTGGACAGACAATCAGACAACATAACGCGCAATGTAATTATTAAACTGAGAGATGTAATACACAATATGAATATTGGTGGACGAGCAATGTTGTGAATTTTATTCCATTCAGGACATGAGTCGCAGCGTGCCTGATCCCCACATTGATTTACATTAATATATTCTGTTTCAGCGCTATTGTGAACATCTATTTCAAGAAATATTACGACAGTCGGTATCTCGCTTCCTTCTAATAGTCCCGACGTCTCCTGTAGGGAGCACCCGGTAGAAAACCCATTCTCACTGATATCTGCCAAAACTGCTCTTCAATTGGTTTCCAGGAAATATGGAATAGCAAGAAATCTCTCTGTGACTTCCATTGCTCTGACGATGGTGGGGGTTTGGGAGAATGTTGCCGGTCTCCACATTGACGCTTTACTGTTCAGTTAAGTAACTTCAAGTGGTCAATATCCAATCACAATTTCACATGATAACTCCGCTCAGGATATGGTGAATCAGCCATTGTTACAGCACAGGTAGAGGCACTCAGCCTATCAACAACAAGATTACATTTGTGTAGCGCCTTTTACGTTGAGAGGACGTTCCAAGGTGCTGAACATAGTACAGCATTTCAGACCCGAGCTGGGGTTGGGGGAGGAAGGGAGGGGAGGGGAAGGGGGTGGCTGATGGCATGGTCGAAGAGGAGGGTCTTGAGATGGGATTTGACGGAGACTAAGGAGGGGCGAGGCGAAGTGACTGGGGGATGGAATTCCAGAGGTTGGGGGCAGAGTGGCTGAAGGCTCTCCCGCCAATGGTGGGGCGGGTGGGTCGGGGGACGTGGAGAGGACCAGAGCCGGCTGAGCGGAGGGAGCGGGTGGGTTGGTAGGGGGTTAGGAGGTCGCACAGGTAGGGTGGGGCGAGGCCATGGAGGGCTTTGTATGTGAGGACCAGGATCTTGAACTGGATCCTCTGAAGGATAGGGAGCCAGTCAAGTCGGGCGAGAGTGGGGGAGATGGGGTCACTGTTGTTTATTTCCAAGTGAGGCACTGAGTCTAATTCCACCCTGCTGCTCGCTTCCCAGTATGCTGCAAGACTGATCCTCACGTTCATTTGATTTGTACCGGGTTTCTGCACACATTAAAATGCATATTTTCTTTTGTGAAGGAAACAATCTGGGAACTTAGTATCAGTATTTTGCAGCACTGACCCCAATCTTATGGAAGTATTGCGAGTTGCAGAAATAAGCCAGTTAATGGTCTTACCTGTGCCACATCGCCAATGATGGAATAAAATGGTCAACCTTTCCTCAGTATTAGCACCAGTCTACTGCAGAGTTGACTGGATTGGGAAATGGTGGGTGGGGAGGGGGGGGGAAGGGATGAGTGAGGGAATTTGTAGTAGTGACAGGCAATACTTTCTAGCCATCATCTCTGAATAACAATATAGAATGTAATGTGTGTTGACATTGACACGCTAATGCTCTACTCAAACAGCCAAGATGTCCTTTTCCATTTGCCTGCCTGAATACCTGTATGGGGTGAGTTAGAAGCTATTACTCATAATGCCTCCATCTCTTGAACACAATATTGAGTTGGATGAAGAAGGCCGTTTAGCCCATCATGTCTCATCCATTCAGGAAATCCACCCCAGTGTCCCCCCCGCCCCATCACAGAATCAAGCTACTTTTTAAATGCAGCTGTTGTTTGCAAAGTCTGATTTTAGTAAAGCCAAGTTCGTTAACCAATGCGGTAGTGAGTGTTCTATTCAGTGCATGGGATATTTCAACAGAACATTTTGACTGCATATGGATGATTTCAGCGTGTAGTACAGCACACAAGCTCCATTTGCACATGATCCTCGATGGAGCATGGTTATTACTGAGCAACAGGCGGCTCAATTTGCCACACGTTCAGATCTACTGCGATCATCTCGCCACCAGTTCCAGAAAATGAGCTCAGCGCTGTTTTACACTTTGTTTCCAGCGGGAAATGTCCCAAACAAAAAGTACATCACTGATTGTTCAGCACCCACAAATCCCATGTATAGTCCACGGTTTAATCAATCAATAAATGACTCAAGCACAAACCTTGTGTCAGATCTTGCTCCACTTCAGCAAAAGTACTGTTTTGTTTTTAAAATAAGGGGTGGGGGGGGAGAAAGCAAATCTAATACAATGTTCCAACACTGAGAAATAGTACATTACAAAGACCATTCCACCCCCCCCCCCCCCCCCCCACTCCCCAAACCCCTTGCTATCTGCCAAAAATGTCTCGGAATCCCTTAAGAATTTCACTGCAGCTGCTGCTCAGTCAAAACAATTTCTGATATGTTTTCAAGTTTTCTATACTTCTGCTGCTGCAATGTTTCATCTTAAGGACGAACTCATAACCCAATGCGTTTTCTTACATAATGATGATCCTTACTTTACTATAATGTCTTAGCACGTCGGCAAAATAGGATTAATCATAAAGTGGAGTGCCTGTGTATATTGTAGATGAATGTGGCAGCCAATTTGGACACCGCTCTCCACCACCCGCTGCCTTCACTTGGCTGCCTCTGGCCTTCTGCTTGTGCCTCGTCCCCTCCGCTCTACTATCCGTGGCTGTCCCTTCAACTACTATGCCCCAAAGCTCTGGAACTCTCTACCTCAATCCGTCCGCCTTGCCCCCTCCCTCGCCACCTTCAAATCCCACCTAAAAACCTTCATTTTTGATTGTGCTTACGGTCACCTCCCCTCTCCTTCTCCCCCTGGCTTGGGGTCAGACTGTCAAGCGCTCCGGAATGCTACCCCGCGTGAAGGGCGCTGTATAAATGCAGGTTGGTGCTGTTGTGGTTGCATACACAATGTCCAATAAACAACCATGGAGTAAACGACCAATTATTTTCTGGGGAATTGTTGGCCAGGACACCCGGAGAAGCTCCATTCTCTTTTCAAATAGTGCCATGAGATCTTTACAACAACAACAACTTGCATTTATATAGCGCCCTTCACGTGGGATAGCATCCTGGAGCGCTTAACATCCACCTAAAGAAGCAGATGGGACCTTGATTTAACATCTCATTAGAAGGACGGCACCTGCAACAATGCAAGGCTCCCCAGCCTGCATTGGAATGTCATTCACACTGGGTTTATTCATTGCACCTCCTCTGATAAAAGCATAACCTCAACCCTTGCTGTTGCATATTAACTTCTTCACTGTTAAGCAAGTCAGTGGTGTTTGCTATTCTGCTCTACGTACAAGCAGTGAAGATACAGCCAGAGCCATTCTTATCATGCCTCAATAGATCTTGTGGTCATCTCTGTGGACTTTGTCTCAATGACACTGGAGTTTGTAAAGTTGTGTCTTTACATCCAACTAGGAAAATAAGCTCACCTCTCACTGCTGCTCAGATGACAGAGGCATTGCCCAGTGTGAAATGGAGCCACATGAACTGGGAAAGGTTTGATCACTAGTCTGTGCAGAGTGAAATCTCAGCTGGGATCAAGATCTGTGCTCTCGATCCCTTGACAGGGGAAAGCACATGTGAATTAACAACAGCAGGGACAAAAAGTTCAGGGTTAAAAGTTGAACGTGTACTTTTGAGAAACCTGCCAGCATTCATTATCCACCAGCTCACTTGAAGAATGGCTATTCATAGAACCATAGAATTGTACAGCACAGAAGGAGGCCATTCGGCCAATCGTGTCTGTACTGGCTCTTTGCAAAGAGCTTCCAAATCAATCCCACTCCCCCGCTCTCTCCCCATAGCTCTGCAAACTTGTCCTCCACAAATAATTATCTACTTCTCTCTTAAAAGTTGTTATCGAATTGGCTTCCACCACCCTTTCAGGCAATGCATTCCAGATCCAAACAATTCGCTGCGTGAAAACTTTTCTCCTCATCTCCCCTCTGTTTCTTTTAACAATTATTTTAAATCGGTGTCCTGGGGTTACCGACCCACCCACCAGTGGGGGTGAAATACAGGAAATCCGTGGAGCCATACTACAGCTGCACTCAGTGCCTAAAAGAAGGGAGGCCATTAAATGGAAGGGTTAAGGATACCAGGCTCAGTAAAAATTAAAGTCAATGACCATTTTAAGACCACTTGAGGATATACTTAGTCTGTGTGGTTTGGAGCTTAACTGCAAACCGTGCAGCATTACATTTATTTCTAGAAACGAGCTGAATTCCCCCAAGTGCTCTAAGTTTCACCTTGTTGTTGCTGGTAGATTTTCCTTTCCTGTTCCCAGCTCTGAAGGAGCCGACCTCAACACGGGAGGGCTGTTTCTGTAAATATCTCAGTGCAGCTTCGCTGACAGATTGTGCCCCGAATGTGAACAAAAGGATTATTTCCCCCTGACTGGGGAGTGAGAGCAACTCAACATGGGACAAGGGCATGGATTGGGGTAAGTCAGCCTGTGTCTCCGCTAAATTAATCTTACACATTCTCTTAATCACCATCAGTCATAAGGACATCCCGACATGAAAGGCGCTTTACAAATTTAATTTTGTTGTTCTTGTTGTTGTTGTCATCACAAGTGGCTGGAGGTTTGACTTGATACCAAAAATATCCTTGATTGAAGGACATGGTCACTTATAGATCAATAGAGTATGGGTCAGATTAATAATAGTATGTCTCAGATCAACATTGTATGGCTCACGTCAATATAATATGGTTTAGATCGACACAGTATAGCTTAGCTCAACATGTTGCTAGCAGCAATGACTTTGAAAGGAGGACAATGACAATATTGAATTTAGAATTAATAAGACTGACATCATTGCAAATCTTGCTTTCATTTATATGAATGGGTCGGATGGTTTGTTAATTGTTCCCAGTCTCTGTTTTATGTCTCTCTGTGTGACTCTTAAGTCGAGGAGAAAGGCACACAACTTGCCCCCGAAACTTGCCTTGCCCTTTCGCCTATCCTTCTATGGGAGACAATTGAATTCTGCTTAGTATTGCCTTACAATAACAGCTACAGTCAGAGAATGTGGGTCCATGTCCCAAAATGGATGTCAAGGACCCAAAGGGTATAGAGGAGACTCATTAGCCTGATACTAGGAATGAGAGACGTCATTGATGAGGAAAGGCAAGAAAAGTTTGTCACTAGAACAGGGAAGTTGAGAGGAGACCTGAAGGAGTTCTTCAAAACTGCCTTGAGAGGGTAAATTTGGAAAGTCTATTCCACTAATTGTTGAGTTAGTAACTATCAGGCATAAATTTATGCCTGAGTTCCGACAAAAGATCATCGACCTGAAACATTAACTCACTTTCCTCTCTCCATAGATGCTACTTGACCTGCTGAGTGTTCCCAGTGACTTCTGTTTCTATTTCAAATTTCCAGCATCTGCTGTATTTTGCCTTTAGGCATAACTTTAAGATCGTTACCCCAAAAAAGTTTTATTTTTACACAGAGTGTAATTAGGACATGAAACACTGCCAGAAACAATGGTTGAAAGCAGAATTTCACAATAGCATTTTAAAGTGAATTAGAAAAAAAATTTGGAAAAGGGAAATCTAAATGGGTATGGTGAGGAGACAGGACAGTGGGACTATATGGAGAGCTCCGTCAGAGCACATGCACATTAGGCTGAATTGCCTCCTTTGGTGTTGTGAATGAATCACACAGCACTTTACATGGGAGCTCCAGCAATCTGTACCATCACTGATTTCTATTTATAGTAAAAGCCAGATGTGATGGTGAGACGCCTCTCCCCTATTCCCTTAGAAGTCCTGTAGCTCAGTAGTGAGAGCGCTTGACTCACAAGTGAGAGGATCTGGATTCGATTCTTGGGTAGGCAGGGCGAAACGTTGGGCTAGTTTCCTTACTCCACAAATTTCTGTTTACCTAGCAATAAGTAGGAACCCGGCTGTTAATCGATTGGTGGATCGCTTTTCAGGGGGTAATAATTTCTTTTTTTTAAAAAATTGGTCACTCAATCCATGACTGTTTGTGGGACACTACTTGCTGTGTGCAATTGGCTGCTGTGTTCCACCCACAAAGTATCAATACACTATACAGTATATCTGTGAAGTGCTTTGAGACGTCTTGAAGATGAGATAATATTAACCTTGCATGTGATATCGTGCTTTATCATGTCTTCGAGACGTCTCAAAGAGCTTCACAGAATATACTGTAATTAATTGTATATTTTTGTGGGTGCTATATCGAATGCAAGGATTATTATTAGACAAATTATGGATGTGCCAAAACAACAGCAAGAACTTAATACTTATACAAGACTTTCACATCGGGAGGAAGTCCCAGTGTAATCAGAGCACAATACAGAACAACACCCAAATGTGAGGCTGCTATCTGCATGTAACATTCTTTTCACGACCTTCTATGAATCACCATCAAAGTGCAACCAAACTGTTTAAGATATCAGCCTGGCTCATTTGGTAATGCTCTAGATTCTGGGTCAGAAAGTTAAAGGTTTAACCCCCATGTTCAAACTGTGGGTCACAGTCTAAATTTACACTCCAATTTTGGGTTAGGGAGTAATGCTGCCTTGACAGAGATGCTGTCCTTTGGATGAGACATGATATAGGTGATAAAGTGCTTTACTAAGTGCAGAGATTATAATTATTATTATTTAATATAAGAATCCCCTAAGCAAATTTAGTAATTCACCTTATGGCTATCTGTGGGAGATTGCTGCATGCACATTGTGCCTGTGATGCATTTGGATGTGATAGATACTATATTAATCACAAGGATTAATATTAAATAACATCTCCAACCTGTTCAGACATGCATTGTCAAATTTATAATCTTGAATTATTAAATTTCAGATTCACTTATTTATACCCAGATCGATCAGTAAAGTATTGCAGAAGGCTTTACTCTGCTGCAATTCAAGACAACGACAACAAATTACACTTGTATAGAGCCCTTCACGTTGGAAAGACGTCAAGGGTGCTGGGCAATTAGGGGGTTTTGGACACAAGTGGGCGTTGGGATCAGGAGGGGTGGAGGGCAGGAGGGGTGAGAGTGGGAGGGTGCCGAAGGCACAATCGAAGAGGAAGTTCTTTACACGGGACTTGAAAGAGGCAAGAAAAGGGTGAGGCGTTGGGATTGCAGTATAGAGTTCCAGAGTATGGGGCAGAGATGCTGAATGCCTGTCCGCCACTGTGTAGCGAAGTGTGGGGGACCTGAAGCAGCCCGGTGTCCACTGAGCGGTTGAGCGGGACAGGCTGATATGATGTTAGGAGGTCGGAGAGGTAGGGGAGAGCAAGACCATGGAGGGCTTTGAAGGTGACAACAAAGGTTTTTGTACTAGATTCTCTGAGGGATGGGTAGCCACTGAAGCCGAGCAAGAACGGGGTGATTCAGCTGAATAAAACAAGCAAGGAGTCCAAGGAGAGGGGCACAGGCTCAGTTTGAGCAGCAGCTCTGTATTTGTGGAATTTTGGAAGTAATAGTATAATTGGCAAGGAAGTGTATCAGGAACTTCGAGCCTCAGTCACAGGAGGCACATGTGATAAATAAAGAACCAGGCCATCGGTCACACATACATACACACTGACACACACACTCTGGATCTGTTTTCAAGTGCATTATTGTAAGATCTGTCTGTGCTATGATAAACAAACAAACGAAGAAAAGCCAGCAGGACTGAACAACAACATCAAAGATCGAAGAGGAAAGCCAGGCACAGAGGCAGGCTTTAGCGATGGATCAATACCCAGGGTGATTTCCCTTTGCTGCCTGCGAAGAGGAAATGAGAAATGGCAAGTAGAACTCATCTGCTACTTCTGCTCCTTCAGAACATACAAAATGACCATCCATCCAAAGACATATAACTTGTCTGTAGCTCTGGTGAAAACAGCCAGGTTAATGATCGCTCAACTCCTCAATCAAACATATTTATGAAACACTCCCTCTCCCACAGCCCTGTGATGGGAACGTTCCTTTATCAGCAACGCAAACGAAGCACATGAGAAGGACGAATACAGCTTTCATCTCTTGTCAGCAATCGCTCTCTGCAGTACTCTTCAGGACTGAGGCCTGGAAAATGCCCACTTGACACTGCCTTTCCTTTGTCATAGTTATGAACAGTGAATGTTATACTCAATTTCTCAAGTTGTGAAAGGTGCAACACTTAATGAAATACTGTGTTGGTTTGGTCCACCTTTCAATTAATCCCATTTCCTGGTCTCCCTGTCCTTGGTAATTGATGTAAATTAACTGCCTTTAAAGTCCTCTCAAGTGAAGCTGCATTAATTAATCAATTGAAATCCTGACATCTCAATTCAACCCGTTTTACATTGGTGATGATTGTCAAAATTAAAGCGACACCACTAATCACGAGATGGGGTCCTTTGCAGGACGATCATCAAATGGAGCTGTGGAATTTTTCTTTCTGATTTAAATAATAGTCCTTGCATTTGACATAACATGTTTTATCACATTGAATTAGCTTTCTAGTTTTCAATCCATGACTGTCTGTGGGGCACTGCTGAGGCAACTGGCTGCCACCGTGATTCACCAACAAAATACAGTCGATCTATTTTAAAATATCATGAAGTGTTTTGAGACGTCTCAACAACATGATAAAGCACTGTATTAAATCATTCTATTATTATGTAGAATGTAGTAATTGTGTATTTTCTAGGCAAACACAGCAACCAACTTGCACACAGCAATGTCCCCCAGCAGCCATTAAGTGAGTGACCAATTTTATTTGTTGACTAGGACATTGGGAAAAACTCCCTTCTCTTTTTGAATTGAGCCACAGGATCTTTAATATCGACCTGGACCTAATGTCTCATCCAAAAGACAGCATCTCCAACATTGCAACACACCCCAAGGATTGTGTTGGAAGCAACATCTTAGACTAAATGAGTTCCAAGTCCCGCTGTGCAGCTTGAACCCACAACTCTCTGACTCAAGAGGCGAAGGTGCTACCAACTGAGATGCTGACACACAAGTGACACATACACTTATAACCCAATTGATAATCCAACCGGAGAGTAGCAATGCTTCCACCTGAAGGTTGTTCTTCTGGCTTTCAAAGTCAAAAGGGGCAGAAATCCATTCTTCTGTATTTTTTAAACAATTGAGCCATTATTTTAATTTCTTAGACAGACTGGCATTTTGAGCTTGGGTTCCCAATCAGTATGCTAAATGTTAAAGAAATACAGAAAAGTAAGCCCGTTCAGGTGACCACCAGAGAATATGATTCACTTTCTCAGCACGGTTAGTAAATTTGCCAATGATCAGAGCAATGAGGCTTGTTTATTTTGTACTGAACTATTCCTCCCAACATAAAAGGCACTATATTAATGCAATGTGTTATTGTTGTTGAACTAGTTCATAATATCCTCCATATTTATACCCATGGCCAGATAGATTTCCTACCTGAACAACAACAAATTACATTTACGCAATGCCCTTCATGTCGGGAGGACGTCCCAAGGCATGGATAGTTGGTGATTTGGACCCGAGCTGGGGGTTGGGATCAGGAAGGGTGGAGGGCAGGTAGGGTACCTCTCAATTGCAGGTAGTTTATTAACTGGCTTTGTGGGTTAGAGTCCAATAATATCACAGCAATCCTAAAGAGAAGTCATCCTCTGTCATGTACTCTGAACGTCTCAAAGAGCTTCACAGAGATTAGAGGAAGCATCAAGCAGAGAAGAGTATGGATAATATTACACATAAATAGACAAAGTGTGGTGTTGGTGGGTTCCCAGGTTACCTACAATACAACCATGGCATTAATAACACACAATCCAGAGCTGTTCACCAGCTTCGCCCAGAAGTCAATGTCATTTTCATTACATTTTAAACTCTATCCACCAGTAAGTACTCGTAGCTTTCTATCCACTGATGCAAGCTGAGGGGAAGAGGATTCTGCATTCAAATGAGAGATTAGCTGACACACTGTGTTTAATTAAATACCCCAAATGACTGGTAGTCAATATTCATTAATATAGCTGGTACGGTTTTTTAATCTACTGTACCTCAGTACATATTAGATCTTCCTCATACTTCAGAAGCATTCAAGTAGAGAATGCTTCTGAAAGCTCATTACCAAAATAAATATGACAAGTTATCTAGGGAGCTTTATAAATGCTTTATGACTTTTCCTTGCTGCTTTATTTCTGCATCCTTGTCTTTCTCGAATTCTCATTTGATCGTCGAATGCACAATCTGTAATTCTTTATTATAGTTTTTTAATATACGTGAAATTGTTTCAGCATTTGACTCTATAAACAAACACTGTCCTTTGATGTCAAGCAATTTGTAATTGGGGCTTCAATACTATTATTGTGAGTGCAAAACCTTGACTGTCAGGGGCCTTAGGACATTCTCCATGCATGAAAGGTGTTATATAATAATAATTCTTGTATTTGATATAGCGTCTTATCACGTCTTCGAGACGTCTCAAAGTGTTTCACAGAATATATTGCAAATTGAATTGTCTGTATATTTTGTGGGCGAAACACGGCAGCCAATTGCACACAGCCAGTTGCTTTGTTGAGTCTTCTCAAAGTGCTTCACAGAAGTTTAGTGAATGCGTATTTGTAGGCATTCGTGGTTACCGATTTGGCACAACAATGTAGAGCAGGGGTGTTCACGCAGCACAGACGTATACGGTGAAGCCAGGTTGCACATTGATCATTTATGTTGCTTGTACACAAACAGATTAATAATAATCGTTGCATTTGATAGAACATCTTTCATGTCTGAATGCTGTCTCAAAGTGCTTTTATAATAATAATCCTTGCATTTGATATAGCGCTTTTCACGTCAGGAGGACGTCCCAAAGCGCTTCACAGAACACACTGTAAAGTGAATTGACTGTATATTTGTGGGCGAACGCGGCAGCCAATTGCGCACAGCAATGTCCCACAAACAGTCGTAGATTGAAAATGACCAATTTAATTATTGTTTTTGGTTTTTTGGAGGATTATTATTAGGCGTGTGGAGTAAGGAAACTTGCCCAAGGTTTCGCCCTCTGCCTGGAATTGAACTCAGGTCTCTCACTTGCAAAGCGAGTGCTCTAACCACTGAGCTACAGGACTCCACGTCTATTTACTTTTGACTATTTACTGTAAATTGTGAGGCATTGTATTAGTCAACGTTGCAGCCAAGTTGAACACATGAAAATAAACCAATGACACACACCAAGACATGGTTGTCATCGCAGTTTCCAATGAGAGAATATTCTCAATCGATTAAACATTGCATCTTTAATGTTCAGTTTAATTTGAGCGCTCTGAGATGCTCTGCGTGGAGGGTGCTATATAAGTGCAAGTTGTTTTTTTCTTGGTCCAGCTCATAACCTGTGCTGATTGGTGTCTAACACCATCTCTGCATATGAGAAGACGCTGAGCAAGGCAGCACAGTCTGTGAAAGACTAACATCACTTTGGAGTCAGAATCACCGTCCCAATTTGTCCAGACTCCAAGCCATTAGTCGTCCTAAAATGGGTAATTTCCCAGAGCTCAGCCAGACGGCAATACTTCACTGTCAGGCATGCAGCATCATAAATCAAACCAGGAAACATGCAGTCCACAGTCTCTCTGGCATTGAATTTTACAAAATAAGCACTTGATATAGCACCTGCAAGATCACTAAACATCTTACAGTTAATGGGGCTTCACAGCTAAAAGTACCAAAAGTAAAAGAAAAAGAAAAGGAAAGAAAAAGGAAAGATCTATTTTCAACGTGCTGGGATTGGGGTTGATACACAAATACTGCCAAGATCTCAAAACCTCTGCCACCTGCTTAGTCAGTGCATATTAATTAATTAAATTCCTCAAGTGGGAGGAATCCTTCATGGTGAGTCCAGGGGAGAGGGAGGTAGCTAGTTAAGTTCAAGGGAAATCGCTTCGGAATTGTGGAGATAGAGGAAACTCAGCACAAAAGCATAGAAATTCACAGCAGAACAACAGCAGCAAAAACAACCTGCATTTACATAGCACCCCTCACGCAGGGTAGCGTCCCGGAGCGCTGTATAAGACGGCCATAATGACACATTGTATCTGTGCTGCTTCTTGAAGGGCAATCCTTACAAAACCATTTACCTGTCCTTTCCCCATACCACTACATTTCCATCCCACTCTCCCAGAATGTATATCTCGAGAGCCAGTTTAACAGATTAAAAGTAACTGTGCGTGAGCTGAGAGTCAGTCACATGTGCAGCACTGTGAACCTGCTCCATTGCTCGGGCTCCAGTCAGCTTTCTATTGAACGTAAACCAACTAATTCATATATTTTTTAAAAACGTCTTTATTATTTTGCATTCTGAAAACACTTGAAGTGGTTTCCCTTTCCTCATCTCCCCACCCTCCTCGTTTTCTCCTTGATTGTAGCTAATCAATCCCCTCTAGACAAAGCACCACTAAAGCTTTCTCATTTCCTGGCTACCCTATTAGACGTCACTTTAGATTCCTCAGGTTTTTCCCTTGAGCTCAAACCTCACTAGTGAAAGGAGAATCAAATATTGATCAGACAACATAAGGGCCTGTTTGTGTGAGTATGTAAGTGTGTGTGTGTGTGCGTGCGTGCGTGCGAGAGTGTGCGTGTGTGTGTGCGTGAGAGAGAGTGTGTGTGTGTGTGCACATTTGTGTGGAGGAAGGGCGACAGTTAGGAAACAGAGTGTTAATAAAAATAGACTAATACTGGTCAAGACCATACACAGCAAAATAGAGCGGCTCTGAGCTAAATAATTTAAAATACCATTAGACAGCTGACTTTCACATCCGTTCCACCTGTATCACGTTCTGTAGTATTTTGCCAATGGATAAATAGTTTCCTTTGGATTGAAAACATCTGGATATTAGACCAGAGTAAGGGTTGAGTTTTATGTATGGTAATATGTCCTCAAATGAGCAAGCAGAGGTAGTGTGATTATTAGCCATCCCAGCACTTATTCCCCCTTTCCATCACACAATACTGTTGCTAATCCACACCCATCCACCTGATCGAGACCTCATATACTGAAGTACATAATTCACATCTAACCTGATATCTGAAATTATAATGTAATAATAGTAATTTGGCAAAGCAGCTTTCATGTCAGATGACGTTCCAAAGTGCTTCACAGAATATATTGTAAGGTGCAGTGACTGTGTGTCTTGAGGATGATTGTGACAGCAAAGTTGCACGCAGTAATGGTCCCACAAACAGCCATAAAGTGAGTGACCAATTTTATTTGGAGGGTTGTTGACCAGGACACCAGGAGTAAGAAACTGCCTTCTCTTTTTGAATAGTGTCATGGGATCTTTAACGTCCACCTGAATTGGTTTGGTGTCTTATCCAAAATAAATACCACCTCGTCTTAGCCTATAAGACCAACTTGTCTTAACATTTAGGATTGCTCAGAACTGTGGAAAAGTCTAAAATTCAATGTTAATTTGGAAACCTCTTCACCACAATTCCAAAAAAAACTGGCGTCCAAATTAAGAGTGAATTTAAGAATTTGCCACAATTCTACCCAAGCTATAATTTTAAGGCAAGAAGATCTTTCAGGCTAAGACTCTGGAATTTCAGACCTCCTTGTTTTAATGTTCCTCCTCTATGTTTTCAATGGGTTTAACAACCTCACTGAAAATTTCACAGATCACACTGTTGGTTTTCAGTAGGTAAATGTTAAAGTACTTTAGGTACAATTGCATGGCTTTGGGTTATATTTACCACTATTAATTTTTTCAGAGGATGAAATTCAATACTTTTGACACAGTACTTTAGTGTGGTGAAATGTGTCCAAGGACATCACATTAGGCAAAGTGGTGGACTGAATGTACACAACTGGGGTACCTAAATCATGCCATCAGCATCCCACAACAAGCAGAAGGAATTTACAACCTCGCACCTACATGCTTTCTGTGGTTCGGATGGAGCATTGGCATTTGGACAAATAATCTCACTGCAATTCGCTGGATATTTATCAGCTAAACTTGAGTGAGCTGCAGTGGTACTATGATTGCATATCCAAAGAGCGAGGGACAGGTCATTAAATGTGAATGGAAAACATGGCAGACTTCAGCTCTGACCATGTATAGCTTCTACTTCCAGGTGGGACTGTTCAATAGCCCCTGAGCCATCATGAACCTCCAGAACATATCAATAATTCATCAGTCTTTCAAAAGTGCATCACTGACTCCTTGAAGTTGATTTTTTGGGGGTCAGAAGTTTGACTTGCTAATTGTTTCTCAGGCCAAAGATGTCATCTATTGGGCAACTTCTTTTTGGCTGCGTAGGTCTTTTGTCTTACCTGCAGTGTAGTGGTGCACATGACAAAATCAATTCAGCATCATTATGAAGCAACATGGTTTGACTGCCAAGCAAAGACAAGACTTCTCCACTGTGCCATTAAGTAAACTTGCTGCTGGCAATTTTCATTTAGGTTGCTTAAGAACACAAAATGCACAGAAAAGTTGTTTGACCCATCGAGCCCGCTTGTTCAACAGACCACTCAAATCCACCCCACCCACTCCAGGGAAAAAGCTCTCCCAAGTTATCAACTCATTCAAGGAAAAACTCTAGAACATCCACCATACGAATTACCAGATTGGTTTGGAGGATGATGCCCCTTCGACCTTTCTGATGTCATCCTCCCATCACAGCATCAAGCTGCTTTTTAAATGAGTCCAGTGTCCCGACCTCAACCACCTTTCCTGGTAACCTATTTCAGTCTTTGCTTACCCTCTGAGTAAAGAAAAACAATGGTAGCTATCCTGAAATTATCATTTGCAACATAAACCTTTGTCCTCTTGGTCTGCTGTCTTGGTGAATTCTAAAGTATTGAATTGGGTTTACTTTTCCAATCCCATTTCAAATTTTATACCTGTTCATGAGCTCTTGTCTCTCAAGACTGAAGTGACGACACCTCATGAACATGTAGATTGCTCATAGCTCATTCCTCTAACAATGGGGATCATCCTTGTTGCTCTCCTTCATAACCTCCTTCTGTCATGATGACCAGAATAATACACCATCCGCCTGGTGCAGGCTGACCAGATCACTATAGTGCTTAAGTGTGACATCTGAGGATCTAACCTCAACTGATTTAGCCCAGCATCCTGTTTTGCCAATGGATTAATGGTTTCCTTTGAGTTGAAAACATCTGTTTAGTGTAAGAGTTGAGTTTTATGCATGGTAATGTGTCCTTAAATGGACAAGCAGAGGTGGTGTGATTATTAGCCATCACAACACTTATTCCCCCTTCCCCACTTCCATCACACAACAGGGTTGTTAATCCACACACATCCACCTGATCCAATCCGAACCTGCTGAATGAAGTACATGATTCTCAGGTCTAACCTGAGATCTGAAATAATAAGATAATAATAATCCTTATATTTGGTAAAGCACTGTGTCAGGAGGCATCCCAAAGAGCTTCACAGGATATATTATAAAATGTAGTAACTGTGTATGTTTTGTGAATGGCTATGCCTACGAATGTGTACACAGTAACGTCCCACAAACAGCCATGAAGTGAATGACCAGTTTTATTTGAAGGATTGTTGACCAGGACACCCCGGAAAGAAACTCCCTTCTCTTTTCGAACAGTGCCGTAGCATTTAATATCCACCTGAACAGGCAAACTTGGTTTATTGTCTCATCTGAAAGAAATGTGACTGAGTCTTAACCTATAAAACTAATTTGCCTTTTAGGATCGCTCAGAACTGTGGAAAATTTAAAAACTCAATGTTACAATGGGAATAGCTTACTTGAGTCATTTTGCAGGGATGCATCAGGTAATATTTTGGTGCTATTTGGAGACAGCTGTTCAGATTTATTGAGGCAAACAATTATTTCTCAGCTGCTTCCATTGCTTTCTTCCTTCCTAAACTACACTTTCGCCCACAATATCTACAGTCACAACACTTTACAGTATATTCTGTGAAGCACTTTGAGACGTCTCAATGACGTGATTAAGGCACTATATCAAATTCAAGGATTATTATTATTATTTATTACACACTTATCTGTCACACTGCAACTCTGGGCCATTCCAGCCATTGATTTTATATGCGCTACAATTTCCCTTATTCTGTTAATGGTTAACAGTGGTTATTTTAGTGGTCAACCAGAATTCAAAACAGCCATGCAAATATCAGCAGTGTCAGGAAATGTATCTTCCTCAAGCAGATCATTATATATTGTGTACTGTCTATTATGTACTGTATATGTAAAATAAACTAACTGAATATTCTTCATTACCCCTCCACCCCTATCAGGATAAGCAGGATTCCCTCAATATATCAGAATAACAAAGATACAGTTAAATAATAAGTCATTGTTTTACCGAGTGCTTCTGACTCAATGGCAAGATTGCTAACAATTGAGCCAGGCTGACACTTAACTCCCCGATTGGAGAACACTGACACATAGAAAGCGTTTCCAGTATGTTTCAGCGTGAACTTTCCAGTGGGCGCTGGACACATGGGGCTGTGCGATACAGATTAGCCAGTATATTTTGTGCATTTTGATATGTGGTTATAATGTTATTCGTCATCACCTGCCTACATTGTAATCACGTGCTGACTTACTGCCACAGCAGAACATCACCCAGCTATCTTGATGTTACATGACAAGGCGACAATTCAATTCAATGATTCTAATAAGCTGATGAACTATGAGAATGGAGCTCAGACAATTTCAGTGGCACCCTGGAATTGAATTTCTATCCAGAAATTGCTACTAGATATTGCTTCTTCCTTGTAATTTACAGCAGCTCTGTCCACACTCCAATTGCTACTGCTATCGGTTGATTTGTTACCTGTTTATAAAGATCACTAGCGCTACTGATCAACATGTCATAGATATCGTAGCGCATGGTAAAAAAGCTTTATGTTCTCCTCTTCTAATTGGAAGCTAGTGGGGATATATTGATTGCAGTAATGAGACTACGATGAGACAAGAGGTATCCAAATTTTTAGCAGGTCCAATTATTTTTTTAATTTTCACATGGTCTCGGTTTAGCCCCTTCTTGTTTTGGGGGGAGCTGGGGGGTGGGCAGGTCCATGAGCAATGACTGTCCTTTGTTACCTTGCCCAAGTGTCCACTGTGTGAGCCTTGGCAGTGAGTGTCAGGAAGCTACTTGACTGTAGAGGAAGTCACAGCTGAGTCTAACCTCTCCCCATCCAGCTGCCCCACATGTACAATCACTAGAGGATACTGTAGAGGAATTTGCTTCCATAACATTGTGTTAGGTGTCATCAATTTAGCTGCCCCCCCCCACCACCACCTTCCCACATGCAACCAGGATTGAGATCAGCAAACTCAGCATGTGAAGCTCTATGCACTGCACCATTGGGGTTGCTTCTGTACCAGGTTCTATAATAAACTTATAAGAATGTTGTTTGAAAGATATCCCCTTCAGCAAAGCAATTATCCCTGAGTACAGTAGCATGATTCACTAGTCATTCATCCCATTACTGTTTCTTGCATGTTCCTGGCACAGATCGCATCATTGTTTTGTATAATGCAAATCCACGTTTAAAAATACAGCACAATTTACCAGGAACACTTCCATAAGGAACCCATGCAAATAACCTTATATCAAATAAGCCGATTCGATAACAACTTTTATGAGAGAAGTAGATAATTATATGGGAAGAACAAGTTTGCAGGACTATGGGGAGAAAGTGGGGGTGTGGGATTGATTTGGATAGCTCTTTTCAAAGTGTTGGTACAGGCACGATGGGCTGAATGGCCTCCTTCTGTGCTGTATAATTCTATGAAATATAGCTTCTTGAAAACCCCTCATGAAAACCCCAGGCTACTCTCTCCTCCCTTGGGATTCTCCACTCTCCTCTTCTGAACTTGCTGACTCAGCCTCAAGTCAGCTTTCATGGGTGCCAGCTGAACACCAAAGAGATGGAACATAACAATGAGAAGAAGATTCAATAGTACTCCTCACAACAAACGATAACAATTAGCATTTCTCACGTTGGAAAGTGTCTCAAAGCACTTTTCAGGGATGGAGCGTGTGGTGGAGATGGGAGGGGTAGCCAGAGATGCAGTAAAAGAAGTAGGTTTTCAGATGGGTTTTGAAAACAGAGTTGGAGGCAGTGAGATTTAGGGAGAGAGGGAGAGAGAGATCCAAAGAGCAGCAGGTATCAGCCTGAAAAGTCAGACAATGAGGACATGAAGCAGACCTCGTTTGTCAGAGCAGAGGGAGTAGGACTCAAGTAGGGTGCAGCAAGAATCAGAGGGATTTGGAGGTAAGAACAAGGATCTTAAAGATGATCTGCTGTGGAACAGTAAGTCAGTCGAGCCTGCTGAGGTTGTTTTTTTTTAATGTTGGAAACAGGAACATTCATTGGAATGAGCAACTTGCTCTTCATGTAGGAGAAACTCTCATATATTCAGGTGTGAAAAAGGTGAATAATGACCACAAAGCAGCAATCCTTCTTTCACTCCCTCGTACATGAAATGTTCCACTCTTTACTCCAAAGTGTCTTACAAATGAGACCCCACTGGTATAAATCACTGTTGTTCTGCTGTAAGGGTGTCAGAGAATGAAATCATTGTTGTAATAGATTTCCAGGCTGTTTTATAGTGATATTTGCTGCACAACTCTCAACCCTCTGCGTGGAAAGGCACCCTGTATCAACAAGATTCCATTTATAGAGCGCCTTTCACGTTGGGAGGACGTCCCAAGGCGCTGGACAATTGGGTTGGGACCTGAGCAGGAGGGAAATGGTGAGGGGAGGGAAGGGAGGGAGCGAGGAGGGGTAGAGAGTCGAGAGAGGAGCTGAAGGCACGGTCAAAGAGAAAGGTCTTGAGACCGGCCTTGAAGGAGGAAAGGGAGGAGGCGGCGAAGGCACTGGGGGATGGAGTTCCAGAGCCTAGGGGCTGAGAGGCTGAAGGCCCGGCCACTGATGGTAGGGCGGGTAGGGTGGGGTGTGTGGAGCAGACCGGAGCCAGAGGAACGGAGGGTACGGGCAGGTAGTTAGGGGGATAGTAGGTCGGAGAGGTAGAAGGGAGCAAGGCCGTGAATGGCCTTGTAGGTGAGGGTGAGGATCTTGAATTCGATCCTCTGGGGGATGGGGAGCCAGTGGAGGCGAGCGAAGGTGGGAGTGATGTGGTCCCGAAGCCTGGTGCGGGACAGTACACGAGCTGCAGAGTTCTGAATGACCTGCAGCTTGCGGAGGGAGGTGCCGGGAAGGCCGACGAGGAGAGAGTTCCCATAGTCCAGCCTTGAGGTGATAAAGGCGTGGACCAGAGTTTCAGCAGCGTGAGGGGTGAGGTAGTGCCATAGCCCAGCGATGTTTCAGAGGTGATGGAAGGCGGTGCCATTTGTGGCGCAGATATGAGGAAGAAAGGACAGCTCAGGATCGAACAGAACACCGAGGTTCCTGACCGGCGTTGAGAGGTGGAGAGTGCAGCCTTGGATGCTGATGCTGTCAGCGCCTGAGGTGCGGAGGCGCTGACGTGAGCCAATCAGGAGGGCCTCAGCTTTGCGCACGTTGAGCTGAAGAAAGTTGTCTCTCGTCCAGGACTCGATGTCGGACAGGCAGACTGTCAGGACATCGGTGGTCATGGAGTTGAGGGTAGAGGAGGAAAGGTAGAGTTGGGTGTCATCCGCATACATGCGGAAGTTAACCCCACGTCTGCAGATGATGTCACCAAGGGGGAGCATATAGATCAGTATCAGTCACTGTGATAGCTTCATGTTGTAATCAATTAAGAATTATGATCCTTACATTTGGTATAGCGTCTTTCACAGTGGGAAGCTGCCCCAAAGCACTTCACAGTGGAAAGTGTAGTGATTGTGTGTTTTGTGGGCAAATTGAAGGTGAATGTCCTGAACAAAAGGAGAATTTAAGAGAGCATCTTTCACCAACATGATCTCTTTAAGTTCTTACACAAAATTGTTATTAAAATCTATTTCTGGTCTACCTCTTTCATTTTTTACCCCCATTGTCAGTCTGGCTCAGTTTGTAGTACTCTTGCTATCTGTATGTTAGTCATTATTGTATGTAAATTGACTGCTGTTTTCACCTACAGATGCCTAAGTACTACACTTTATAGTAATTAACTGTGAAGCATTTTCAGATAGGTCTCAGAGATAGGCCCTGTATCAAATGCAATGTTTTTTTATTAATGTTACAAAGTATAGTACACACCATTGGGGAAACTGATAAAGATATTGATTTCACAGAGTACATCTGGGGGTGAATTAACACCAGCACAGATAAGGCCGATCTGTTGGGGGAGAGGGATCAATGTGAGGATGATATCATATCACATATCACCCCTCATAACTGAAAATATGTATTCTGATGACATTTGGATCAGGGTACCAAACAATAATATTCCTCCAGATTAGGAAGAACACCAATTTAGGTGTCAGCCTGGCTCAGTTGTAGCACACCCCCTCTGAATCAGAAGGTTGCGGGTTCACATAGTCTAAGATGACACTCCAATGCAGTATTGGGGATGTGCTACATTGTTCGAGTGCTGTCCTTCAGATAAGAATTACGCTGCGCTCTTATTGCTTGTCCTGGCCAACAATCCCCCAAATAAAATTGGTCACTCACTCTATGGCTGTTTGTGGGAGATTGCTGTGTGCAATTGGCTGCCATGTTTTGCCCACAAAATATACAATCAAACCACTTTAGAGTATATCCTATGAAGCGCTTTGAGACATTTCGATGAAGTGATAAGGTGCTATATCAAATGCAAGGATTATCCATCAATTCAAGTTATCATTTCACACCTACTGGGAAAGCTAACTCCAGTTCTTAAGCCACTGCCACCACCTTACTTAGTTGGACGTTCTAGAGACAGAGAGAGAGAGAGAGAGAGCGTGCGCGCAAGAGAACTGCCAAGCAGGTTTCTGTAAATATAAATTAAGAGGAACACAGAGTGGGTTGAGAGGCTCTCCTGCATATAAAGTGCTGTGTAAATGCAGGATGTTGGTGTTGCTAGATGCAGGATTGTTTCATATGTAAGTTTATCTAAAACCAACATCACCAGAGCATATTGTCTTATTAAATGCATTTTCACCCAAACACCTCCAATGGTGGTGTGCTGAATGTGTTGTGGGAAGCATGAATCAATAAAGACATATGGTGGTGCATTGTCATTGCTTGAGGAACAATCCTTAAAAACTAGATGCAATTTGTTCTACTTGCCTTAAGACAAGGAATAACCTTCTGGTAACAGCTGCAATCACGTGTTTAGCTTTATGTCCCCCCAACCCCACCCACCCACCACTCCACCTTTGACCTCAACCACTGTGTATTGATTTTAGCCTAAAATTTCTGCCCACAAAAGCATGACAACCTGATGCACTGCCTGCCTTTCTCAGCGAAGCTGCCAAAACAAAAGTACCCCAGGATTGATGAACCAAACCTGTTCCCTTCAAGAGCAGTTGCGGGTAGCTGTAGAAGATCCGAGTCCAGAGACAATAAAACTATTAGAAATCTAGCACTGCCTTGCAGTGAAAAATAAGGATATGTTAAACAAGTTGGAACACTGGAATATCAAAGACATGGCAAAGAGTCAAAGATTAATAGGAAAAAAAATCCAGTAAGTCATTGAACAACTATGTAACCTCTAAGACAACATTACCAGGATTGTCTTTCCATAAGTCTTCAGAATAGACATGAATCAATTAGCCCAACAGCAGAGACTGACCTTGAAAACATCTTCAAAGTAGGCAAGGAATCACAGAGGGAAAGAAAAACGAAAAAGAAGCCGCTTTTGAAACACAGGGAAAATATTGATCTTGTTTTAAAGATGGAATAGCTTTATAGAGTAGAAAGGATAGCCCAGCTATTTTGTCTACTCGAGTAGGCAGTACCATTCAAAAATGGAATCATTTTCTTGCCTTTTTGTGATAAAACACTGTTAAAAATAGTGAATCTCACTTACGGAGGAAATAAGAGTTACAAAAACACTTTGAAACTTTGGATCAGGGGACCAAACAATAATATTCCACCATCAGCCTATTTGATCCATCAGCCTACAGGCTAAGTGTGTCAAACCCTATTAGAGCACAGCGCTTGATGATAAAATAGGAGCATCTTCTTCTAACAAGGATTTTCTGTATTTTTAAAACACAATAACAGTGCTGGCTCCAGCTTCCTAGTGTCTTTAACCAACCAGCAGAAATCCCTTTCAAAAGAGATGAATCAGAGGGCACTGCAATATACAATATTTTCTAGATCACAATTTGGTTGTTTTAATTCTTTCTTTAAAAGCAAAGGACTTCAAAAATTGCCTTTTTGGAAATTAACACCTGGAACAGGACGCAATAAGCCGTTTTGAATGAATGTAAAATACAGCTGTTTTACTCATCTCCATTATTTGGCAATTGTGATATAGAAAATCGAACACGGAACATTGCAACTGGGCAGATTATAAAGTGCAACTGGAAGAGCAAGATCGGGTGGGAGAGAAAAACAGAAAAGTAAACTTACCGATCCCCGGTGCAATAATAAGGTTTGTTTCTGTCATTTGAGGAAATGTTACCGCTGAAGTTTGCATCACTTTGTGGCCTTTGGTGCCTATGGGCTCTGAGGAGAAAGACTCGAGTATGACAGAGGGCAGGAAGGGGGGAGATGAGGTAGGACTGTGCGTTGATGGGTTACTGAAGGGAGTTGAAGTGGGCACCAGAGAGTCCACTGGCTTCTGCTCCGTGCCAGACACCGGGATGGTGGAGATAAACAGAGTTGTTGACGGCCACTCGGTCACTGTTATTTGGTCCGCGGAGATGATAGGATCCTGCCCTATGCGCTTGGGATCAAGGTGCGTGAAAGGTTCATACTCAAATATCTTGTCCACAAAAACCCACTTGAGGCCAGCGATGCAAAGGCCCAGGCTCACTAAGCAAGCCACGATGGGGACAATGCACATCTTCTCCGAGCTGAAGCAGGTCCGAACACGCTCCTCTTCCATACAGATACAGCAAGTAGCGAGGAGGCCAGTCAGACCCAGGGTTCCCGTCCCTTCTGCCTGGGTCTCCGTTGAACTATCTTCCGCTGCTGTTCCGTTGGGAGACGGGGCAGGGCAGGGAGGGGTGGAGGGGTCTGCAGAATGTCCACTAGCTTCCTCAGACATCCTCAGTGCCTTAACCTGGACACTCTGAGAAGGCCTGAGCTCTGCTTCCAAATACAGGGAGAAAGTGAGAGAGAGAAAGGAGGGGAGAGAGGCGCGTCGAGTCACCAACTGGACAGCAACAAGAAAATCATCATTAATATTCCCCCGGCGGAGCAGAAAGGGAACCGGATAGTGCTTTGCTGCTTCCGTCTCTCTCTCTCTTCTTTCAAATAAGAGCTGATAAATATCTCTTCTCTAGAAAATGTTCAAATCATCCCTGGGTTTAACAGCCCCCACCGTGCCGCTCGCAGTTGCCATTTATGGTATAACTGAGTGTCTACGGTTACGTTTTCGGATCTCTCACCTGCAGAACAGGAACAGACCAACTCCTTCATGTAAAACAAACCCAAGCCAGCACCATCCTGTTGTTGCTAGTGTGCCAGGCCACCCGGCGCAGGCAAGAGCTGGAGGCATTTACGAGCAGCAGGTGCCCATCCTCTGAGCATAGTGAGAGCAGTATCTATCGTTAGACAGTGATAGGAGAGCCAGCAAATGGGAACCAGAGAGAGAGAGAAGAGAGAGGGAGGGAGGGAGAGAGAGAGAGAGAAGGTAACTTCCTTGTTCTCTTGTTTCACGCAGACACACACCGCTCGGCAGGTCTTTCTGGAGGTAAGCGCTCCGAGATTCCGTCCGGCGTGAAGGGCGCTGTATCAGTAGCAAGTTGTTGCTTCTGCTGCTGTTGTTGTTGTTGAATCAGAACGGGAGCACCATTCAGGACTGCACAGGCTGCCGGCAACTTCCTACTTGATCCAATTAGGAGAAGAAACCATCAAATCAAAGGGAGGCAGACTGCACTGAGANTTTTTTTTCCTCCCTCTCCCTCTGTTAGGCTATAGACAAGCCAGCGATTGATTATGCTAATGTAAAGAGCTGGATTTGATGGGGTAGAGCTTGAGCTGGTGAAAATGACAGATGATGGCTCCCGGGGGGAATGGGGTTTCCTACAGCAATCTCACTGCATTCTCCTGAAGATCATATTTCATCCCACGTTAAACTGTAAAGGGGTGCGGAGACGGGGTTGGGGGAGGAGGCGAAGATGGTTTAAAATGAATAACTGGCAGGCAGCTAATAATAATAATAATTAATTCAGGCAAATTAAATATAAAGTTTGGATGTTTGCCGACTTACTTTCCAGGCAGCACCGCAGAGATAAGGTGTGTTTTCACATAAAGGGCAGGCAGCTTGGCTGCGTGCTGCCTGGCAGAAGGACGACAAATCCATGGAGAGCGCTTGGTTCTGAAGGATACACTCTTAATCCACTCTCATGTCCTAGAGGCTCCAAATCGAGTCTCCATTGAGTAATTAACCCCCTAGTGACAGCCGAACACGCAGTAATACAAAGGGAGAGAAAATGGAAAACAGAGAGAGCGAGAGATGCACACAGATAGTCAGTCCCACATACACTGACAATGCCTTGGATTAGTTTATCTTCTCTCTCATAGCTACCGTTGAGGCAAATAGGGAAGGAAGGGGGAAAGGGGAGGGGGAGAGAGAGCGAAGTAGGGGGAATGAAACAGAGAAAGTATAAGATTAGGAGACAGAACGTGCATCACAAAAATGAGTACCCAGGGACTGTCGTCTGTACATGATGACACAGGGCTAGCAAACCCATCTAATACAGTGCTATCTGTAGAGAGTCCAGGCACCAGTGCAAATACAATTCTGCCACTGTGCAGGAGAGTAAGCTGTGAAAGATGGAGCTCCTATACACAGTGGAGTCAAAACTATAAATAGTGCAGCAATTTACCACATGGATACCCTAACCAGGGTGCACAAGTCTCTGCGCAGCACTCAATTAATAAGAGAAAGCAGGTTTTCGACCTTCATAGGAGTGCTGCACGCTGCAATGAATGTTTTGCAAAGTAGGTCAGACGAAGGCAGTCGCTGTCTGCCATCCTTCGGAAGAACACTTATATAGACTGTGGCAGCCTGGTTTTACGATAGGCAACGCACACGAGGTGAAGAAAAGCTGCTGCACCTTCAAGAGTTAAACCGTAGAATCTCAGAGCAGTAAAATACAATGCAAGGCCTCTGTCACTGGGCTTCATTTCTACCTAATTTTATTTGATTAATAATAATAATAATCCTTGCGTTTGATATTGTGCCTTATCACGCCATTGTACAGCCAAAATGTGCTGTAAAGTGAATTGACTGTATATTTTGCAGTGTCCCACAAACAGTCGTGGATTGAGTGACCAAATTATTCTTTTAAAAACTATTTTTTTTTAAAAGGCATTATTACCCCTGGAAAATGATCTGCAAACCGGGTTCCTACTCGCTGCTAGGTAAACAGAGACGTGTGGAGTAAGGAAACTTGCCTAAGCGTTCTCCCTTATGTTATATTATATTATTATTTGATTAACATAAAGAATCTGGGGCACCTTTTTCAGAGTGCTCCATTCACAACTGGCTTGAATGTCACCCTCGACAGAAACAATTCATTTAAAAAAATCACAGAGGACGTTTCTCAGCATTTCAAGCCATGTAGAAATTGTGGGTGATATGTGCTCCGAGCACAAACCACGCAGCAAACCTGTTACAGTGAAATTATGTTACATCATGTTCAGCCTGCCAAATACACATACAAGTAAATAAATATACTTTAGAAACTGCTTTGCTTATAATCGTGTCTCTGTGTGCATAGTGTGTCTTCATGCATCTCTTTAAATAGGGAGCTAGACACATAAAGAGCTGTTTGAAGCAGGAGTGTATTAATGAGGGAGTCATAAACAATGTGCATCTTGCACCTGTTATCAGCAAATTCTGCTGATCTGCGTGTCATATCCCAGTCCTTCTCTCTCCAGAGGGAGGCTGGATTATAGCAAAGTGACACATATTCTCTCAGTGAGCAGGTCAACCAGCACGGAGATGTTAGGCTAACAAACAAAATCAGCAAGTTAATTTCTTCGGTTATGAGGAATTTACAGTGAAATAATTTACCCAGTCTCCAGACCAGGAAATGCATGTACCTAAGAGCTGCTTTTCTGAAAAGCAAACATTAGCGTAGTCTGTCCGTGTGTGAGAGAGAGAGAGAGAGAGAGAAGAGAGAGAGACAGAATGAAAGAGAGTCTGTATGTGTGGGAGAATATATTTATAGGTTAAAGAGCGTGCCAGTTGGAATGTGTGGGTTTGTGTGCATATATGTGTGTGAAAGAGAGAGTATGTGGGTGAGTGAGACAAAGTGTGAATAAGTGATGAGTGAAAGAGAGGAACAACAACAACAACTTACATTTATATAGCGCCCCTCACACAAGGTAGTGTCCCAGTGTGCTTGAAAGTAGGAGAGCGCGAGTGAATATGTATGTGAGACAGGAACGAGGGAGTACGTATGTTGAAAGGGGTATTTGAAAATAAACCCACTATTCAAAGGGTTTTCTGGTCCTGTGTTGAGTGAATACCCCTAGATGTGAAAGGATAACTCCCTTATTCTAAACAATTCATCATTTTTTAATAATGTTTTTGAGCGTGTATAATTGCAATAATACAAGTGTTGTATTACCAGAATTCTATACTTTATTTTTATGTGAAAAAGAAAGTTACATTGAACAGAAAATCCCCCTCCCCCATTGTTTAAGGACATTGCCAAAAAGTAGCTTGATATAGTCAAACCCCTGATATTCAGCACACACTGCCATGAATCTCGGTGTGGGGAAAGAGAAGGGAGTGGGGGGCCTGTCTATAACTCCTGCAGAATCAGAGTTGCCTCACGCCCAATGGTTGGAAATGACTGAGCTGCATTTGTATCGGGTTTTAGTGCCATTGAATCTAGTGAATCAGCTGCAGCTTTACTCACTTTTATTGCTTTGGGTGGAACTGGCAAAGGAGGCAAAAGTCAGCACAAAAATCACAGGGAATTATTTCAACCAGTGCAGACTCAAGAGTGCTGATTCTATCAGATGTTCAGCAGCTCTGAGACAGCAAGATTCAGAAATGATTCTCTTTAGCACGTCGACCCTAGGGGTGAAAGGCATGGCCCTCTTCCTGTTCCCTTTCTGGAGTCTAGCTCAGTGGTTAGAGCACTCGCCTCGCAAGCGAGAGACCTGGGTTCTATTTCCAGGCAGGGCAAAACATTGGGCAAGTTTCCTTACTTCACATGCCTCGGTTTGTTATTCGATCGGTGGATCGTTTTTCCGGGGATAATAATCCCTCAAGAAAACAATAATAATTTGGTCACTCAATCCACAACTGTCTGTGGGAAACTGCTGTGCACAATTGGCTGCCACGATTCTCCCACAAATATACAGTCAATTCATTTTACAGTATATTTTGTGAAGCGCTTTGAGATGTCTCGAAGGTGTTATATCAAATGCAAGATTTAGTATTATTATTATTTGTTTCCTCTCTTCTTTGGCCCTTCTGGTCCCCAAACCTCAGCCGCCGAATGGATGGGAGCCCAGCCTGTTCCCAGACTACCGCAAATATCCCGTCCTCTCACTAATCCGGAGTGGTTTCTTTGGGGGAGAAAAATTCTACACTGCTCTCAAATTACTCTATTAAATTGAGTAAATTGATCACACAGTCCTTGCCAGGCTGCACTGACTCCCAACCACCGAACGGATCGATTTCAAGATCCTCTCACTCGTTTTGAAATCACTTCATGTCTTCACACCTCCCTACCTCTCCGACCTGCTTACCCTCCACTCCACCATCTGCTTCTTCTGCTCGAATGGCTCCGGCCTCCTGTTTGTCCCTCATGCCCTCCGCTCCAGCATCGGTGGCCGTGCTTTCAGCCACTATGCCCCAAAACTCTGGAACTCTCTCCCTCAATCCCTCCGCCTTGTCCCTTTCCTCCCGACCTTCAAATCACGACTAAAGACCTTCCTTTTTGATCGTGCTTATGGTCACCTCCCGCCTCCCTCTCCCCCTGGCTCATTGTCAGACTCTGCCACTGTGAAGGGCTCCGGGATGCTACACCGAGTGAAGGGCACTGTATAAATTCAAGTTGTTTTTATTAATGTAACATTTTGGGATCCATAATTTATTAAATTAAGTAAATTAAGTCTTTGTCTTTTTGAAGCCTGTTTCCTCTCTGTACCTTCCTTTAAAGAACTACAGAAAAACAGCTTCAAAGTTCAGACTGAATTCATCAACTTGCCAAATTCCAGACACTCTGAACTGCTACATTAATGGAGTAAATCTGGACCCTGGGGGACTTTCTTCCCATCTGTCCATCCATCCTCCTCCCTTCCCCAACCCCCCTCCCAGCCACCACCCCTGCAGGATGTCGCTGTAGTTTTTGCTCAGCTGGACTGAAACAAAGTAAAGGGACGAGAGCAGTGGTGGATGAGTGGGGGGTGGGGGGAATCACGCCTACATTCTCTCACTCTGTTTCACTGTGGGTTCGAGCAGATGCAGAGTGCCTGCATGGGGAAAGTGCATTTTGAATGAGAACAATAGAGTGCAACAATCAAGAATAGAACAAAGAATTGTATATACATATATACACATATATATATCTTCAAAATAATAAATAATTTGGTCACTCAATCCACGATTGTTTGTGGGACACCACTGTGCGCAATTGGCTGCCGAGTTTTACCCACAAAATATACAGTCAATTCATTTCACAATATATTCTGTGAAGCGCTTTGAGATGTGATAAGGCGCTGTATCAAATGCAAGGATTATTATTATTATTTAAAGAAAGAATCGTCTCTCTCCCCACCGTTGGGTGTTTGGGTGGTCGCTTTGGTTTGTGGTTACATTATTTGGCTGCCACATCTAAGTGGCCGACAGCTGGGGCAGCCAGTCAATAGTACGACAGCAATCTGTAAAGTGTGACACTGCTTGGGCCCCCATTGTATTCCGGGAGGCGCTCGCTCAGAGTGTGTCGTGTCACTTAGTGCTTCACAGCTGTGCCAGCGTTTGACATCAGTCATTAGTCTAAGGCCTTGGAGGAGAAAACTCCTTCATATCGGCTGCCGACAACTGGGCCCGTTTCCTGCTGAGATAAAGCAATGGGGCGCCAGTCATAAATTAGCACTAGGATATTTTGGCAGAAGTTCTTCGAACAGAGTATTGGGGTGGGGGGGCTGAGGCCTGGTGTAAATAAAACATTAGGGTTCCAGTTCCCAGAAAGGGGATAATATTCATTTTGGGAAAGTTAAAATAAATAGGTGTATTATTTCCTGAGGATTTTGTATTAACACAATTACTCTATTCTCAAATTTGTCATTTTTTTTGCTGGTTTTATAAGACGATGATGTTACAGAGGGGAACTTACAAAAGAGCACTCGGTCAATTTTTATTGGTTTCTTATCTTAAGTACGGCACTATGAGAGGCCATGAGAGACTTTATCAGAATGCCTGTCAACATGATGTCCTCCTCTTACACAGCAATTACTCTTTGCCTGGTCTTCATTAATGTTATGTTTAAAGGGAACAGTCAACGAGTTAGTCAGCTAATCAACCAGCCCTCAGCCAGTCAACCAGCCCCTCAGCCAGTCAGTCAGCCAGTCAATCAGTCAGTTAGTCGGACAGTCAGCCAAAGACTTTAATGGACTAAAATAACTAGCGCGGGAAAATGCATGTAAACACAGATCCCCTGATACACTGGAATCCCTGCCTTGCTCCGTCACCTCACAGAGCATTGATTCCTCTGAGCAGTTTTGCCCTGTGCAGCCCTGTGCTCCGAGTCAATGGAGATTTGCAGTCTGTAGCTTCCCACCACAAAATAAAAGATGAAGCAGGATCCTAATCACAGACAATTACTTCTAACAGATGTTTTTAAATTGAATAGATTTGGCATAAATCACTCCTTAAAAGTATGGTTAAACGGAGCCATATGTATTATTTATCTTGATGGAAATCTATAAAATTCTGCCGGGTTTGCTGAGGGAAGCAGTGCAGGTTCCAGCGATTGGCTGAAGAAGCTTGGCCAGTCCATTAGCAGATGAGCTTTTTAAACCTACTGGCAGAACTGCTGAGCAACAAAATTTATTAGCAACAAAGCCTGAGGCCTTGGAGGCAAACTTGTATGCGATAGAGGTGAATTAGCGACAATTTCAGTCCAGTTCATGTGGAGCCCAGCGCCCGCACATACGTTTCATCTGTGACACAGTGCAATGACTCTCAGCGCAAGTGCAGTGATCAGTGACCTGTGCAGTGTGGTCAGATGCTTAATAGTGCTGTGCAACACGGGAAAAAACAAAGACAAATTCACGGAGCTCGACGAATGCACGTCTGCTCTTCTCTCTGAGACGGGAGCTCAGTCCCCTGGCCCTCCTCCTCCTCCTCCTCACCGCCATGAATGACCAGCAGTTACACAATAGGAAGAAGAAAGTGTCTGTCCATATTTGGGGCTGGAAGCAAAGCATTGGAACGTTCTTTACTAAACTCATTTTATTCCTAAAAATTCTGCAGATGACTGCACGATGCAAGAAATGTCTGGAAGCACTTTTACAGGAAAAATTGTCAAGTGTGGTGACTGTTCTTGGCAGCGGAAGAAGCAGCTATTTTAAGAACAGTTAACGTTGTCGCCAACCCCCTCCTCCCGTGCCACCTGTGTGCATTTGGCTGCCGCATTTCTCCCACAAAATACAGGGTGAAACGTTGGGCAAGTTTCCTTACTCCACACGCCTCTGTTTACCTAGCAGTAAATAGGAACTCAGTTGTTAGTCGATTGGCGGATCGCTTTTCTGCGGGCAATAATTCCTTAAAAAATAAAGTAATAATAAATTATGCGATGACAGGAGATGACATATTCCATTATTTATAGGTGTTAGAGGCTCTGGGACAGGAAAGGCAGATGTGATTCCAAAACATTTTGTTGCTGAGCACCAGAACTCACTCAAATGTACAATTCAAAATTTAATATTTTTGAATATTAACCCTAGGATTTAACCATTTCCTTCTCGCATTTGATTTCATTCTTTCCTTTTTTCTCTATACAAAATTGGGGTGGGGGGGGTGCGTGGGGAAGGAGAGAAAATCTACGTGGGCGTAGCAACAACAACAAATTAGATTTGTATAACGCCTTTCATGTCAGGAGGACGTCCCAAAAGCTAACAGCCTAAGTGTGTTTTTACAGGGCTGATTGTTATCGGTTCACAGCAGGATTGCTGGGACCAGAATATTATCACCTTGATTCAGATCGTTGCAAATCGCTATGTGTGACACTGCACCAGTTCGATTGCTGCAATTGCTGCTGCCCAGCTCGACGCTTGTTTCAGCAAAGACCAACACCCATTGAAGTGTGTTAATCCATCCTCTCCTCCTTTTCTTTGGTCTAAACAAAATCTGCATCAACCTGCATGGATTACATAGGCACCTCTTCTTCCCCAACCTCTTCCCCCCTCCCCCACCCCCAGCATTAATGCTAGATATTGTATCTCCTCGGTCAATTTGACCCAGTGGATTCCCCCCAGATTATTTTTTACAAGATTTGGTACTCCATTTTATGAACCCCAAGATTAGGGCTGCTGAAACTTAGAGCTCTTAAGTTTTGAGGAAGATCTCAGAGTACTACTGCGAATACTGTGTTCATTGGAGAAAAGATGGAATTGTGTATAGCAGGGGGGGTGGGGTGATACTTGGATGGTCCAAGTCTGTACTTTGAGATGAAAAGACAAAATAGATACAAGACAAGATTCTTGACATTGACTTAGTGGGAGAAGTGGATATGCTGAGCAGACACCATCCCTACCCACCCATCCCTACTCCACCCCCGCCCAAAGCAAAAAGCTGCTGATTCTGTGTTGATGAGTCCTTAAGAAAAAAGAATCGAAGAAGTGCCGGCTTGAGGCCAGCGCTGGAGATTGCCTGCTGTCTGAGGTGAACAAATGCAGCACTTCACAGTATACTGAATGATGCTGTGTGCTGCTGAAGATAATAATAATCCTTGCATTTGATATAGCACCTTATCACGTCTGAGAGACATCTGAAAGCTCTTCACAGAATAAATTGTAAAGTGAATTGACAGTATATTTTATGGACGAAACGTGGCAGCCAATTGCGCACAGCAGTGTCCCACAAGCAGTCGTGGATTGAATGACCCAATTATTATTCTTTTTTTGAAGGAATCGTTATCCCCAGAAAAGTGATTCATCAACTGACTAATAACTTACTGCTAAATAAACAGAGGGGTGTGGAGTAAGGAAACTTGCCCAACCCAGATCTCTTGCTTGCGAGGTGAGTAACTAACCACTGAGCTACAGTACTCCATGTTTTAATCCAACATGAATATGAATGTTGGATTAAAACATGCTGTAGCGTGTGCCCTATCTGGCTATAACCAGGAACAGAGTATGAAACCTCTCCCACTGCTATTCACATTTATTCTATGTTGCTTTACACTGTTAGCTCCAGGATTTAGCATTGCACTGATTTCAAATCTCGTTCTTGGCCAGTCTTCCTTTTCATTTCTTTTCCAGAGAAGAGTGATGGGCAAGAAAGGGGAGAGTGTCAATAATACGAGGAAAATTGTGTGTAATTGTAACACTAAATAGAATGTGCGCACTTACGTTGTAGTATAATAAAATAATCCTTGCATTTGATGTAGCACTTCACAGAATATACTGTAAAGTGAATTGACTGCAGATTTTTTGCGGGCAAAACGCGACAGCCAATTGCACGGAGCAGTGTCCCACAAACAGACGTGGATTGAGTGACCAAATTGTTATTGTTTTGTTTTCTTGAGGGATTATTCAGTACTTGAATTCTACCACTAGTAGGTGCTAGTACACGTGTGGAATTCTAGCGATCTCTATTGCAGTGGTTAAATACTGTAATTGTTCGCAGTTACATCACTTGTTCATTTCTCGACAACAACTTGCATTTCTATAATGCCCTTTACCTCAGAGTAACATTTTGAAGTACTATTTACATAGGCAACATAATAATAATAATTCTTGCGCAATAGCCCGTTGCCCAAATAGCTCAAAAGACTTCACAAGATTCACTGCAAAGTGTAGTGACTTTGTATTTGTGGGAAAACAGAGCAGCTACTTTGTACAAATTAATGTACACCCAAAGTATGAAGTGAATGATCCATTTTATCTAGAGAATTATTGGCCAGGATTATTTCCATGGGATCCAGAGAGAAATCCAGTCCTGCTACACAGCAAATATTGGACTCACCTTTAACTTCTACCAACAAGTCCACTCACGTAAGAACGTCTTTTGTTCAGAGTGAAGATTTTCACTGAAGACGGGACCTTGATTTAGCATCTCAAGATCACAAGGTTGGTTTGGATGAAGAAGACCCTTCGGCCCATCTGATCTCATCCTTCCAGAACACCCACTCTACTGCCCCCCATCATTCTATCAAGCTGCTTTTTAATGAATCTCACGTCCAAAGCTCTGTCCCTTGTCTGGTAACCTGTTCCAGTCATTGATTACTTTTTGCAAAAATACATCTATCCTCAAATTACCCTTTAGAACTCTAAACCTGTGTCCTCTTGTTCTACTGTCATAATGCATCCTAAACTATTGATCTGGGTTTACTTTTTCAACTCCGTTTATATTTTGGACACCTCTATGAAATCTCTCTCAGTCTTCTCTCAAGACTGAAGAGCTCTAGCTTGTCTCACCCGTAGGATAACACCTCTAGACAATGCAATGCTAGAGCTCGCCTTGGAGTGAAATGAAATATCTTGACAGACACTTCACCTTAGAAACATCACCTCCTTCAATGTCACTCCAAGGTACTGTGTGCAACACAGTAATGCTTAAGTGTGATCTCTGAGGTTAAGTGCATCTCTAGACTTTGGAATCAGTTCTGAGCTACAGAACCATCAGACGTGCACTAAACACCTGCCAGCCGGGATGCTTTTCTTTATTCAAACAAACAATATCACAATAACCTTTACTGCACACTGCCTCATAACAATTGCAGATGCACATCTTCAGCAATTTCCACATTTTATTTGCAATTTTCGATGCATTTGTCTTGGATCGAAACGTTGGCTTTGAGAGCAGCAGCCGACATTGGAAATGCTTATGGATTTTTTAAATGAGGCCAATGAACTAATTTGGCTCAGTCACTGAGGCACAAGCAAAAGCACAGAACAAGCAGTGCAAAATGCTACATCCAGAAGGGCAATGAATTCTGATTGTAATAAATATAATGGAAACCACATTAATTGAGATGAGCCATAATCTATCAAATGCACTCAGGCAGAAGGACATCGGCAATTTTACTCAGAGATGCAGCTTTTTTTGGAACAGATTCTGAGTGACTCAGGCAAACGTTTCATATATCTAAGCACAAATAATGATGGAGGGGAGGGGAGGGTGGAATCAGCATATGCAGGACAAAGATCTATCTTTTGGAGCTGTACTTCCTACTATTGCCCCTGTTTTTCTCTCTCCCCAATACAATACAAATTTACAATTAAAGATAGCACCTTTCATGTCGGGAGGATGTCCCAAGGCATTGAGTTCAGGAACGACCTCAAATCACACCACTGTTTCTTGCTGTACCAATCCCACTTTACACCTCAACCTACCATAAAAACATGCTTCTCAATACACTGTATCCTATTTCCCATACAACAGTTAACAATGCTCACTCTACGGTTTCTACAAAATATGTCCCTGTATTCCCATTTTGCTGGATTCAAGACTCACCCACTTCTAAAAACTGTGAAACTCATTCCCTTGCCCAATCGTCCCGTCCTCATGTCACCTACAAGCTTTGCAAACCTACTCAGCCACTTCAACTTCATTTAGATCATGTTTTCCTCTTCTCAGGTTCTGTACATTCAACAGAACCTGAGAAGAGGAAGTGTGCTTGCTTAAATTGGTAAAACTAAAAGCAGTGTCAGGCTAACCCTTTGGGTTTATCAATTTAGATAAGCACACTAACAGTTTCAGAAAGGTCAGCGCAGTGTAGTTGAAATTGCAGAGCAATTTTTCCATTGGATTTCCATGTAATAGTTAATACATGTACCTCTAACCTGTCTTTCAAAGGTCAACTCTCCGGTAAATTCACAACACTGTCTGAATGATCTGCTCCCTTTCACTCACAGGCCTATGTTCCTGAGACTAGGACTTGGAGCTGGGTTATGGGAGGGAGGAGAGAGGAGGCAAGGCTTCCATACTTGTTTGTGAGGTCATGTGTGGACAGAACAGACTCAAGACCCTTTCGCTGAATCAAACAGCCTGACAATGGTCACTGCCTGGTTTCATACATGATGAATGGACACTTCGAGTATTGGAGGATGGTTGGTATGAATCTCTATCCCACCATAAGTCCCTACTCCAAGAGTGTAGCCAAGAAAAACACAGGCAAATTAGGTCTTATTGAGACTTACAAAAAGTTAAAATAAATCATTTTGACTGGCATTAAACTAATTCCTTGAATTGCATTTAAAACCTTCAATAGCCTTGTTGGCAAGGCCCTCATGTTACCTTTACCCTTTCAATGAATGTTAGGTAATCACTCCCTTAACATTTTCCATCACCAACTTAGTCAATGGAAAGGCTACCAGTGTGTATGCATACTTCAAGTTTCCTGTACCAGATTTTCCCACACTTTCATGCACCGTTAGACCAGGAAGATATATTGTACACCAGTTCTCTTACACTATTTGCACAAAATCCCTAGTGGGGTACAGATGCTCTTCTGAATTGTATCTAATAATAATCATTGCCTTTGATATAGTGCCATCAACACTGAACCATCTCAAGTATTGTACAGTTATCACTGTTAAGTGTAGTGACTGTGTATTTGTAGTCAAACATGGCATCAATTTGTGCAGAGCAACCAATGCTGCACAAGTAGCCAGTAGGATAATGAACAATTTATCTGAAGGATTATTGGCTCAGTGACTGGGAGAAACTTTTCTCTTTGTTAATGATGCATTGAGATCTTTAATGTCCACCTGAACATGCAGATGGGGCCTTGGTGTAACATCTCATCATAAAGAAATTACCTCTGAGATACTGTTTAACACTGCACTGGAGTGTCAGCCTAGACTGTGAGCTCAGAGTCTCCCTAACATACGTCTTGAACCAACAACTATTTGATCCAGAATCAAGGATACTACCAACTTCAAGATAACACTTGAGGCCCTCCCTATTTCTGTATTCTATGCACATACCTCCCTGCTGGGCTTTGGCTTCTAGTCTGGATCATCTGTAAATCAAAGGATTCCGAATGCAAGGTCTGAGTAACTTTGAATGTTCATTACAACAGCCTCCTCACCCTTTCAATGCACTTGATCTCATGATCCAGCAGCTATCATTCATGAACAGTAACAAGGAGCCACAAAGCAACATTTGCACATACATCATGAACAATGACAAATGCTCAGGGAATGAATCACAGAGGAACATTCATCGGGGGTAAAGAAAGCATCTTAAACTGGCATTAACCTCGTAGACAACTGATGTGCATGCCGGCACCTCCACATCACATCCCTGCCTGCAGTTCACCACAGATGATAATTACAACAATTTGCATTTATATAGCACCGTTCAAACAGGAGGATAACATCTCAGAGCACTGCACAGTGGTGGGGTTAGATGCAGGGCAAGGGAGAAGTGGGAGGGGGAGATGACCATAGGCATGGTGGAAGGAGTAGTTCTTAAAGTAGGAGGAGGTAAGGCTTGACATTACTTGGTATTTTCAAAAGGCATTTGATAAAGTGCCACGTAAGAGACTTGTAAGCAAAATGAAAGGCCATGGTACTAAAGGTACAGTGGCAGCATGGATACAGAACTGGCTGGGAGACACAAAGCAGAGAGTGATGGTGAATTGTTGTTTTTCTGACTGGAGGGAAGTGAGCAGTGGTGTCCCCCAGGGGTCAGTATTGGGACCACTGCTGTTTTTGATCTATATAAATGACCTGGACTTGGGTATAGGGAAGACAATTTCCAAGTTTGCAGATGACACTAAGCTAGGAAAAGTAATAAACAGTGAGGAGGATAGTAGAAGACTGCAAATGGACACAGACAGACTGGTAAAATGAGCAGACAAGTGGCAGATGAAGTTTAATGTGGAGAAATGCAAAGTAATGCATTTTGGGAGGAAGAATGAGGAGAGGCAATATAAGCTGATGGTACAATCTTAAAGGGAGTGAAGGAACAGAGGGATCTGGGGGTTCATATAAGCAAATCTTTGAAGATGGCAGGACAGGTAGATAAAGCTGTTAAAAAAGCACACAGGATACTAGGCTTTATAAATAGGGGCACAGAATACAAATATCAGGAAGTTATGATGAACCTTTATAAAACCCTGGTGAGGCCTCAGCGAGAGACTGTGTTCAGTTCTGGGTCCCGCACTTTAGGAAGGATGTCAAGGCATTGGAGAGGGTGCAAAAGAGATTTACCAGGATGGTACCAGGAATGAGGAACTCCAGTTATCAGGAGAGGCTGGAGAAGCCAGGATTATTCTCTTTGGAGCAGAGAAGATTAAGAGGAGACTTAATAAAAGTTTTCAAAATTATGAGGGGATTCGATAGGGTGAACAAGGAGAAATTACTTACACTGGCGGGTGGGTTGGTAACCCAAGGGCACCGATTTAAAAGAAACAGAGGGGAGATGAGAATTTTTTTCACACAGCGAGTTGTTCTGATCTGGAATGCATTGGCTGAAAGGGTGGTGGAAGTCGATTCGATGACAACTTTTAAGAGAGAAGTAGATAATTATTTGGGGAGGACAAGTTTGCAGAGCTATGGGGAGTGGGAGAGTGAGATTGATTTGGAAGCTCTTTTCAAAGAGCCGGCACAGACACGATGGGCTGAATGGCCTCCTTCTGTGTTGTATAATTGTATGATTCTATGATATCTATCATCCTGCAAATCAGAACCCAAAGCTGAAAAGCAAGAGCAAAATGTGGTCATCTATTGTGGCAGCTTAGTCAACTGTTCGCCTGGGCCTTTGAGCAGAACTCTAGATTAAGTTAAACAAAAGGCAAAATACCGCAGATGCTGGAAATCTGAAATAAAAACAGAAGTCTAACGAAAGGTCATCGTCCATGAACCTTAACTCATTTTCCTCTCTCCATAGATGCTTCCTGGAGCAGCAACTTCTGTTTTTATTCTAAATTAAGTTAAGCAGCATCACGCGAAAGTGGCATTGCACGAGGTGGTTACCTATAAAAGTTAATGTGTGGATGTTCGTACCATTGTGCTCTGAGCTTTCATACCTGGAAGAAGCACACGATTTGCACAAGATACTTGTGTCAATGTGACACCGATTCGCTGTGCAGTAGTATTTTGTTATGATAAACTGCTGATAGGAGGAACAGACAAAAGTGGTACAGAATTTCAATGAGGATCCTCCGGTGAGTTGCATATTTAACAGGAGAAAAATAAGATCCACGTGACAATCTTCTCGAAGGAAGGTCAGACGCCCCTGGCAAAATGCTCACTGCTGGCCAAGACCGAGAAGAGGATTGCTATTTCCTACTGAATCCCAGATGCTTAAAGACTCATTCCACATGCTCCATGTCATTTCAATACAATATCTGATGTTTCAAAGTAAAAACTGCATGACCTAAACTCTCCTATAGTGCACATATTATTAGAACAAGAAGATAATGTTGGACTGAAACTCCATGTTATAATAAATAATAATAATCCTTGCATTTCACGACGTCTTAAAGCCCTTCACAGAATATACTGTAAAGTGAATTGAACTGTGCATTTTGTGGGTGAAACGCAGAAGTCAATTGTGCACAGCAGTGTCCCATAAACAGTCATGGATTGAGTGACTGGATATAATCAGGTTCAAATCAGAATTTCTGGAGCCACTCACATTTTATAAATATTGAGAATGAAGACAAACAGTAATAATAGTTCAATCTTATTTGACTGTCTTACAAAGCTGTGCTTCACATTGATTGTCCTAAACCAGATCAATAGGGAATGTTAAGTTTCAAAAAATATCTATCTACAGAGTGTCGGAAGAAAAACCCTATTATATCACAGTATTCATTTCTTTGCGCAGCAGGGAATTCACATTCTAAGTGTTCCCAGTCTGCTTCAGCAATGATACAGACGACAGCATATTAATGAGCAGCTTTGTGACCAGCTTATTAACTGAGTACATTACGGGTACTAATGAGCCTGACAGGACACGCAGACTGAGCAGGAAAGTGAAAATGTCATCAAAACTATTTTATTGTTGTGGTGTACCAAGCTAACTGAGCTGGGCGCAGTGGGAGACAGAAAGCTCATGTGAAATTCACTCTCCCTTGTTCAAGCCAAAGGTGCATCATGCTTTCTGAGGAAACAGCATTTGTATCATTTTCAACCTTTAAAGTTTGAGCTGGCATTAGAGACATAGAACAGTTAAATTCAGATACATTATTCTAATGTGTGGGTGACTGTTTTCTGATTCTGTTTCCTAATGCTGAGGATAGCTTTTTCTTTCTTCCTGTAAGAATGTCACTATGTTCTCTATCAGAGCTTCGAGTGGGCTGTGGGAAGACATCTCACAGGTGATGGCATTGAGGCGACAGAGTGGAACAAAATTGTTCCAACTGGCATTTGCTACCTGAAGGTTGTTGTGCTTGCAGTGAAAATAATATGACATCCAGGAGAAAAAGGTGACATTTTGCCCACAAATATACAGTTAATTCACTTTACAGTATATTCTGTGAAGTGCTTTGAGACGTCTAGAAGATGTGATAAAGAGTTTTATCAAATGCAAGGATTATTATTATTATTATCAGCTGGAAATGTTGGTTTACATTCAACTCATTCCGCAGGGCCAACACATCACAGGATATGGAGTGAGCAATGTATTCAGTTCCAGCCAAGTGACACCAAATTTGTTGAAGGAAAGTCTCATATCTCAGCATTACGTTTAAGGCAGCTGGGAGATCAGATAAGACATCAAGAAACAAGAGCTGAGATAGTGATGGATTTGATACTGTGTAGAGAAGTTGTTTCCAAAACGGCAACTTTCCCAAAAATGTTTATTTTAATAACTTCACCTATTTTTGTCTTCCCAAGGTCTTTTGGTCCCTTCACTATTGCCAATGTTGCACAGTAATTAAGCAAGTTGAGAATTTTACAGTTTCTTTTATCACCGGGTTTCTAACCTCTTACATGTGTCAAAGTGTACACTGCTCTGGTAGCATGCTCCATTGCAAGACCACCACAGAAGTTGCCTCTGATAGCTTGGCCTCAAAGAGCCATAAATTTATGGATGTGAGGAAACAAATGTTTCTACACCTAAAGGAACATGCTGCCCATTCCACCCTTTTTCCAAGCTGACATGTTCAGTCCTTCTAAAACGTGCTTTTGAACACTTGCACCAAATCTACCAATAATGAAAACTACCGGTTTAACTTCTCACAAACTAACCGGGCCGATTTCCAGAGTAAAGTTACATTGCACCATATAAAAATACACCTAACGTGGTATAAAGTTAGGTTTTGGCAAGCTAAAGCACATTTGTTTATATCAAAAACAGCCTCTGGCATTTCTTGCATTCAACAAAAAATGCACTGCTTAACTCTTAAAATACCACTATTAACTCCTCTGACATCCCAACAGAATTTTGAGCACTTTGGAACTACTTCTTCCAAGTTAGAGTAATTGCTTATAGGGGCAAACACTGAATCTATGGTTTAGTGGAGAGGCCAATTTGATTTCCAATGATTCAGTGGACGCAAGGAAAGGAAATCTATAGCGTTGATTTCCTAAACGTCAGCAAAATGACTGACCTTGGTAAACAATGGTGGGTTGGAATCATTGGGATTGGGCATATAATAACAGTAAGTATAATAATCCTTACATTTGTTATAGCGTTATGCATGTCAGGGCATCTCAAAGCTTCACAGTATTCACTATAATTTGCAGTGCCTGTGTATTTTGGCAGGCTAAATAGTTACGGTGATAAATAGTTTCAGCTGCACCTTCACACAAACCAAATCAGAGTTCTCTTAAGCCCAAACCCCAAATATTCCTTCCAAAGAATTTGAGAATCCAGCGACTCATGAGCGCTCAACAATAACAACTTGCCTTTATACAGCGCCCTTCACGTGGGGTATCATCACAGAGGGCATGGGACCCACCCAACACCATGCCTCTAAATTATCTCGTTACCCTAAGCATGTGCACCAATGGGAATAAGCAGGGCAACTCCTACAGTCTGGCAAATTGACACAAAACGTGATGCTATTAGTTGGTCGTAACTTCAAGCCAAGACATTTCTGGAACAAAGGAGGAAAACTATTTCCTCTCTCAATGGCTCAGACGTGCTTCAACACAGCTAAGCTGGTAACAATGTGATGTATCTAATTACTCCATAGTGCACAATTCATGCAAAGAAACTTTAGCCAGCAAGGGAAAAAAATACCTTGCTGTATGTATAAATACACAAAAATCAATGGAATAATGTGTAACTGCCACCTTATCTGAGAGCAGCAGATTTTCCAGATTTATGAGCCCAGGATTTAAAGGGGAGTTAAAGATATTCCATTCAGATTGGGAAATCTATGTCCACTAATTAAACTTTTCAGATCCAGTCATCAATTGTAGACATGTTAAATGCTGCATTTCTTACATCAATTGTCTCACAATATGTTCAAAATGGGCTGGATTCAGGCCATCCGCTGTGCACAAAACATATTACAACTGTGCTGCATCCAATTATAATATGCAACAAAATAATCTCCAACAAGACATTGCTTTGATGGTGTTAACAGCTTTCATGCCACAGTCATTAAAATAAATTTCACTTTGACACTTCTGAATATATACAATACATAAAAATATTTAAATACACACACACACACCCTGAAAAAAATGCATTTCCAAAACTAATTTGAAAGCCAATGCACTCTAAATATCAGCTTGTCTTTTCTTCCATCCAGGACTGCATATATTGATGAAAAGTCGATCTGAGACTCACTTAACTCACTTTCCTTTCTCCATAGATGCTGCCTGACCTGCTGAGTGTTCCCAGCGACTTCCGTTTTTATTTCAGGTTCCCAGCATCTGCAGTATTTTGCCAACTGCATATATTGGGTTCACCTGACACCAGGACATGCTCACTCCTTTCACAAATGTCACTGGATTTGTACAAGCATTGCCACAAACACAACTTATAAAGAACTATGCCTGTCACATACTTAGTGCTATGAAATGAGAACCCTTGAGTCAGATTCTTCTCGAGATTTGTAAATCTTTACACATGTAAAGCTCTTGATTTAGAAATGGTCCCCAATGGGCCAAGTAGGTTACACTGACCCACATAGACCAAACTTTTGGAGAACTGAGTCAACGGACCTCAGCAGTGCAAATGTTATGTGTGCGTGTATGTGTCCATACACGCGCATGTGTGTGTGAGTGGAAAGTACAATTTATCAGCACCATAGGTGTTGAGGAGAAAATTTCAATCACAGATTAGATTACAGCCTTAAAATCCTGCTTGCTAACTTTACTGCTCAGAGAACACACAGTTTTAGTATCAAATTGCAGGTCACACTTAGTCCTGCAGCAACAAATCCTGTTAAAAATAATACTGCACTTCGAGTCGAAACTTCTCAAAGTGCTTCAAAACAACAAGTTACACTAAAATGTAATAATAGTCGTGTAAGCAAATGTAGCAACTGGTCCTTACCAGCAAAACCCCACAAGCATCAGTGAGATAAATAATCAATTCATCTATTTTAAGGTGATTTTTAAGGTGAGTCTGGACTCGGGAGGAATCTGGATCAGGACACTGGAAGAACTTCCTTTTCTTTCTCTTCTTGCTATTATTCATAATTATCAAAGCTTAACGAAGGATCATCCAGAGACATGATGAGCTGATGCTCAGGAAAATACAGCACTTCACAATGTTTTGTCCATTTTGCTTCTTGTCTAAACAGTGATATAGTTCTTTTGTGTCATTTTGGATGGATCGGAAATGGCCTTGCTCAATCCCTGAGGTCTCTTCCTATAGTAATTAGTAAATTAAAATTCTTAAGTAATAAAATAGAAAGGGATTTATCACACAAGATTTGATTAATTCCCTAATTTTTGTTGAGAATGCTCATTCCTCGCTCCATCCCTCCCATATTTCAAGACATATCTCAAAACATAAGTCTTTACTTTGCTTTCGGTCATCTTTCCCCATCCCTCCCAATCCCACCATAGCTCATGTGTCCATCAAGCACAGTGGATGTGCTTTGGGAAATCCTCCCGACATGAAAGATACTATATAAATTTAAATTGTATTGTCTATAAAGTAATAATAATAATCCTTAAATTTGGTCAAGGATCTTTCATGTCAGATCGACATTCCAAAGTGTATCACAGAATATACTGTAAACTAGTGTGACTGTGTGTTGTGTTGGCAAATGCAGCAGCCAATTTGCACACATCAGTGTTCTACAAACAGCCATGGAGTGAATGATCAATTTTATTTCTGGGATTGTTGGCTAGGACACCAAAAGAAACTCCCTTCTCTTTTCGAATAGTACCATGAGATCTTTAACATTCAGACCAATGTCACATCCGAATAATGGCACCATCAATTCAGCAAACTCCTAGCACTGTATTGGAGTGTCAGCTTAGACTATATGAGTTCCAAGTCCTGATGCAAAGCTTAAATCCACAACCTTCTGACTCAGAGATGAGAGCACTGCAAACTGAGCCAGCCTGATACACTCAGAGTACCGAGAGTATTGCTGGCAAGTGCATTATCAACATCTGGTCCCTGTATCAAGTCTCCTCCTGCATGGTGCAGAGTGGAAAGGCAACAACAAAAAGCTGATTTTATTATCGCAAAACATTATGGCGTAGTGAAATGCAATGCCAACACAGTTTTGCTACTATGCAAAACTAGGCAGAAGTTTTACCGTGACTAATACATAATATTATGGAGTTATGCGGAAAAAAAGCTGCTTTGTTCGATGTTCTTTCACCTCTCAATTCGCCATCAGTTAAACATGCTTTTACTGCAACATAAGAAACATCAGTGTGCAAGTCATCACACCACAGGCACCAATGCTAAATGAAGATTAATTGAATTGAAACTTCTCTTTAATGCATGTCTACCCTCTACCTAATGCATTGAAAAGCAAGACAAGGACACATGCCAACAACTCACCACCACAGATAAAACACGCAGGTGGTACATCACTGGTTTTAATGTAGATCTATAGTTAGTGTAAACCTTCTTCCACAACCATATTGATCAACATGCTGCTCTTACCTGGTGTGACAGTGAGGTTGCTTTCCGAGCTGTCCTGCCCCATTCTATTGGTAGCTGTACACTTATACTGTCCAGAGTCTGATGGCTTGACTTTCCCTATCCGAAGCTCGGATGCCTTCCTGTAAAATTACAATAAGCAAGGAACAGTTTGTAAAGGAAAAGTTAAGAAAAGAATACTGGCGAAGTCAAAGCTCTGTCAGAAACAGTTACAGAATTGTTCAGAATGTTTACTATGTTGTTGTTTCAGTTGTCTGTAACAAGAAGGGGATTGCAGTGCTGAACAACCAGTTACTGAAGCCAAACCAGTCATCTCCAGAGTTACAGTCTGTCAACAGTTACAAAAATAATCATTTCACCCAGGTTTTGTTTCCATTTTGCCGACAAAATACACAGTCACTCCACTTTACAGTATATTCTGCGAAGCACTTTGAGACGTCTCGATGACGTGATAAGGTGTTATATCAAATGCAAAGATTATTATTAGTAGTAATAGGGCACTTTTAGTCTTAGCTTGCAAACAATTGCATTTTTAACATTTATTAGTTTGTGGTGTTTTCGATTCAGTTTCATAAATAATAATTAGTGCCATATCAGACCGTTGCAAGAGTACAAATTTCAAGTGTTAACGCAATTCCATTTAGGAAAGAGGTCAATCAACATGAGGGTCCCATCTGTAGAGAGAGTCAATATCTAGACCCTCTAGAATCTCAGCTTTGGAACTCATTGTATCTGTTCCATTGGACCTCTTTCGAGGCTGGGTGGAGGGAGCCTGACCTGGGAATCCTTCAAACTAGCAGGGGGTGAAAAGAGTGGCAGTGCGAACATTTCCTAAAATGTTACCTCTCATCTTCAGATAGATTCTTGGTAAGCAAGGATAATAGTAATTTTTTTTTGAGGGATTATTACCCCGGAAAACGTAAACGAATACCCTGATTTGTGGGCTACAAAACAACCAATGATTATGTAATTATCACGCCATTGAGATGTCTCAAAGTGCTTCATAAAACTTACTGTGAAGTGTGTACACTACTGTGTAGTGACTGCACATTTTGTAGGCGAACACTGCAGCTAATTCACCAACAGCAATGTCCCACAAACAGCCACGAAGTGAGTGACCAATTTTATTTGGAGGATTGTTGGCCAGGACATTGGAAGAAACTTGCTTCCATTTTGAGTAGTGCCATGGGATCTTTAAAGTCCACCTGAACAGACACATGTGATCTCGGTTTCAAGTCTCCTCCGAAGTCTGGCACCTGCGACAATGCAGCATTCCTCCAACACTGCACCAGAACGTCAGCCCAGACTGTGAGTTCAAAGTCTCAAGATGGGGCTTGAATGCACAGCCTTCTGACTCAGAGGCGAGAGTGCTATCAAATGAGCCAGACTGACACTAGATGCCAGGATACTAACAGATATGGAGAAAAGCCAGACAAACAGAATTAAAACATTTGCCAAAAATTATTGGCAAGGTGCGAAAGCAATGGGCTGAATGGCCAAGTCCTGATAGTCAAACTCTACAAACAAATACAACAAATATGAAATCTATCCTGCATATAAAGTCTCTTTGAAACAACTGTGCTTTAACAATGCCTTCTTCCTCCTCTTGGTTGATCCATTCATTGGGTTGAGTTGCCTGGTTCCTCAATGTGCATATATGTTGTGACTCATAAGTCACTGTGTTGGGAGTAGAAGATGGGATAGGATAGGTAGGTAATCAAGATTACTTGTGGTGTGAGGCGACATCCTACCAATTGGTGGCAGAAATGTATTGTGCCAGTGGGGCTGAAGGGAGGATCTTTAAACATCCTATCAGACCCAAATGCACCAGAGGTAACATCAAATATTAATTAAAAAAACTCATTGAATTATTTATGAATGACTGCACATTGAGTACTTTTGCCCACCAAATGAAATATTCTAGAATAAACTTGCTCTGAATCACACGCCACCGAGGTATACAAAGGAAAATGGGTAAGGTCTAAGAGACATTAAACAGGAAACAGGAGTAGGAAGGTTGTGGGTTCAAAATCCTTGTTGTGACTTGGAACTCACATAGTCTAAGCTGACACTCCAATGCAGTGCTGGGGGCATGCTGCATTTTTAGAGGTACTGTACTTTGTATGAGCTGTTAAACTGAGTTCCTATCTACCTGATTGGGTAGATGTTAAAGATCCCATGGCACTATTCAAAAAGGGAAGGGTGTTTTTCCTCGTGTCCAGGCCAACAATCCCCAAAATAAAAAAAACGGTTGCTCACTCCATGGGTGTTTGTGGAACCGGTTGCTGTGTTCAACCAGAAATTACACAGTCATATCACTTTACAATAACTGTGAAGTGCTCTGAGATATCTCAACAATGTAGTGGGAATCAAAGATACCATCCTAAGCGCAGGCAAGTGCAGCAATTGGTCATTTCAATTGTGCGTGCTAACTGAGCTCCCTCACATGATCGGCCCCAGAAACATTTCTGAGCCAATCTCCTTTCCACTAACCCAGCAATGATGTCATCTGCACTCAAACCTTTCCACAAAAATATTTCGAACAGATCAATGGATAAAAATTCAATTGATTTAAATGCTGAAGTTTTAGAGGTAGTCAATTTAACCAGCTAAAACCTCACAGCTTACCATTGAAAGCACCGTGGCTTGTCCAGCTAGGGCCACCCTACCCGTTACGGCTTTGGCTTGTAGGGTTATCGGGAGCTGAGTGGGAAAAATCCAGTAATTGGTTTCCCCTTCCATGTCTTGCTGATGAGCCAGGCTGGGCTGGGCTGTCATTAGTTGTGTCCAGGTATACTGTGGACCCGCCTGGCTCAAGAATTGAACTAGAGTCTGACACAGAGGGCTGGCTCGGTTCCGACAATCCATTACTAAACATCCATTACTGAATTCGCTCCAAGGAGACCCTGTTTACTTCTCCCCACTGCCACTCCAAAACCTCCCGAGGAGAAGAGTCACTAATTTTTTCAGCCCTCCGAGACTCTACCCCATGTGAAGGATGATATATTATTATTATAATATAAATGGAAGTTGTTGTAATGAATCTTTGCTTCAAATTTCTCCCATTGTCATGACTGGCAATCCACCAAATAAAATTGATCATTCACTCCATGGCTGTTTGTGGGACATTGCTATGTGCTAATTGGCTTCCAAATTTGATCACCAATCAGTTCTGTTTCAGATGCTGAATCCCACAGCAACTTCAAACAGCAAAAGGAGAGAATGGTCGGACCTCGTTATTGAAGAAAATCCCTTCTTGTTAATAACATTGGATAGTTCTCTGTGAATCTGAGACATTAATCCCAGAGATCAGACAACAAAGACAAACTATCCAAACTTTGTTCATTTCAACCTCCTCAACCAGATTACTGACTTGAACCTTTGACAAAGCACTTGGGATTTTAAAAGGGGCCTTGATGGCAAGAATCACTTTTGATCTTCTCTACATTGAGTTCCTTGAGTGGATATGGACTTATCAACCAAAAAATAATTCCCACCCCCACCTTTAAATTGACCCAAGACTTCAGGGTACCTCTAACGCTGAGGATCAGACAGTCTGTTCTGACAACCCAGCAATAAAAGGGCAGCTTTTCTATAAAGAAAATAATAAACAGCCTCTGGCCTGACTTATTGAAATACATCCAAAACACACATTTTAACGATTTCAGAGTTTGCAATGAGTACCTTATAAAATCCAAGCGCAGAAAGACACAAGTACAGAGATTGCCATGAACTAATACTGTCTTGAGACATCCTCCCGATGTGAAAGGCGCTTTACAAATGTAATTTTGTGGTTGTTCTACTATTCTACTATCCTTCTGCTACCTTTTCCTCCCTTCCCTCCAGTCTCTGGCACCTAAGCCATGACCGCCATCCCTCCTCTCCATCCCCCGCGCTGTCTCCTGTGGGCCGCAGGCTGATGCTGCCCCACTGATCACTCGCTCCCGCTCTCTGCATGTACGTTTTGGCTGCCGCCCTGAACCGGGCCCCTGAAAATATTCCTGCTCCCACCCCCTCACATTTCGTTACTCCCACTTGGTGTTTCTCTCCCATCACCCTCCTCGCCTCCTCTCTCTCTTAGACTCCACCATCACCTCTCTCTGCTCCAGCCTGGGCATCCTTCGCCAGGCTCCCATTGTTGGTTGTCCCAGAACAGCCACCCCAACTGTCCCATCGCTCACTCTCTCTGCAGCAACCGCCATTGACAGGCAAACAGCCTTTAACCCTCCCTTATCCATACCCTCTCCAACACTACTCCCTCCTCAAACTCCATGGTTACTTCTCCCCATGACCTCAAATCCTCTTTATACCACTCTCCCCATCACTGACCCCCACCAGCAAACCTATCCGTATCTCCCTCCAAAATGTCCACTCCTCTCCAACAAAGCCCTAACTATCCATGACCTCATCCTGGATGAGCACATTGATATTCTTGGGCTTACAGAAACCTGGCTCTCCCCCAGTAACCCCGTTCCTCTCGTTGATGCCTTCCATCCTGGCTGCACCTTTCGCCACACTCCTCACCCCAGGCAACATGGCGGTGGGGTGGCCCTCATCTCCCAGGCTTCCCTTGGTCTATCCCCCTATTCCTCTGGCTGTTTCTCCTCCTTTGAGTACCTCATCCTCTACCATCCCTGCTCTCTCTCCTTCAAAATCCTCCAAGTTCATTGCTCCCCCCCAAACCTCCTGGCTCCTTCCTCTCTGATGTCTCCTCTCTCTTCTCATCCCTGTCCCTCTGTACTGAACACCTGGTTATAATGGGTGATTTCAACCTCCACCTAAACTCTCCTTGCATTACCTCCTCGGATTTCACTGCCCTCCTCTCCTCTCTAAGCCTTACCCTCCACATTAACTCACAGACCCACAACCGTGGCCACCCCCTCAACCTTGACATTTCTGACCTGTTAATCACAGACAAGGCCATCTCGGACCACTTCCTCATCTCCTTCTCCTCCCGCATTCCCCTCCCCTCTTCCAAACCCTCCCTCATTTCTTTCCGCCACTGAAAAAAGCTTCCCCCTGAGTCCCTCACAAATACCCTCTCTTTGTCGGACCTCCTCTCCCTCTGGCCCTCCACCCGCAGCGATCCTGATGCAGCATCAAGCTGCTGAAAGACCGTCTCTCCACAACCTTTAATTCCTTGTCTCCCCTGAAATCCAGGGTTGTTTCCAAACCCACCCGCTCCCCCTGGTACAACAGTCATCTCCACTCACTCAAAACACAAACCCAGATGCTCAAGCATAGATGGCAGAAATCTGGCCTCATGATTCACCGCCAGCTGTGGCTCGAGCACCTCCGCACCTACCACTTCTCCCTTTCACAGGCCCAAACTGACTTTTACTTCAAAGCCACCTTGGAGGCAATAATCCAATAACGCTGTTTTCCACCATCCATCACCCCGTTCGTGCACCTCCTCAAGCCCTCTAATCTACTTTGCCCCCTCCAGTACCAACTCCGGGTCCACCGATGTTCTATCAGCTTGTCTGGCAGACCTCAAGGCCTGGATGACTGTAAACTTCCTGTAGCTGAATAGGGACAAGACGGGAGCCATACTCCTCGGCTCCTGTCAACATCTTCACTCCTGCTGATGTAAACGCCTCAACCACCCTGGGCTCTTTCTCAGATTCACCGAACCAGTGCGCCCCCAACTGTCCTTCCTCCCCCACATCCGGTCCCTGACTAGGACTGCTTTCGTGCACATCCGCCACACTGCCCGCCTCTGACTGTACCTTACCCACAAATGCAGCTGAAACCCTTGTGCATGCATTTGTCACCTCCCGCTTGGATTACTCCAACGCACATCTCGTCGGTTTCCCCAGCTCCACCATTCACAAGATCAGCTCATTCAAAACGTTGCCGCCTACATACTGACCCGGACCGAACTCCATACCCACATCTCACCAGTTCTGGCCCAGGCTCCACCTGCTCCCCATCACCAAATGGATCAACTTCAAGATCCTCACTCTCGTGTTCAAATCCATTCACTCCCTGGCACCTCTCCGACCTCCTCACTCCCCAAACCACCACCCGGTGCCTCTGCTCGACTGGCACTGGCCTCCTGCTCATCCCTCACACCCTCTGCCTCACCATCAGAGATCGTGCTTTCAGCCACTATATCCGAAAATTTTAGAACATTCTCCCTCAATCCCAATACCTCGCTCCCTCTGTCCCCTCCTTTAAATCCAACCTGAAAACTTTTTGTTCGACAGTGCTAATGGCCACCTCCAACCTGCCCTCGGCTCAGAGTCAGGCTACACCACCGTTATGGGCTCTGAGATGCTACCCTGCATGGAGGGCACTATATAAGTGCAAGTTGTTGTTGTTGTTGTATAATGCGTCTCAAACAAGTAGCGTCTTTGAGCGGTTTATAACAGTGTGATTTGACCCACCAGGAGGTGACCGAAAGCTCATGAAAGAAGAAAGAAATTCAGCAGAAACACACAGCACCTGGTGAGAACAGCCTGCTCCGAAATTGACTCTAATAGTTTTTTTGGTCTTTACACCAGAGGATACCTTAGAGCAATTTAAGGAACACAACAGAGTTAGATGAAGCAATGGTTAGACTGCAGTCATATGGTCTTAAGGGAATAGTCCATAGAGGCTCATAAAAGTTGTATTTCCCAGTGACTGCAGGAGATGAATGTACACTGGATTATTGGTGCACTGGGAGGAAAGAAAGAGTTTAGTTTTATTCGGCACCTGGTTTAATATTAAAGCTTGAGAGAAATGTGGTGCAGAGCTGTGGGGAAAGGGGAGGTGACACAGACACAGAGGATTTCAGCTTCTGTCAATCTGAAATCTAGGCTTAAATAGAGCTGTGGGACAGAAGTGGAGAGGCATGCAAATGACGCATGATTTTTTTGTTGATGGAATACATCTAACTGAGAAGTAAATTCAATGTGCGATACAGGGGAAAAGTAAGAAGGTGGGATTAATAAAAAGTTGCAGAGCACTGACACAGACATGGGTTGAAGAATTTCCTCTTTTGCAGAAAATGTTAATGAGTGTGCTAATGTTAAAGTTATTGTCTGAGTGAAGAATTTAAATCCATGCAGCAGTAATATTCATACAGCAATCTCCCAGTTCATTGCGACTCTACCATCCTTACAACACACCCTGGTTATGTATTCACTAATACCATTCTCACAACACACGGTCATTTACTCAACATAATAATAATAATCCTTGCATTTGATATAACGCCTTATCACGTCTTTGAGACGTTTCAAAGCGCTTCACAGAATATACTCTAAAGTGAACTGACCATATTTTGTGGGCAAAACGTGGCAGCCAATTGTGCACAGCAGCGTCCCACAAACAGAGTGACCAATTTCTTCTTATTATTTTTTTTGGAGGAATTATTACCCCCGGAAAAGCAATCTGTCAATCGACTAACATCTGGGTTCCTACTTACTGCTAGGTAAACAGAGGCGTGTGGAGTAGGGAAACTTGCCCAACATTTTGCCCTGTCGGGAATCAAACCCAGGTCTTTTGTTGGCGAGGCGAGCACTCTAACCACAACATAGTAATAATAATAATAATCCTTGCATTTGATATAGTGTTTTTCACGTCTTCTAGACATCTCAAAGTGCTTCATAGAATAGACTGTAAAGTGAATTGACTGTATATTTGAGGGCGAAATGCGGGTGCCAATTGCACACAGCAATGTCCCACAAACAGTCGTGGTTTGAAGTGACCAATTTATTATTGGTTTATTTTCTTGAGGGATTATTATCAGGCGTGTGGAGTAAGGAAACTTGCCCAAGATTTCACTCTCCCGGGAATCGAACCCAGGTCTCTCGTTTGCAAAGCGAGTGCTCTAACCACTGAGCTACAGGACTCCACATACACCCATGACTAATATCCCTTTCAGAAGTAAACTTACTTTCTCTTTTTCTTAATCTTGATGTTGTCAGATTCTCCATTGATCAGCTCGTCACCATCCTTAAACCACTTGAAGGTGGGATTTGGGGATCCGGAAATGGTTTCACATTTCAATACAAACTTCATGCCTTCATTCTTCACTTGATGTACTGACATCTTTTTGATTTCAGGAGCCTTACCTGTAAGACAAAGGGTTGGGCTATAGGTCAATGGTCTACTCCGTAAAACAAACAAACAAGGTAACATCAATAATAATCTTTGTTCTTGACATAGCATCTAGAACATTGAAGTTAGAATAGCACTGCACAGTACCACCATTAACTATTTACATTTACGCAGTTACATAGAATGTAATGTACAGCACGGAAATAGACAATTCATCCCAACTAATCCTTGGGATGAAGGATATGTTATGTTTATACATTATATGAACGTCCACCCCTCCTATACCCCTCTACTCCTTTTTCCTTTATGCATATATCTGGTTTATCCTTAAATACATAAGCCTTCATGTCCACCTGGAATGACAGGCCACTCCCAGCTCGGGTTCCCATCCAACACAGTTAAGCGCCTCGAGGGCTCTTCCCTTTATGAAAGCCTTATAATGTTGTTGAAATGTCTCAAAGTGCTTCACAGAATATACTGTAAAATAAATTTACTGTATATTTTGTGAGCGAAATGCGGCAGCCAATTGTGCACAGCAGCGTCCCGCAAGATGTTATATAAATGGAAACTGTACTGCATAAGTGAATGACTCCCATTAAACAGGTGATCATGACAGGCTTGACGGAAAGAAAGACAAAGTGGTTTGCAACACAAAACATGATAAGCAAAATGTCTCAATTTCAGTGCAAGTCCCTCAAATTGCAAATGGATCAGTTCTAACATCGGGACAGGTGGTTCAGAGCAATGCGCCACTGAAACATGACACAAGATCTTGTGATGAATAGGAAAAGGCCTGAATTCGCCTTAATTTGTAAGAAGTCAATATTTAGAACCTTTCAAGTAGCCAAAACAGAGCTTTCTTTAATCGCTTCAGTTACAGGGATACCTGAAAGCCATTTATACCCAGCTTCTGTATTAGTGACATCACAAGCACATCTGCCACTGCTCCCCAGAACATCTGCAGATTAATATCCCACGTGTTCTTCACTCATGAGCAGTGTCATTCCATGGCACAGAAGCTAAGTACTTTGCTCATTGAAATTAACATTGAAATCAAAATTTAAATTTAAATAATGCCTTTTTATTAATAAAAAAATTCATGTGTTCAAAACCTCGGAAGCGAAAAGTTTCATCTTGTTGGCAAACTGTTATATAACTGTTATAAATTTTCTCATGTCATTACTCACTCCCCCCCACCCCCAGCCCCTACAGAAACACTCTTAGCTATCCTCGTCCCAGTTTGCAAGGATAATAATAATTCTTGCATTTGATATAGCACTTTTCAAGTTGGGAGGACATCTCAAAGCACTTCAGAGGATTTACTGCAACATGTAGTGACTGTTTATTTTGTTGGTGAATGCCTCAGTCAATTTTACACTCATCAATGTCCCATGAATCATAGAATCATAGAATATTACAGCACAGAAGGAGGCTATTTGGCCCATCGTGCCTGTGCCAGCTCTTTGAAAGAGCTACCCAATCAGTCCCACCCCATTCTTTACCCATACCACTGTCATTTTTTCCTTTTCAAGTACCTATCTAATTCCCTTTTGAAAGTTGTTATTGAATCTGTTTTCTCCAGCCTTTCAGAGTGAGTGACAAATTTTATCTATGAGATTGTTGGCCAGGACAAACTCCCTTCTCTTTTTGAACAGTGTCATGGATTTTTTAGCATCCACCTGGATAGGCAGACGGGACCTCGGTTTAACGTCTGATCCAAAAGAAGGCATTTCTGACAACGCAGCACGCCCGTAGTACTATATGGGAGTGTCTGACGAGACTCTGAGTTCAATGTGCCAACCGCGAGCTTGAACCTACAACCTTCTGACTGAAAGATGAGAATGCTGCCAACTGAGTCAGGCTGACAGCTGTTTTTTAATGATAGGGAGAACCTCTTCTGGAGTCATTTTTCCCTGAGTTGTTCCATCCACATCATGTACTTCCTCTGACCAGGACAGCATGGTTGGGCGAGCAGGCTCTCTCTTCCAATTCTACACTCCCCTTTCTCCGTGTTGTCTCCTAGCTGATGGCAACTTGCTGTTGTGAGATCAGTGAGGAGGGTTACATGAGCCTTGCATTTATGTCTCTGTGCCACATTGCCCCCAAAGCTTTTAAGGTATACAAGGTCACTTCAGTCATTTGGTGGCAAATATTTGGTGGGTGTGAAGGACCCAGATCAGCAACTGATAGCTGTAAACACTGAGCAAATACATATTCATAAACATAGAATGTGCAGAATATTCCAAGGTAACAACAACATCAAAATTACATTTATAGAGCGCCTTTCACGTTGGGAGGACATCCCAAAGTGCTGAGTAATAATAATAATCATTTCACTGCAATATTGGTCACATGCACCAGCAATGGTGCAAGCATTTCCAGGAACCTATGACTAAAACTCCCTATTGATTTTCAGAAAGCAGTAAATCACATTTCACTCTACAGTACCTATTAGGAAAAAGCCTTACATCTTTGCACTTCATTGCAGGGAGGGGAAAGCAGGGGTTCTTGTCACAAAATAATAGGATTCAAAAGGCTAATGCCTTCCTGAAATGGTGTTTGGTAATGCCACCCTTCCCCCTCTCCCCCTCCCCCCCCCCTCCCCACCACCACCCACCCTGACCCCCACTTCTTTATTGCTTGTGCTTCAGGAAGGAAGAGACCAGTACTGGCTCAGTAACATAATGCCCGTCATTTCAAATGACACTGCATTCCTGTGGTTTGCAGACATCACTAGATGTAAATCGCTTTGGTTTTATTCCACTGCTTTAAAACTGAGGCTGCGCCAATCTTCAGATTGGCGAGAATTAAATGCCTGAAATTCCACCTCCTCTTAGCCCGTGAGACCATTTCATCTTCAAATTTGAGAATTTTAAGATGAAATTGTGACAGATTCCTAAATTCAGTCCTAATTTGGAAGTCAGTTTTCCGCATCTTTTAAAAAATAGCCAGCTTACCAAATTCATATCAAATTTGCCTCTTTAATGCCATGATTTTGTGTCTATAACCTGCCCTGATGGCTCAGTTGCTGAAGCCACTGTCTGGTCATGATTCCGATTCTGTGCCGAGTAATAATAATAATAATCCTTGCATTTGATATAGCGCCTTAACACGTCATCAAGGTGTCTCGAAGCGCTTCACAGAATATATTGTAAGGTGGTTCGACTGTTTATTTTGTTATCTCTCTCAGTCAGGCAGGGAATGGCGGGTTGCCTCAACACCTCTGGGTCCGAGAAGAAATAACAACAATAAAGCTGATTTTCTGGCCCGGATTGGTACCAGGAGCCTGGTTGGAAAGTCTATCTGTGACCTTGTTAAATAAGGACAAAGAATGGTAAAGAGCAGGATGGAATAACCCAATGATACTTGATGTCTGGGATTACATGTGAATGACCCTTTAGGTAAAGTAACGAAAGGGCTACCAAAATCTGCAGAACAAAATTGGGGAGGACAAGTTTCCAGGGCCTAGGGTGAGCGAGCGGGGGAGTGGGATTGATTTGGATAATAATAATAATAATAATCCTTGCATTTGTTATAGCGCTTTTCACGTCGGGAGGATGTCCTAAAGCGCTTCACAGAACACACTGTAAAGTGAATTGACTGTATATTCGTGGACGAACGCGGCAGCGAATTGCGCACAGCAATGTCCCACAAACAGTCGTAGATTGAAAATGACCAATTTATTATTGTTTTTAGTTTTGGAGGGATTATTATTAGGCTCTGTGTGGAGTAAGGAAACTTGCCCAAGGTTTCGCCCTCTGCCTGGAATTGAACTCAGGTCTCTCGCTTGCAAAGCGAGTGCTCTAACCACTGAGCTACAGGATGGGTTTTTTCAAAGAGCTGGCACAGATACGATGGGCCGAATGGCCTCCCTCTGTGCCCTATCATTCTATGAAAATATCATCAGTCAGGCTTTCAGGAGAAGAGAATTGGAAAACAAAGAGAAAGGAACTAGCAAATCTCTTTTCATAACCTTGACATTCAAACCTTGTGAAAGGGAGATGGAGGAGATGGAAAAAGACAGAGATAGAGGGGATGGAGGGGCAGAGGAGACTGTGTCAATATAGATCCTCAGGACATCAGCCTCTGGGAAAATCTTAAATTCAGTTTAGATTTGGAAGCCATAGTTCTTAACAAGAAACCATCTTCTAAATTAGAATTGAATTTAAAGTTCTCCACAGTTCTTAGCAGAGGACTTGGGTTTGATTCCCAGGCTGGGTGAAACATTGGGCAAGTTTTCTTTCTCCATATACATGCTTGTGTTTACCTAGCAATAAGTAGGAACCCAGTTGTTAGTTGATTAGCGGATTACTTTTCCCGGTATAATAATTCCTTCAAAATGTATAAATTTTTTAAAAAATAATAATTTGGTCACTTAATCCACAACTATTTCAGTGCAATTGATTGCCGCATTTCGCCCACAAAATATACAGTCAATTCATTCACTGTACAGTATATTCTGTGAAGCGCTTTGAGACGCCTCGAAGACGTGATAAGGTGCTATATTAAATGCAAGGATTATTATTATTATTATAAGCTTAATTAGCAAACATCATGAGATTTCAGGCCATGTGTAAGGCTGAACGAATGGGTTTGTGGATGAGTTTGTAGACTGAACCTGCAGGCACACTGGATATGTGAGGTGCACCTTAGGGAAGATGCACTGAACCGAGGGGTTAGATTTGTACACAAGGCAGTGATGCTCAGAATGTCCCAGACAAATGAAGAGGGAAGATATGAGAGTCGTGTCTGGGCGAGGGTTATTTGTGTGAAATTGCAATAGCTTCTAGGGTGACAAATGGCACATTAACATTTGCTTTCGACGTGTCATCGTTTAGCTCCAATTTAAAATTCTAATTAAAGTAATTGCTCCAAACAAAATAAATTCCCACTCGGTGTAGAAAGAGACGATCATGCCTGTAGTGTGAGAGGAAGATTAGTATTTATGACAAGCCTCTAGTCGCTTGAGGATATATAGATTGGGGAGGGAGGAAGTGGGGGGGGGGCGGTGGGGGGGGCGGAAATGAATGAACTATTCAATAAACCTGCTCTAAAAAACACTTAGAAGCTGAGGAAAACTAATTATGTTTACAAGTACTGTAGTCTATAACAAATCTAACATGGCCCAGCTTAGCTAACCCAACCAGCCCAGCAAACTCAATTTGGAAAGCTACTCTTGAAAGACTGCTGATACAGTGGCTGAAGGGTGGAGGAGAGTGGGTGGGTGGATGCTGGGTATGGGAGAGAGCGGGGAGGTCAAAAAATGAAACAAACCCAAGTTGACAGAGTGGAGGAGTGGCCGGGAGAGTTGGGTTGCAGGTGATCAGAGATGGGGTGGTTCTGGGCTGTTGAAGTACTTGGAGGTGAGGAGAGAGGATGAGGATCTCAATGTTGAGTGATTGCTTGAAAGAGAGAGAGAGTGAGAGAGAGTGGAAGCAGGCAAGGATGGTGGTGACGGAGAGTTCTGTATATTCTGGAGTTTGTGGAGGATTGAGCTTGAGCGACGACAAGCAGAGAATTTGAGATGTGAGAGAAAATATAGATAAAGCGGTCACTTTTATTGTAAACCAAATATTGCCCAACCTCAAAGTTCTCTTAAGGTTACACTTATTGGGTCGAAGCATCAGTTTGCATTAGGATTACTTCAAATTGATCACACAACATATTTAGGTGGAGAAGATTAAATTTAGTATCATTGGGTTACATGCTGGTCTGAGATTTAATAGCATTCCTAAAATGTAACTCTGATTCTGGAAACATCATCCCTAATCCAGGAATTAATTTCACTCGAATGAGCTCGGTGAAATGTAATCATAAGAACTTAAGAAGTTCTGGATGACACAAAAGCATCACAAATTCAACTGTGCTTATTACAACCAACAATCATGGCAGGATTTTCAAGAGAATTACATCTGGATTAAATTGGACCAGTTTTAAATCATCCCATAAAGAAGGACAGAAAGAAAAATCAGGCTATGACTAAAATGCATAACTCCACTGGGTTGAGGCAGAAGTGTAGGTAGCTACCACTTGACTACCAGGGAAATGGATACAGGGCCATGATGACCAACATTGGAAATGAAAAGTTAGTAAGAGTCATCATGGACAACCAACACATTCCCATACCAACAGAAATCCATCATAGACTCTAAAACACTCTCCTTTGCTGGTGATATATACCACTGGTGTGATTCATAAACTGCTTATGTAGCCCTCATCCTTAGAGACCTACAGTGTGTGCACAGTACAGTGCGCTCACACACACAACAGTGTGCGTGCACACACAAAACAATGTGCACACACATACACACAAAAATGTGTACATACACAAATCAGGATACACACACAAAACAGCATACACACACACACAACAACATGCACACATACACACAACAGGATGCGCACACACCCACACATTATAATACTAAGGACAAGAAACTGAAATGTCTATCTTCAGAGACTAAGATTACACATTCAGCAGATTCAGAGCTAACAAAACACTCACGATAATAGGAGCAGCATATTCAAGGAGGCATGCATGATTGATTGCTGGCTAAATAGTCTGGCTGACATTGCACCATTTGGGAATGAAATTTAAAATTTATACACTGCAGTGACTCTGGGTAGTGCAATGGATTCACACACTATCCTTTCCAATTGAGACTTGGGTTCATACGCTGGTTTAAACGGTCCAACATGGCATAAATGTGGCTGTCACAACCCAGTTCTTAATTGTACAGAATCTTTGGATCTCCTTCAGTCTACCACTCTGTTTCACCAACTCCTCCCTACCCCCTCCCCTTCTGTCTTTATGTTTAATCTCAAATACTCCCTCTCTGAATATGCCTATTGCCACCTTCCTCTCCCTCTTGCTCAGTCCAACCTTATCTATGTCAAGCACTACAAACATTACTCTATCTGGAGGGTGCTACAAGTTATTGTTATTCTCTGGGAAGACGCTACAACTCTAAGAGTACAATGGCATATTGGGTTCCACCGAGATAATAATAATAATAATAATAATCCTTGCATTTGATATAGGGCCTTATCACGTCTTCAAGGCGTCTCAAAGTGCTTCACAGAATATACTGAATTGACTATATTTTGTGGGCAAAACGAGGCAGCCAATTGCACACAGCAGGGTCCCAAAAAGCAGTCATGGATTGAAGTGACCAAGTTATTTTTCTTTAAGGAATTATTATTGTTGAAGGGATCATCTGCCAAACAAGTACTTTAAAAATAATAATAATAATAATCCTTGCATTTGATATAGCGCTTTTCACGTCGGGAGGACGTCCCAAAGCGCTTCACAGAACACACTGTAAAGTGAATTGACTGTATATTTGTGGGCGAACGCGGCAGCCAATTGCGCACAGCAATGTCCCACAAACAGTCGTAGATTGAAAATGACCAATTTAATTATTGTTTTTTTTTTTGGAGGGATTATTATTGGGGGAGTGGGAAAAAGTACTTTCTCACAGCAGGCTGGGTTAGCAACCATCCCATTCCATTTCAAGACAGAGACCAAACCACTGGACGAGATTCAAAACTTCCAACCAGAAAAAGAACATAATTCAGATAGTTCAAATAAAACCTGGACAGACAGCCAACAAAAACCTAGATACGCAGAAAAGGAGCCTCGTCTCTGCCTGACAAGGCAAACACTGTGGAACCCTCTCGCATTGTAAATAATCTCCAACACTTTCCATCCATTCATTCTGCTTCAGGAGGTATAGCATCTCAGCCTGTGATACATGTGTCTCTGGCCGGCCCTTGGCAGGGTTTCATCCCGTATCTAATCTAATCATTTGGTTTCAAGACCAGAGTAGACTAGAATCATAGAATCATAGAATTATACAGGGGAGGCCATTCGGCCCATCGTGGCTGTGCTAGCTTTTGAAAAGAGCTATCCAAATCAATCCCACTCCCCCAAACTTGTCTGCCCCAAATAATTATCCACCCCACTCTTACAGATGCAAACTCAAGTCACATCTCGCAAGAAAGCACACAAATTAAAAAAAACACAGCTAAATATCAAGACTCAATGAGCCATCACCGCTCAACATTTATACTGTGTCATAGACTCTTGAGTCGTTCACATGTGAGGCAAACAGGAATTGCACTGTATTGCAACATGCAGAGATGGATAATTGAACCTCTGAGTGTGTGGAGAAAGCTGTAAAAGCACAGACTTCCAGTGACATTACTGGAAGGGACAGTACCATCTTTTAAGGTTACCATTGTCTCTTTGTGGGTGTTTACAGCACTCTCCTCGCAAGCGAGTGGACCTGGGTTTGATTCCCGGACGTTCCCCAAGTGTTTGATTTGTGAATTCAAAAATTTTGGGGGTGTCAGCCAGGTTTGCAAAACATTGGGCAAGTTTCCTTACTCCACATGCCTCTGTTTACCTAGCAGTAATGAACCCGGTTGTTAGTCGATTGGCGGATTGCTTTCCGGGGACAATAATACCTCAAAATAAACAATAATAATTTGGTCACTCAATCCACAACTGTTTGTGGGACACTGCTGTGCACAATTGGCTGCCACGATTCTCCCACAAATATACAGTCAATTCACTTTACAATATATTCTGTGAAGCGTTTTGAGATGTCTCGAAGACATGATAAGACGCTATATCAAATGCAAGGAATGTTATTATTATTATTACCTGTTCTCAGCTTTCAGTGGAGTTTGTTACACACAATCAGCCCCACAGCTTTGTCTGGTGACATTGCATGCCTTGAAACTGGATAATTCTGTCTTGTAAAAGCTCAAAATCAAATCAGTTCCACTCAATGTGTGTTCTCCAAATGCAAAGTCTTGCAAGTTTGTGAATTCAAAAATTTTGGGGGTGTCAGCCAGGTTTCTAACACATGCGGAAACCGTGCCTAATAGTATACAATTCTTAGTTTTTCTTGGATACTCTTCAAACACCAACATCAAAATTACATTTGTATAATGCCTTTCAGGTCGGGAGGACTTTCCAAGGCGCTTTTAAGCATGGCGATGGGTTTCCGCACGTTTCAGACATCCGGTTGACCAAAAAAAACTTGTGAATTCGGCAAATTAACGTGAAATTAGTCAGTTTGGGTTTGCAATTTGGTTTCATCTTCATCCCGCTTTAATAGGCCCATGAAGTTTGGATGTTTTCCAAATACAATGTTGATCTTTAATGTTCACCTTCACAGGCAGATGGGACCTCTGACAATACAGATTTCTCTAATGCTGCATTGAGTCTGAAAGTAGGTTATTAAGTCTTGACTTGAACCTACAACCTCCTAACCTACAGTTACCAACTGTGCAAGCAGCTTCCATGGGGAACCCACAGTTCTGAATCTAGCATTATAATTTGATTTGATATCACTAACCAGAGTTCGACAATATATCAGAGAGGGGGTACTGTGCTGCTTATTGCAGGACAATATTAATAACTGGATATTATTGTCAGTTTGGACTGGAGCACTGGGCTCTTCAGGCACAGCAAAAATCCAACACAAATTCAGTTTTCAAACAACAATTCATCAAATACAAGGATTATTATTATTATTACCAGGAATAGAGAGCCACCTTGGTTTTTAAGCCATTGAGGTTAACAGGAAACAACCCATGCAGCATTTTACATATCACTCGTACATATCAATTAAAGTACAGTTAGTACATGCATTCAAATGAATTATTTAAATGCATTAGGCTTGCTCTTATCTCCCTTTGTGAAGCCAAAGTCATCATATGCATACTGTAATTAATAGGTGATAGGAGACCAAAGATGGGAAAAAGTGTCCAGACAAAGATAATGCCAGAATGCCACGGGTTATCATTATGGAAATACTGATACATTATTCAACAAGTTATGCTTGCCGAGTTGTTGCTTCCTGACTCACAATTAATATCTAATGTACAATGCTGCAAGGGGAGTGAGTAAATATTCACTCGAGGTTGCCTAGTTACGATTAACCATCCTCTTTTTTTGGATCTGAATGAATGAAGCACTTTGTGTAGTCTTCAGCCAGTGTGGAAAAACCGAAACGGACCCATTCAGCTGTTGACCTTCGACTTGTGGCAAGATATCATCCCGCGTGTGATAGCCTGCAGAGTTTGCCACTTCATATCCTTCTCAAGTGAGATCTGTGAAAATTACTTAATTGGATAAAGGAACACTGTTCCCTGATAAAAGGGCAAAGAGAGCGTATCTTGAGTTGTATAAATGATACTATGCAATGATTGGAGAGCGGTGAGGAACAGATTTCTGCTATCCCTAGTCCAAGGTCAATGAGTTCCATTGCAATCATAAATCATAGAATCATGCAGCACAGAAGGAGGCCATTTGGCCCATCATGTCTGTGCCGGCTCTTTGAAAAGAGCTTCCAAATCAATTCCCCCGCTTTCTCCCCATAGCCCTGCAAACTTGTCTTCCCCAAATAATTATCTACTTCTCCTTTAATAGTTGTTATTGAATCGGCTTCCACCACCCTTTCAGACAATGCATTCCAGACCCGACCAATTAGCTATGTGAAAATGTTTCTTCTGTATTCCTGTAGCTCAGTGGTTAGAGCACTCGCCTTGCAAGCGAGAGACCTGCTTCGATTCCCAGCAGGGTGAACCTTTGGACAAGTTTTCTTACTCCACACGCCTCGGTTTACCTAGCAGTAAGTAGGAACCCGGTTGTTAGTCAATTGGCGGATCGCTTTTCCAGGGGGTAATAATTTATTCAAAAAAAAATAATAATAAATTGGTCATTTCAATCCACGACTGTTTGTGTAACACAGCTGCTTGCAATTGGCTGCCCCATTTCGCCCACAAAATGTACAATCAATTCACTTAACAGTATATTGTTTGAGATGTCTTGAAGACGTGATAAGGCGCATCAAATGCAAGGATATTATTATTATTGGTCTCAGGGTTGAGAACAACTAGGTGATACCCCTCACCAACCTACAAATACCTTAAGAATCTTTACCCTCCTACACCTCTCCATCCACTGCCAATTGCTATCCCTTTGGGAGTGGATGTTTTTTGGTATGGGAAAGGGCAGAAATGAGCTCAGCTGTGATTCCCTTAGGGTTGTAACAACATGCTTTAACCTGTAAACCTGTTTCCAAATTGTGGTTGAAGTTAAGATGTGCATACAGGTGAGAAGCCAATAAAAGGATATGGGAGGGTGTAGGGAGTGGCTAGAGACTCGTGTGCAATATAAACATTGGCACGAACACATTTCCCAGGGCTCTCGAAGCAGCTGCTAAAAGGTTCACAAGACCAGCGTAAGGTGACCCACCTTCCCATTGTTCTCCAGACACCAGCTTTTACTGAGAGGTGTCTGAAGTCTTAAAGAATAAACAGAGATAAAAAATAGGGAGTCTTTTCCCCCCACAAAGCCAGCAATGAAAAGCAGGGGAGACGAGACTCAGTGAACATCAACAACAACAAAATGACATTTATATAGCACCTTTCACATCGGAAGGCCATCCCAAGGCATCGATCTAACATCCATCACAGACAGTCTTGGATATAGTACAGACCTTACAATATAGCTGTCTCATGGGGTGGCGAATTTTTAAAATAAATAAATAAATTTTCAATTTATAGATGAAAATGAGACAAATCGGTTCAATTCTTGAAGGCAATGTTCCTATAAGGTCTCGCCGCCATGGCATGTTCATTTAAGGTTTGAATTATGATGTAATCTCAGCAATCAGGGACACAAAATTCATGTGGTTTTAGACTTAAGACCATTGCCCTGAAACTTGAAATTTGCACGATTTTAGAAAAATTCTTACTCTCGTTTTTTTTCAATTCTTTTGGAAACCACTTTTCCCACAATCCTTTTCTGAGCGAGCACAGGAGTCAACTAGAGTTGGTGTTAAAACTGAGATGTACATCCAATATGAAGGATGCTCTATTGGTGCAAGTACTGGTTAAGTTGTAGTCTCACTTACAATAATACAGGGATGACTGACTGAGGATCACATGGCTTGGCACATTCCACAGCTCCCAATGGGCCCCAAATTCCTCCCAATCTTTGCCTCAATAACACAGATGCCCAAGGTGGTAAAGCTCTGCCAGGGTTGCAATTCAACCATATGGATCGGAAAATTGCAGGGCTAATTCCTTGTCTGCGCTGACCTAGTTGTTCTCAGCCCAAAGAGCGGTAGAAATATTGCAATGGATCTCAGTGACCTTGGGCTGGGGATAGTAAATATCTGTTCCCCATCGCTCTCCAGTGACCCCTAGCTGGAAAGTGATGGTATAAACATTGGATCAGGCTGAGCCTGTAATGTATCGCCTCACGTTCCCCCCTCTCTCTCCCTGCCCCCAATTTGAATGGCCTGCTATAGTCAATATCTAGTCTTGTACATGCAGCAGGGCCACTAGCACAAGATACTAGAGATCACTGCTGTCACAGTTATAACCCACCATGAGTTATTGGCTTCAGAAGAAGTGGCGGGCGGGGAAGTGGTTGGCGGGGGGGGATAAAGGGGGGAAGGGGGTAAAACAATACTTAAAAAATACTTCAGCGAGCATTCATTTTTAGATTGTAAACTGCAGGAAATCCTGAAGTTGTGTCAGTGAACAAGTCCAATGTGGTAAGCACAAAGGAGGTTAGTTTGAGGATTTGAATGGGACTTCTACAGACCCACTGAAACTCCACTGCCAACGCAATCTACAGTCACCACCTGACAACAACAACTTGCATTTATACAGCAGCCCTCACACCGGGCAGAGTTCCAGATCAGATGGCATGGATACAAGTCCAATGCCTGAACGGAGCTCCTGGCATGTACAGTACAGGGTTCCTAATTTGCAAATCACGCCCCAAAGTACAGATCAAATAAAAGATGACTAGGTACTTAATGTTCTAGTTGCAAATCTCTTCCTTCATTATGACCAAACTAGTAAGGGCAGTACAAAGTCACGCTGACTGTTATTATTGCCCAGAATTGCCTCCCATTCAGTTCTAGCCCCTCACTTGGTGGCAAGTTTGATCAAGTTTCTCTGGTGATCAAAGCGCTTTAAGATGGAATGTCTTTATGTAGTGGAGAAGGCAGCATCATTGGACTTGCCCGGTTCAAATGGCAAAACGTGACATGCCCATTTAGCCTTGCAGTTTGTTAGCTGAACACAAAGTTGAGATGATGGCAGCTGTGCATAATTCAGGTCTTAGTTTCATTCATCAACCACCAACATAGCAACACTCCCCGATCCCCTCCGAAAACTGCCTGGCAGTGAGTGGAGAGTCATGAACTTCATTAGCTCTGTAGCTAGCTAAGGACCTCAGGCTGCCTCTTGGGTAAACTGGAACAGAAGCACTGCAAGTTCTATACAGCTTGTGGTGATCAGCTAGTTATCGAGCTAATGAGGCATATGACTATCATTTGCAGGCAGGGCTGCATGTTTAATTACACCCCACCAATACAGTAAAAACATCAACAAAAATGCAATTTATTTTTATAAATCTCCATATCAGTTATGTGGACTTATAACTGACAACATTGATCATTCACTTCCTGGCAGTTTGTGAGAGATTTCTACGCCGTTGCAAATTAGCTGTGACATTCGTCTATGAGACATTTGAATAGAGTCCTTAGTGATTAGAGCACTCGCCTCGCAAACGAGAAGACAGGGTTCGATTCCCTAGCAGGGCGAAACTTTGGGTAAGTTTCCTTACTCCACATGCCTCTGTTTACCCAGCAGTAAGTAGGAACCTGGTTCTTAGTTGATTGGCAGATCGTTTTTCCAGGGTACTTCCTTCAAAAAAAATAATAATAATTTGATCACTCAATCCACAACTGTTTGTGGGACACTGCTGTGCGTAATTGGCTGCTATGTTTCGCCCACAAAAATATAGTCAATTCACTTTACAGTAAATTCTGTGAAGCAGATTGAGACATCTCAAAGAAATGATCAGGTGCTATATCAAATGCAAGGATTATTATATTATTATAATATTATTTGGACAATGTGATTAAGACACTAGGTCATTGCAATGATTAATATTATTATTGAGATTGGGATACAAACGTGGAATCTTTGCAGTGAGATTCACAGACTAACCTGCTTTTTTCACATTCACATGAGCTGATGAGTGTAATCATCCCACACAAATGGGTTGAGTTTGGGGCTTTGGAAATCACAATCCAATATTACACTGCCAAGAATGTCCCAGTGGGTAACAGCTAGACAGACATCTTCATCATTTTTGTTTAAAAAAACCACAACTTGATTGGAATCAAAATGTACATTCCTTCTGTTACCAGCAGCATGTCCTGGAACCTCATGATTTAATGGTCCCTGAATGCTAAAAACACAGACATTCAGGAACATCTAAATGACCAGCTCAGGTAAATACAGTTGAGCCAATAGCAGGGCATGGTGAGAAATAACGGGTTCGGGAGGGCAAAATATATCAGTGGGGGGGAAGAGGGGGAGAAATAACAGAGAGAGATAAAAGGTACTTTGTGATTTACAAGATCAAAAGATTGGTTTAGCCCTTTGATCTATCTGATCTCATCGCTCCAGAAAACTAAATATCCTGATGTTAACGACCCTTCCTGGTAACCTGTTAAGTATAAACTAGTAAAAACAACAACTTGGATTTATATAGCGCCCTCCACTCTAGGCGGCTTCTCAGAGCACTTCACAGTAACGGACCCTGGGGCCGAGCCAGGGGGAGGGGGAGGAAAGTGACCAAAGTGGTTCTATATATATATATGTAATATATATATACTGTACATAGCATTGAGCGTCCTTTTTATTTTTACTGAATTTGTACCGAGTATTTTTGATAATAATAACCCTTGCACTTGATATAGCGCCTTTTTACGTCTTCGAGACGTCCCAAAGCGCTTCATAGAATATACTGTAAAGTGAATTGACTGTATTTTTTTTGTGGGCCAAATGCGCCAGCCAATCGCACACAGCAGTGTCCCACAAACTGTTATGGACTGAGTGACCAATATATTATTTTTTTTTGAAGCAATTACTCCCCCCGGAAAAGCAATCCGCCAATCGACTAGCAACCGGGTTCCTACTTACTGCTGGGTAAACAGAGGCGTGTGGAGTAAAAGCAAAATCCTAGGCATGTTTCCTTACTCCACACACCTGATAATAATCACTCAAGGAAAAAAACAATAATGATTTGGTCACTCAATTCACAATTGTCTGTGGGACACTGTTGTGCACAATTGGCTGCCACGTTTCGCCCACAAATATACAGTCAATTCACTTTATAGTATATTCTGTGAAGCGCTTTGAGACATCTAGTAGACCTGAAAAGCACTATATCAAATGCAAGGATTATTATTATTATTATTGTCCAACATTTCGCCCTGCCCAGGATTCGAACTTAGGTCTCTCGCTTGCGAGGCGAGTGCTCTAATCACTGAGCTACAGGATTCTACAATTATTTGGTTCAAGAACAATATTGAGACAATATAGAGGCTGGTGCGGACTGAGATGAGCAAACTCTCCATGGGAAGCAATGGTTTCTGTGCTACAGTAACAGGGTTGAGAGAAAGAGATTTGTCTGAGAAAAGAAAGAGGTCAGAGCTGAACAGTGAATTTGGTTGAATATTCTGGAAGGTTTTGTTTGGTCTCAGGGGAAAGATTTATCAATTTCTCTCCAAGGAGATTGAGCGGACACAGTGAAGTCATAGCAGGTTATAGTGTGGCACTGAGGATGGAACGGACTTAATGGGCCAAATGACCTTATTTTTCCTCCCAGTCATTTTTCTGTAAGGTTTAAAGCTGCAGCGAGACATTATTAAATGCTTCCCATGTATGAAGTAGGAGCCAAAAATTTGAAAAATGTTGTTCCACATGTGCTCCATTTTAAAGTTATTACATTTTGTTTCCCCATCAGGAAGGAATGCTGGAACCTCTAGGGCTGCCCTTTGCCCTTTACCTCATCACTGAATCCCACAACAAGCCAACTGGGAAATCAATGCTTAAAGATACACCGTGTCCCGAAGCAACTTTTTCTTGGCCGTCTTGAAAAGGACCTTTGGTGAATATTGTAAAAAGTAAAGGCAAGGCACGTACAGTCCTTAGAACTATAGACAACAACGACAGAGAAGAAGCCACTCGGCCCACCAAGTCTGTACTGAATCTTTTAAAGAGCAATCCTTTCAATCCCATTTACCTGCCTTTTCTTTCCCAATATCCCCACTTACTTTTAAGCAATTTGTGTTTAAGGGCACAGGGAACACAGGCATACCATGAAAGCACTGATATCATCCCAATGCTAGCACTTTAATCATAGAATCATAGAATTATACAGCACAGAAAGAGACCATTCAGCCCATTTTGCCTGTGCCAGCTCTTTGAAAGAGCTACCAACTAGTCCCGTTCCGCCACTCTCTCCTTGTAAATTTGTCCTCCCCAAATATATATCCACTTCTCTCTTGAAAGTTGTTATCGAATCTGCTTCGACCACCCTTTCAGGCAGTGCATTCCAGATCTGAACAACTTGCTGTGTGAAAAATTTCTCCTCATCTCCCTTCTGGTTCTTTTGACAGCTATCTTCAATCGGGGTCCTGTGGTTACCGACCCACCCGCCGGTGGAAACAGTTTCTCCCTGTTCACCCTATCGAATCCCCTCATAATTTTGAACACCTCTATTAAGTCTCCCCTTAACCTTCTCTGCTTCCCTAGACTTTAGTTACTCTGGTGAGCAAGTACACGATTAACATATATTCACCCCTACATCAATGTTTTGGTGGAAGGTAAGTACAAGGACTCACCTGGAGCCATAATCTAACCTACTTTCCTGTCGGATTAACATGGGACAGCAGTATATCCTCTCAACAGCATGAGAACACAGTGATGGTGGTCAGTTCACTGAATGGTCTTCGATAATGCCACCACCCAGCCCTCTCCCAGGAGCTTGAGATTACCGGATTTAACTGTATGAATAACTAGCCTTACTGTTCCCCTTAAGGCACTGACTCCTGTTGGAGTCATGTTACATGGGCTCTCGATGTCCTTTTGGCCAAGACAATGAGTGTCAGCATGTGGCTGACCAGGAGGGGGCGCTCTGACTAACAATCGGGAGTGGAAATTTTGGCTTATTCTCCAAGACTATAGAATATTACAGTACAGAAGGTGGCCATTCGGCCCATTATGCCTGTGCCGGCTGTTTCGAAGAGTTACCAACTAGTCCCACTGCCCTGCTCTTTCCCCATTATCCACTACACCGTCTGTCTCAGGCTGACTCAGTTGGTGGCACTCTGGCCTCGGAGTCAGAAGGTTGTGAGTTCAAGTCTAATATTGGGACTTGCAACTAGCTCTGGAACTCCATCCCCCAGTGCCTTTGCCTTGCCTCCTCCCTTTCCTCCTTCAAGGCCAGTCTCAAGACCTTTCTCTTTGACTGTGCCTTCAGCTCCCCTCTCAACTCTCTACCCCCTCCTCGCCCCCTCCCTTCACTCCCCTCACCCTGACCATTTACCCCCTCCTCGCTCCCTCCCTTCCCTCCCCTCACCCTGACCATTTCCCCCCCTGCTCGGGTCCTGACCCAACTGTCCAGCGCCTTGGGACGTCCTCCCGACGTGAAAGGCGCTCTATAAATGGAATCTTGTTGTTGTTGTTGCAACTCATAGAGTCTAAGATGGCCCTCCAATGCAGTGCTGTGAAATGTGCTGCATTGTTGGAGGTGCCATCCTTCAGATGAGACGTTATGAGACATCCTTCAGATGGCCCCGTCTACCTGTTCAGGTGGAAGTTAAAGACACCGTGGCACTATTTGAAAAGAGAAGGGAGTTTCTCCTGGTGCCCTGGCTATAAAATTGGCCATTCAATTCTTGCTGTTTTGGGATATTGCTGTGGTGCAAATTGGCTCCCGGGTTTACTTACAAACATAGTCACTAAACTTTACAGTTTAGTAAAACCGTGAAGTGCTTTGAGACATTCTTGGGACTTGAAAGACACTGTACCAAATGTATGGANTTTTTTTACACAACAAAAGTGCTTAGACACTTACTAATAGTTAATAAAAAGGCTTAATCACAATAACACTTTGTATGTAATTTTCAATAAAGGCAAGGCTACTCGATTTAAATATTAAATTCACACCAAATGATCCATTCCATAAAATAGAGTTCTTTGATAATAATAATAATCCTTGCATTTGATATAGTGCCTTATCATGTTTTCGAGACGTCTCAAAGCGATTCACAGAATATACTGTAAAGTGAATTGACTGTATATTTTGTGGGCGAAACGGCCAGCCAATTGTGCAGGGCAGTGTCCCATAAACAGTCGTGGATTGAGTGACCAAACTATCACTATTTATTTTTTGAAGGGATTATTACCCTCAGAAAAGCGATCCGCCAATCAGTGAACAACTGGGTTCCTACTTACTGCTAGGTGAACAGAGGCGTGTGCAGTCACGAAACTTGCCCAACATTTTGCCCTGGCCAGGAATCGAATCCACGTCAATCTTGTTTGCAAGGAGAGTGCTCAAGATTTATTCTTAAAGATATTTGCTCTCATTTTCTCCAGCTGAATGGGTTTGTGACTTGTTGCTCACAGCCTGCTATGATACTGCTTTGAAAGTCAGCTGGTAGAAGGATTTTCTCGAAGCTTTCCTTCCTAAGAGAATCAGCCCACCCTTCACTCCATGATACACCACATTGTTATGTGTTCACTAAACCACCTTCAGAAATGACAGGGAATAAAAGGATTAAACAGATACTTCCTCACACTTTTCCAATACATTGACGAAGTTGGTTTGGTTTACAAGATACCGACATCCGAATATCCCAAAGGGGGCGATGTTTCACTTTCATCAATTGTGGAGTCTTGTAGCTTAGTGGGTAGAGCACTCGCCTTGCAAGCGGGAGGACTGGGGTTCGATTCCCAGGCAGGGTAAAACCTTAGGTAACTTTCCTTACTCCACGTGCCTTTGTTTACCTAGCAGTAGGTAGGAACCTGGTTGTTAGTTGATCGGTGGATCGCCTTTCCGGGGTTAATAATCACTTAAAAATAATTTGGTCACTCAATTCACGACTGTTTGTGGGACACAACTGCTGCATTTTGCCTACAAAATATACAGTTAATTCATTTTGCAGTATGTTCTGTGAAGCACTTTGAGACGTCTGAAAGACATGATAAGGCGCGATATCAAATGCAAGGTTATCATATAAATTTGGAGCAATCTTTTTCCAGGACTTTAGCAGACAAGCTGAACAGTGCAGTCAAGGATCCAGAACTGAAAATAAATGGCAAACGCATACTTGATGGATTTGTCTTCCAGCAGTGACTTGCTTGATACTCTGTTCCAATTAAATTCAACATACTGAAAAATATTCAGCACGTGCGGGCTTCTGCAATCAAAAGATTACTAGAGCGGTTTGGATAATGCCCATTAGGTCTCATCATTTCAGAACTCCCATCCTACCATCCTCCCATCATATCATAAAGTTCAGCATCTTTGCCTCAACTCCCTTCCTGTTGCTGTTAGTAATTACTCTCTGGATAAAAAAATACTTTCCTAGTGCCTGCTCTGAAGTTGTTCTTTAGAACTCTAAACCTGTATCTTTTTCTAGTGGCTTGGAGAATCCCATTTAAATTTTACATAAGTTCCTCTCTAGACATCTCATTAAGACTGATGAACCCTAGTTTGTCTCGTCAATGCTTATAAGTCATTCCACTAACACAGGATTTAATCATAGAATCATTGAATTATACAGCACAGAAGGAGGCCATTTGGCCCATCATGTATGTGCCGGCTCTTTGAAAAAAGCTTCCAAATCAATCCCACTCCCCCACTCTCTCCCCTAGCCCTGCAAACTTGTCCTCCTCAAATAATTATTTATTGATCTCCTCTGCAGAGGGATCATCCTCATTGATCTAATCTGCATTGAATCTTGGGCAGCCCACTCATGTTGCTGTGATGAGAACGGTATACAGTACTCTATGTGTAGGCTGACCAGAACTCTTTGCAGCTCGAGTATAAGTTCTAGTCTGAACTCAACTGATTTGACAATATAGGTTAAGGCATGTGGTTAGCCTTGTTCATTACCTCTCACTGTTTTCACACGGTGAGCAATGAGTCAACTAAAACCCCTAAAGCCAGGGTGTCAACCTGGGATTTTGAGCTCAGAGTCTAGATTGATGCTACAATGCAATGCTGGGGAGCTCTACATTATCAAAAGTGCCGTCCTTTGAAGGTCTTGTCTCCCTATTTGGCGGACCTTCAGCCTCTCTGCAACCACCCTGGGAAACTCCATCCCGCAGTCCCTCCGCCTAACCCCTCCCGTGTTTCCTTCAAGACCTGTCTCAAGACCCTCCTCTTCGACCGTGCCTTCAGTCACCCTCCTAACCCTCCCCTCCCCTCTCTGCCCTTCACTTTTCCTGATGCCAACCACCAGCTCGGGTGCGGATCCCTGACTGTTCAGCGCCTTGCAAGACCTCTTGACATGAAAGGCGCTATACAAATGCGATTTGTTGTTGTTGATAAGGTGCTACATCAAATGCAAGTATTGTTTAATCATTCAATAGATCTCTTTCAGCTTCCCCTTTGGAAGTGTTTCATCCCATCTATGGAGTACACTGCCACCTATTCTTTCCTCCAGTTTATATTGAAATGGTGTGATCATCTGATCTGTATTGCATTATGCTTTACCAATTAGTAAAGCTCATAATTATATTCTCTCTAAAAACTGTGTACAATGGTGTACAATAAACATTTTTTTCAGAAAAAGAAGGAATCTTCTGAAACACTGTCCGATATGGAATTTAATACACCACTTAAAATCGTGCTAGATTAAAACTGCTAACTTTACAGATCAGAACAGAATGAGCAAGCATCTCTTTGTTATAAAGAATCCTGTACAATGGCAAATGTAAATTATGTACAAATAGCCTTCAGATCTATCACCAGTGTTATTGTAACACAGCCAATGAAGAAAATAGGAGAAATGCTTGAGGTTTTATTATGCTATTGACACAATGCCGTCCACCACCACCCAGCTTGTTTCCAACTCAGGAATCTAAATGCATGCTATGTTTACCTTTGATAAAGGCATGTTTCCAATCACAATTAACCCCGTGAGTGCCTTTTAAACTTGCAAGACAAGCTGTCGTATTCTATGACTCGAGTGGAAAAGAATTGTCCTCAATAAATACTGTCAAATATTGTCCTCAAGAAAAGTTGCTGAAAGACAGATTTACTACCCATCAATTTTATCTTGAAATAATCCAACTATGCACTTGCATACAAGGGACAGGTTTGGCAAAATCCAAGGTCATGAAAGACTTCTGTTGCAAGCTCAGTGAAAAGCTAAAGTGTTTAAGCATTTTCTGTAAGCAGGAATCTTTGCAAAGACGCTCGATATGAAATGAGTTTTAAGCGCTCCGGGATGCTACCCCGCGTAAAGGGTTCTATATAAATATAAGTTGTTGCTGAGTTAGGACACATTAAATCCATTTCCTCACAGGCACAGTTTCACAACACACAACCACCAAAACATTCACCCAAGACAAAGTTTTTTGGTATCTTGACGGGCGCAAATCATGTCATTGCTCAAAATCCTTGTTAATGTGTCCCAGAGGGATATCAGTCTGCATTCCTGTAAAGATACATGTATTTTTGTTGCAGGTCGAAATACAATTGAGGGTGGAGTGCAGTGGTTGCCGTTGCCAAGTTACTTCACTTCTTGGAAGTGGAGTGATTTTGCCTTTTTGGCATTCACTGTTAGTATCAAGTACTCCCACATCAGGTACAATGTAGGCATCTGTAGCATAGCCTTTTATCCACAAGCCCAAAATGCCACCCAGTCTCAGACTGCAAGAATATTTGTCTTAAAATGTAACCTCTGCACCATAAATTCTTAAACTCAGTCTTGTGGAGTCCGGTAGCTCAGTGGTTATAGCACTTGCTTTACAATTGAGAGACCTGGGTTCGATCCCAGCAGGGCGAAATGTTGGGCAAGTTTTCCTTACTCCTCACACCTCTGTTTACCAAGTAGGAACTCAATCGTTAGTGCACTGGCGAATTGGTCACTCAATCCATGACTGTTTGTAGGACACTGCAATTGGCTGCCGCATTTCCCGCATAAAATATACAGTCAATTCACTTTACAGTATATTCTGTGAAGAGCTTTGAGACGTCTCAAAGATAGTGATACGGCGCTATATCAAATGCAAGGACTATTATTATTAATTCTGGTTTTCTACATCTCTTAAGAGAAGGCTTTCAAATTAATAAAAAATGATAACAATCGTTGCATTCAGTATAGCACTTGATCATGTCATTGCAAAGTTTCAAAGCGCTTCACAGGAATTACTGTAAAGTGACTGTGTATTTGGAGGTGAACATGGCATTTTGTGCATAGCAATGTCTAAAACTCTTTCAGCCTTTGGAGAGAAGAAGCCTTCACCCCATCAGTCTTAGCTAGATTTCAACCAAGATTCAGAGACCAACGATGCAATATTGAATACAGGTTCATTATTTATTTCTGGATCATCTATTTCTCAACTGAGCCATAAATTTAGGTCATGTGTATCCTGACTTATAGTCCTTTTGCGGAGTGGAGTGGAGTCCTGTAGCTCAGTGGTTAGAGCACTTGCCTTGCAGGCGAGACACCTGGGTCCAATTCCAGGCAGGGCAGAACCTTGGGCAAGTTTCCTTACTCCACACGCCTAATAATAATCCCCCCAAAAACAAAAACAAGTTGGTCATTTTCAATCCATGACTGTTTGTGGGACACTGCTGTGCGTAATTCGCTGCCGCGTTTCGCTCACAAATATACAGTCAATTCACTTTACAGCATGTTCTGTGAAGCTCTTTGAGACGTCTGGAAGACTTGAAAAGCGCTATATCAAATGCAAGGATTAATATTATTATTATATTATTATTATTATTTGCATCTAAATTTACCCCAAAACTCAAATGAATTGACTACTCAGCTCAATGTTGTTTCAGGACTTTGCTGGTACTAATTAGCTGCCAAAATTCCAACAATCATTTTTATTTGCAATTAAACTAACTCTGTAATGTGCTTTGAGACACTTTTTATTTGAATGTGTAAAGTGTTCTATAAATGTGAGTTGTATGAAATCCCAGTGCCACATTATAAATGAAAACAATTTTGCTTGGACAAACAAGATTCATGTTTTAGAAAGATCACAACTTGCTGTCTCCTGTAGTACTGGGATAGATACGATGTTGACAGTAGTTGAAGCACTCACAAGAGCTCCTGCTGTTTGGCTGTGACACTGACTTACGTGCTGTGAAATTTCCACTTTACTCAACTCACGAAATGAAGGAGCAGCAACAAATAAAACAAAACATTAACAACAAAAGCACAGCTTACTTTCAAAGGGGTTTGAAGGGAACGTGCCTTTAACCATTGGTAAATAATCCCATTAAGTGGAGGTAAACACCACATATCAACCCCGATGGGAATAAATATTTGTACATTAATTAATTGTCCAAGCAAGCATTCCCCTGTTGTGCTGGTTTGAATGGTGATCCTGAAATACATCCCACCCTTGGATGGGTATTTGTGCAGTCTTCAGACAGGCTTTGATGCTACAGCAGATTTTAATGGTTCGTTAAAAGAGGATTGTCAAAGTAACGTCTCCCTCAATGTAAACAAATAGGTCAAAGGTTCCTATGTGTGAGACCTGCCACATCCTTCAATAGAAATCAATCTGACAAGCATCAGTGGAGTCCTGTAGCTCAGTGGTTAGAGCACTCGCTTTGCAAGTGAGAGACCTGAGTTCAATTCCAGGCAGGGCGAAACCTTGGGCAAGTTTCCTTACTCCACACGCCTAATAATAATCCCTCCAAAAAAACAAAACAATAATAAATTGGTCATTTTCAATCTACGACTGTTTGTGGGACATTGCTGTGCGCAATTGGCTGCCACGTTCGCCCACAAATATACAGTCAATTCACTTTACAGTGTGTTCTGTGAAGCGCTTTGGGACGTCCTCCTGACGTGAAAAGCGCTATATCAAATGCAAGGATTATTATTATATTATTATCAGCTTCAAGCAATAGCCACATTCAGCTGAAATTCTGCTATGATTCAAATCATCTCAACATACACTAACCTACAATCTGCTGCTGTCACAGTTATAGTTACCTTTTTGTTTCCATTCTGGGGCTGTTTTTAAATGAAATGCTCTTTTTTTCTACATTTTATTCCCTTTCATCTACTTTTTCCTATAGGCATAATAATTCTTCCATTCGATATAGCATCTTTCACATCAACTGAAAAAGTGCTTCACCTGATTTCATAGAATCATAGAATTATACAGCACAGAAGGAGGCCGTTCGACCCATCGTGTCTGTGCCGGCTCATTGAAAAGAGCTTCCAATTCAATCCCACTCCCCCGATCTCTCCCCATAGCCCTCCCCAAATAATTGTCTACTTCTCTTAAAAGTTGTTATCGAATTGGCTTCCACCACCCTTTCAGGCAAAACATTCCAGATCTGAACAACTCGCTGTGTGAAAAAAATTCTCCTCACCTCCCCTTTTAGCAACTATTTTAAATTGGTTTCCTTGGGTTACCGACCCACCCACCAGTGGGAATAGTCTCCCCTTGTTCAACCTCATAAATTTGAAAACTTCTATTAAGTCTCCTCTTAACCTTCTCTGCTCCAAGGAGAATAATCCCAGCTTCTCTATCCTCTCCTGATAACTGAAGTCCCTCATTCCTGGTACCATCCTGGTAAATCTCCTTTCCACCCCCTCCAAGGCTTTGACATCCTTCCTAAAATGTGATGCTCAGAACTAAACACAGTAATCTAGCTGAGGCCAAACCAATGTTTTATAACGGTTCATCATAGCATTTGTATTTACTGTCAAATGTAGTGACTTTGTATTTTGTAGGCGAACACGACAGACAATTTGTATCTAGCAATGTTCCCCACAGACTGTCATGAAGTGAATGACCAATTGTTTCAACTTGGGGGAATGTTGGCCAATATACTGGGCATAAAGTGGAGTCCTGTAACGTAGTGGTTAGTGCATTCACCTCGCAAGCAAGAGGACCTGGGTTTGATTCCCAGGCAGGGCAAAGTGTTAGGCAAGTTTCCTTACTCCACATGCCTCTGTTTACCTAGCAGTAAGTAAGAACCTGGTTGTTAGTCGATTGGTGGATCGTGTTTCCGGGGTAAAAAACCCCTTCAAAAAAAAAAATAATAATAATAATAGTAATCATAATTTGGTCACTCAATCCATGACATAGTAGGACACTGCTATGCGCAATTTGCTGCCACATTTTACCCCGAAAATATACAGTCAATTATCATATAAAATCACCAGAACAGGCAGACAGGACCTCAGTTAAACATCTCACCTGATGCAAACGATATCCAAAAATGCAACAGATTTCCAGTCCTGCACTGGAGTGTCAGCACAGACTGTCAATCCAAGTCCCAAAGTGGGGCTTCAAACTCAGAACCTTCTGACTCTGAGGCAAGGCTGCGTCGACTGCCAACTGAGCCAGGCTGACACCAAGTTACTGATTTATACACTCCATATTTCCCATTCACTGGAAGCCTCGCTGTGGAGGGAAGGGAAGTTTCTTGCACAAAATAGACAATCAATCCACTTTACAGAAGCTTCCTCCACCAAGAAGCGCTTTGAGTCAACACAACAACGTGTTAAGGCTCTATATTAAAAACAAGGATTATTATAATATTATTATAAGGAGGGAGGGAAGAACCCTCAAGCTCAATTCAGTCCTCAACCTCTGCTTACACAAGCGCACTTTACACTAGGAGTTACTGTAAAAAACCAGAGCGGAAACCTACTAATGTTTTCTTTCTCTAACAGAAACATTAAGAAGCAAACGTGAAAACCCACACCTACTAAAAAACATTTCAGTATGACTGATTTGATTTCACACTTCACATACTTGAGACAATTTTCTAACACTGAGTAAATAGATAGTTACTTAACATTTCCAGCAAAATCATGCAGCACTTTAAAGCTATCTGTAACTGCAATATCTAAAGAAGCACTGTATTATAATATTATATATATTATATAGGCAAACTATTGTGATGAAAGTAACTTATATATCCTATCATTTACATGAAGCAATGAATGACTTCCACAGGATCATTTGCAATATTAAACGTTGTATTAGTGTTTCAACATGTCTAGGAATAGGTCATCAGATTATACTTGAGCAAAAAACTGGCCCAAGGAAGAACACAGATGTTCTTTATTAGCACCCACTGTATTATAGCTACAGGATTCCACATAAATAATGTGGAGTCCTGAAGCATAATGGTTAGGAGCACTCGCCTCACAAGCGAGAGGACCTGGGTTTGATTCCTGGGCAGGGTGAAACGTTAGGCAAGTTTCCTTACTCCACACACCACTGTTTACCTAGCTTTAAGTAGGAACCCGGTTATGAGGATCACTTTTGTCCAGGTAATAATCCTTTAAAAAAAATACTTTGGCCACTCAATCCATGATTGTTTGTGGGACATTGCTGTGCGCAATTGGTTGCTGCATTTCGCCCACAAGACATACAGTCACTACACTTTACAGTATATTCTGTGAAGTGGTTTAAGATATCTCAAAGACATGATAAGGCACTATATCAAATGTGAGGATTATTATTATTATTGTTAGCAATCGGCACTTTGATCTATTAACTCAACTGCTAACCTACTTCAGACAAATCGATGTGACTTTATTTCAAAGCGAGCCATCGACAAGCATTTAATCTAAATTGAGCTAACTATGTATTAATCATTGATTTTGATATAGCGCCTTATCACGTTATCGGGGTGTCTTAACTGCTTCACAGGATTTCACCGGAATCTGAAGTGACTGTGGATTTTGTGGGTGAACACAACAGCCAATTTGTGCACAGCAGTGTTGATATGAAGTGAATGACCAATTTTATCTGGAGGATCGTAACTATTAACCCATAACAGTACAATTGTTAACAGTTTGTTATGCAACTATTAAATGTTGCACAGTTCCCATCTGTACTACACTGACATCCACCACTTGTCTGAACATCTTTTAAAACATTTTGACATAAATTAAAAATAGAGGAAATCAGAGCGTTTTGAACACATTCCCAAATATATTGTTTAATATATGTATAATCTATATATTAAATATATATATACAAAATATATATATGTGCATTTTCAAAATGACAGTTTTTTTTCATATTTAAAAAGCCATTGATAAATTCTTTGCTAAATCATCTATTTAAGCATTTACACACGTAGATTGGCTTTTATATTAAAAAATACATTGAATTACTCCCTTTGATTTCTTCAACTACTTTAGTTGATTTCATCATTCCATTCAGCAAACCTTCTTGGTCTTCCACTGCCTAGTGTGCTTTTTAACAGGCCTCAGGAAACCAATTACGGACAGATAATTTCTCAACACAGCAAACTAGCAATTAGAGTATCGGTGTCACACTTTGTAGAATGACTGTTTAAAGACTTGCAACGGAGCTAAGAATAGAATCTCCATCTTATCTGTTTTCAATAACTGTGCTCAAAGTTGTTTTATTAAAGGATTTTGTGCCACGCCTGTCTGAAGACTCACCGGGATACACTTTTAATTGTGCTATTGTATTTTTTCCAATGACTTTGCTCGAAACGTTGTTGCATTAAGTAAGATATTATGCAACCCCGACTATCCAAATTCATCTTCATGAGTGCTATATTATAATAATAATGCTTGCATTTGATTTAGTGCCTTATCACGTCTGCTAGATGCCTCAAAGCACTTCACAGAATATACTGTGAAGTGAACTGACTGTATATTTTGTGGGTGAAAAGCAGCAGCCAATTGTGCACAGCAGTGTCCCACAAACAGTCGTGGATTGAGTGATCAAATTATTATTATTTTAAAAATTTATTTTTGTTTTGAAGGGATTATTACCCCCAGAAAAGCAACTCACAATTCGACTAACAAGCAGTTTCCTGCTTACAGCTAGGTAAACAGAGACGTGTGGAGTAAGGAAACTTGCCCAACGTTTTGTTCTGGCCAGAATTCGAACCCTGGTCCCCTCGCTTGCAAGGCGAGTGGTCTAACCACTGAGCTACAGGATTCCCCTATTGGCAATTATTCCTGCTTATTTTTCAATTATTTTCCTCAAACTTCTTTCAGTAAGGGATGTGCACTCACATGTGGAACGTATTTCGCAGACACGAAATTGGAACTGGCGAGTTCATTTCTTCATACCTCAACACGTTTGATCTCATCAAGGTATAACATTCATTTTAAAATAACGGGGTGAAAATTGTAGTATTTCAAAATTGATGGAATGTCCCATTTTTCATCCCCACATTTTTACATTTGTGTTATAAATCAGTCAGTCACAGTGCGATTTGATAAAGACTTGCTCTCAGGAGGCTGACAGAAACCTCACAGTGACTGTCCATCTACCTCTCATGGAGATGTCAAACACAGCTCACTGCATGTTGTGACATACACCTGATGTTCCAGCATGTGTGCGCAGTTTGATAATGACAATGACAGATTGAATTTATGATCAAAACAGGAGATTTCTTTTAAAACCTTCTGAACATGAATGATACAGTCCACAATGACTCATAATTATGAATACAGAACTGTGGGAAGTGATGCCATCTGATTGCATTTTCACAATCTATACCCTATGGCACTTTTGGCATCTTTTTAAAACCTGCTCCAAAGAACACTTAGGAGAACAGGAAAAAAAACTGATTCTATCTGTAACAGATCTTCCAATACATCCAATATTAAAGCCAATCCAACCAGGCAAGCGAATGCACAAAGTCCAGCTAACACAACCAACCCATCAAACACATCCAGCCCAGATAATCCAATCAACCCAGCTGTTGCAAGTAACTCAGCAAAACTAAGTTGGAAATCTAACAGCTATTCTTGAAACACTGTTGATCATTCTTCAGACACCCACATGTCCATAAGCCTAACAAGATAATAATAATCCCTGTATTTGATATAACGCCTTTAATGCCGGGAGGACGGCTCAAAGCACTTCAAGGGATTTATTGTTAAGTATTGTGATTGTGCATTTGGTTGACAAACGCGGCAGATAATTTTGCACACAGCAATGTCCCACAAACAGCCATGAAGTGAATGATCAATTCTATCTAGGGGAATTGTTGGTCAAGACATTGGGAGAAACTCGCTTCTCTTTTCGAACAGTGCCATGGGATCTTTAACGTCCTCCGTGAACAGGGACCTTGGTTTAGGGTACATCTGAAGGATGTCAATGTAGTGCTTCCCCAGCACTGCACTGGACTATCAGCCAATAATAATAATAATAATAATAATCCTTGCATTTGATATAGCGCTTTTCACGTCGGGAGGACGTCCCAAAGCGCTTCACAGAACACACTGTGAAGTGAACTGACTGTATATTTGTGGGCGAACGCGGCAGCCAATTGCGCACAGCAATGTCCCACAAACAGTCGTAGATTGAAAATGACCAATTTATTATTGTTTTTGGTTTTGGAGGATTATTATTAGGCTCTGTGTGGAGTAAGGAAACTTGCCCGAGGTTTCGCCCTCTGCCTGGAATTGAACTCAGGTCTCTCACTTGTAAAGCGAGTGCTCTAACCACTGAGCTACAGGACTCCAAGACTGAGATTACAATCCTGATGTGGGGATTAAACCCACAACTTTCTAACTCCAAGCTGAGAATGCTACCGACTGAGCTAAAATGAAATTACACATCACCCAACATGCCTTGAAGGAAGAAATATGACAGATAGCCATCATGCAACTATCATATATCAATAATTCGTAACCAATTTTTTGTTGATGAAGTAACAGTTGAAACCAATGTGCCAGGTCTCGAGGGAATATATTTATTCCTTTTATGGCTGAAAGCCATGCATTTTACAATCCAAATTTTATAATAATAATAATAATATTCCTTGTATTTAACATAGCGCCTTATCACATCTTCAACAAGTCTCAAAGCACTTCACAGAATATACTGTAAAGTGAATCGACTGCGTAGTTTGTGGGCAAAATGCAGCAGCTAATTGTGCACAGCAGTGCCCACAAACAGTCGTGGATTGAGTAACCAAATTATTATTTGTTTTTGAAGGAATTATTACCCCTGGTTCTGCCAATCGACTAACAACCGAGTTCCTAACTTACTGCTAGGTAAACAGAGGTGTGAGGAATCAGGAAACTTGCCCAATGTTTAGCCCTGCCGGGAATCAAACCCAGGTCTTTTCGCTTGCGAGAAATAGTTCAACAATCAATTGTAAATTATGATAAGGCACTGTCCATCAATCTGTGCTATGTCTTATACTTGTACTTCTAACAAACTCAACAGTAAAGTGACACTGCTGAAGAGGTTACTACAGCTTTTAACCTCTGAAGAAAAGAAAGTTATTCCTAACTTTCTGCTTGCACTCCAGCCCAGAGTCGGATCAGACTTCTTTCCAGCTTAGCTTTCAATAGGTGGGCGAGGGAAGTTCTTAAATGGCTCAGATGAGGCCGAGTCAAGTAACAAATATTGTAAATTTACACATTATGTAGAAATATATTTGTAAAGTTCTTCCTATTATCAAATTATTATTACTTAATAATAATCCCTCCAAAATAAAACAATAATAAATTGGTCATTTTCAATCCACGACTGTTTGTGGGACACTGCTGTGTGCAATTGGCTGTCACGTTTCGCCCACAAATATACGGTCAATTCACTTTACAGTCTATTCTGTGAAGCGCTTTGAGACGTTGAGAAGACATGAAAAAGCACCATATCAAATGCAAAGATTATTATTATTATTACTTACTATTAATATTGGCGATTTTCCCTCACAAAATATACAGTCAATCCACTTCACAGTATATTCTATGAAGCGCTTTGAGACGTCTCAATGGCATGATGCGGCGCTGTATCAAATGCAAGGATTATTATTATTTCTGTTGTGATTGCAGCTCATTCACTGGCAGATGGCGAGAAACAGGGAAGAGACCAGCAGAGGGCACTCTGACCACACCAAGAGGCTGGAAGTTATGAAGCGCGAAGGCTTTCACTCTCTCTTTCTCTCTCTGAGCCATCCTTACAGCAACAGTCTCACATAGTGAGCCGTGTAATGTAAGCACCGCGGTATCCATGTGAAACTGCCACTTCCAACTCACTCACTCACTCACTCCCTCTCTCTCATTCACTCACTCCCTCTCTCTCACTCTCATTCACTCTCTCACTCTCTCACTCACTCCCTCTCTCTCACTCTCATTCACTCTCTCATTCTCTCTCACTCACTCCCTCTCTCTCACTCTCATTCACTCTCTCTCACTCACTCCCTCTCTCTCACTCTCATTCACTCTCTCTCACTCTCTCTCACTCACTCCCTCTCTCTCACTCTCATTCACTCTCTCACTCTTTCTCACTCACTCACTCTTTCTCTCAATCACTCTCTCATTCACTCTCTCTCTCTCTCTCACTCCCTCTCTCTCACTCACTCCCTCCCTCTCTCTCTCTCTCACTCACTCCCTCACTCCCCGTCTCTCTCTTACTCACGCTCTCACTCACTCTCTCACTCACTCCCTCTCTCTCTCTCACACTCACTCACTCACTCTCTCTCTCTTACTCACGCTCTCACTCCCTCTCTCTCACACACTCACTCCCTCTCCCTCTCTCACACTCATTCCCTCCCTCTCTCACACTCCCTCTCTCCCTCTCTCACACTCCCTCTCTCTCTCACTCACTCCCTGGACATCAGCCCTGACCCTCTGCTTCATCAGAAATAAGTAAAACAAACTGGAAACAGAAAGTGGGTGAGGCCCCCCCCCCCCCCACCCCCCCCCCACACACACACACACAACACCGAGGGACACCCACTCCGACCCAAATGAACCCTCCGCAGAGACTGTGGTCCCACTGTCCGCACAGATACTTCGTGTAAAAAAAAGAGAAAAACCTTCGCGGATCTCAGGTGTAAAAGAGCCACTCAGAGACCGATCGCTGCAGAGCAGAGACTTACTGTGACAGCTCCAACACTCAAACAGCTCAGCAATAAGTCTCCAAAAAAAAAGTTTTAAAGAGAGAGAGAGAGAGAGAGAGAGGGAGAGAGGGGGAGAGAGGGGGAGAGGGGGAGTTTGCTGTCTGTATATCCTTAAAGTGTCCACAGTACTTCACCTGCTCTCTTCTTCTTCCCTTCACCTGTTCTCTTCTTCTTCCCCTCCTCCTTCTCTCTGTTGCGATCCTTCCTCTTGACCTTCCCCCCCTGTTTGCCCTCAGACATCTCTGCTGGGCTCTCTGCTGGGTTTGCTGGGCTCTGTGCTGGGCTCTGTGCTGGGCTCTGTGCTGGGTTTGCTGGGCTCTCTGCTGGGCTCTCTGCTGGGCTCTGTGCTGGGCTCTGTGCTGGGTTTGCTGGGCTCTCTGCTGGGCTCTGTGCTGGGTTTGCTGGGCTCTCTGCTGGGTTTGCTGGGCTCTGTGCTGGGTTTGCTGGGCTCTCTGCTGGGCTCTGTGCTGGGTTTGCTGGGCTCTCTGCTGGGTTTGCTGGGCTCTGTGCTGGGTTTGCTGGGCTCTCTGCTGGGCTCTGTGCTGGGTTTGCTGGGTTTGCTGGGTTCTCTGCTGGACTCGGGGGGTGGACGGGGCTTTCTGGGCAATCGGAAGGTTAGATCCTCAACAAACTGGAGCAGGAGGCAGGTGAGGTCTGGCAGGAGGCAGAGTTCAGCTGGTGTAGGTGCCTTGTGCTGGGCTGAGCTGTGCTGGGCTGAGCTGTGCTGGGCTGTGCTGAGTTACACTGTGCTGTGCTGTACTGAGCTGTGCTGGGCTGAGCTGAGTTAGCCTGTGCTGTGCTGTGCTGTGCTGTGCTGTGCTGTGCTGTGCTGGGCTGTGCTGTGCTGGGCTGTGCTGGGCTGTGCTGTGCTGGGCTGTGCTGGGCTGTGCTGGGGTGATCTGACCTGGTCCTGTCCCGGGGTGATCCCTGCTGGAGCCTGTGTCCTGTCTGACAGTACCCACCCCTGTGCACTGTGCTCCAGTCTCCTGCACTGGATGAGGTTCTGACTGGTGGTTTGAGAGGGTCAGGGAAGCACTTTCAGGAGTCTTCAGCCGCCCACTCATGATTCGCGATTGCTCATATGTTCCCTCCCTTAAAAGCGGATCATGGAGATACGGTAAGGAGGGGGGGGGGGGGGGGGGAGGGGGAGTTAAAGTTTTGGGTACTTTTCTGTGCTTTAAACAAATAAACACAACTCCTTTCAAATCAGTAAGTTTCTCTTCTTTCAAGTCACAGCACATCTATAGTTTTCTATTAATTATATCTATAAACTTAATCCTGGGCACCTTTTCACTGCTATTCCTATATGAACTGGGAACTACTTAAATACCCTGAAACGATCAACGCACAGGACTCTCTATGTATATAGTTGTGTGTATATATCAGCTGATGTCAGAGAGAGATACAACAGAGTTTCAGCTAACTTCCCTCCCCTGCTGTTTTTCTGGTTAATTCTATCCCCTTTAGAATAATGTTGGATTTTATCAGTTGAGCAGAACTAACTTCCTTTAGGCACTGTAATAATAATAAAAAAAACAATAATAATAATCCATGCATTTGATATAGAGCTTTCACGTATTCTAGACGTCTCAAAGCGCTTCACGGGATATACTGTAAAGTGAATTGACCGTATGTTTTGTGGGCAAAACGCGACAACTAATTGCGCACAGCAGTGTCCCACAAACAGTCGTGGATTCAGTGACCAAATTATATATTTTTTAAAGGATTATTACCCCCAAAAAAGTGATCCGCCAATTGACCACCAGGTTCCTACTTACTGCTAGGTAAACAGAAGTGTGTGGAGTAAGGAAACTTGCCCAGTGTTTTACCCTGCCGGGAATCGAACACTTGCGAGACGTGTGCTCTAACCACTGAGCTATAGGACTCCACAAGTCCTGTAATTTTGCACATCTTTCACACTTCTGGTGATTCTGAAGTTGAAAGGTAATTAATGGAAATATCCCCTTCTCTACTGCAACAATTGAAGTTAAATATACAATCTAAAACATTTTCCTGTGCCTGGTAATGCCATGTATATTATTTGAATACTGTGTTTGAAAACAGTTTTGCTTATAGCATCCTAACTGAAGTCAATATTTTTCTTTTACTATTAACAATAATGAAAAGGGGACATTAAAAACAGGAGAACAACCCAACCCAGATAAACTTCCACCCACTCACTTACATTCCTTCCTAAGAAAAACAGATCATGCCATCAGATGATCTTCCCTTAGCAATTTCCGAAGTTTTTTTTAAGGCGATCACTATCCCCACCCGCTAACCAAATGACCAGAAATCTAACAAAACAGGCACTCAGGAATGGGGTCTCGATTGGAATCCTGCCCAACCCGAATAATTGTCGTTGGTCCATTCCAGTGTTCATGCTGTGAAGAATTGTAATAACAATGATAATCGTTGCATTTGATACAGCGCCTTATCACGCCTTCGAGACATCTCAAAGCGCTTCACGGGATATACTGTGAAGTGAATTGACTGTATATTTTGGGGGCAAAAACAGCTGGGGAGGTTGGTGATTTGTTAGCTGTAATTTGGCATACTCTGGCAGCAAAGTCTGCCTCGCTGAAATAAAATCTCCCAATTACTACAGTGAACAGCTGGGCAGCCCTACCCATGGTCAACAACAACAACAAATTACATTTGTATCGCGCCTTTCACGTCAGGAGGACATCCCAAGGTGCTGGACAGTCAGGGATCCACACCCTAGCTGGTGGTTGGGATCAGGTGGGTAGAGGGTGGAAAGGGTGGGGTAGGAGGGTCTTGAGATGGGTTTTGAAGGAGGCAAAGGAGGGGACGAGGTGGAGGGACTGTGGGATGGAGTTCCAGAGGGTGAAAACAGAGAGGCTGAAGGCCCGCCATCCAATGTTGGGGCAGGCAAGGCGGGAGACATGAAGCATATTTGGTAATGCTCATCTCTCTTATCGGACAAAAGACACCTTCCTTGTCCATTGTCCCCTATCAATGGTTCATCACCTCATTGAAGTTGAGATCCCCTCTCTCGCTCTCTCACCCTCCCTCCTCTCCTCCCTCCATGTATTCAAAATCCTTAATTAAACTGTGCAAATTCCACCCCAATGTCCACGACAGATGGTACAGTGAATGTAGTGTAAGGTGTCACTCTATTTAATCTCCTTATCTGTTCCAGGATCTGTAGGTTTCAAACACCTCCTCTCAGATGCCCATCAATAGTGCCCTGGACTACTTTGTGAATCTGCCTCAAGATGATCCACAATCATTGTCGCTGACTTCATCCTGAGAACAGTCTACAAACATATTCCACCAGCAACAGAGCCAACAAGAAAATTAAAAAAGTGGATTAAAAAAGTGTGCGGAAAAGTAATAATGTTAGAGAAAAAAATATATGAATTAAAACTTTGGTTTGATAAATTACTCAATGTTCCCCTCTTAATATGGCAGTTCTGTTTATTCGTAGCATAGGTTAAGCTGGCATGCTGTGATCATCAAAACTACTTTGCTTCTATTCCCATACAGTTAGATAGTGCCACTCCACAGTGTCCCTAAATTCCTAACACCTTGTAACTGGTGTCACAACATGTAGTGTTCTTGTACTGCATTGTCTAGAATGGCCATGTCTGTCCTTCCTTCCTTATGTTCCACAATTCATTGCAATGCTGCTCTGTCATGGGAAGTTTTCAATAAAATAATCTCGCACATAAAATGCATTTCTATGGTGTCCTGCAGCTTAGTGGTTAGAGTGCTCACCTCACAAGCGAGAGGACCTGGGTTTGATTCCCAGGCAGGGTGAAACATTGGGCAAGTAAACATGCCTCTGTTTACCTAACAGTAAGTAGGAACCCAATTGTTAGTTGATTGGCGGATCGCTTTTCCAGGGCAATAATCCCTCCCCAAAGAAATAATAATTTGGTGACTGAATCCACGACTGTTTGTGGGACGCTGCTGTGCATAATTGGCTGCCATGTTTCGCCCACAAAATGTACAGTCAACTCACTTTACAATATATTATGCAAAGTGCTTTAAGACACCTCGAAGACATAATAAGGCTCTATATCAAATGCGAGGCTTATTATATTATATTTCAATTTTTGCACAGCACAGAATTTAGGTGTCCATGGGCAACACCCTCTTTCATTTCATATTAATACTTCTCATTGACAATCATTGGTCACTATTATCAATTAAAATCCAATGGTGAAACCTATCAGCCACATTGTAAGCCATTTCAGACCAGATGTGTACAATAGTATTCTCAGGTACTCTGCCTCAAAGGACAAACTCAATAGAAATGCTGCATTGTGGTCCACAAACTCAAAAGTAACTTAAATCAGCTACCTGATCACGTGATTTGTTTTGAAGAAACAAATACCCTCTGAGTATCTGATGAAGAGCTATGTTGTTTTGCAACAGAGTTTTACAAGTTAACAATTCCTGATATGAATGTCGGGATAACTCAGATTTATCCAACTTGATAGTAACTATGGAGTCACTCCTAACTTTTGCAATAACAGTGTATCGCTTTGTAAGGGCCATTCTACTAATCATCGGGAACAAGTCACTTCACAATCTACTTTGTTTTGCTCAGGTTCTTCTGGTACGTTCTCTTGGGTATTGGATTTGTTGCTGTTGACTAAGTGCTTTCCTGCTCCATTGGGCAACTTTAACAAATTTGTTCCTGTGCTACTTATGAAAAGTTGCCATGAAGTTGAAATCTGTTTCCATTTTGCATTTGTAATGCATGTTACTTACAAGTTGAAATTCCAGTCTTGAGCCCATAGCAACATATTGTCTACAAGGAGCAGAGTACCACATTATTTCTCACTAGTTTAAAAGTTCTAGGACTTTTACTCCCTCCAATCTCTTTCTTCTCCCCTCTTTCTGCTGAAGAAACAAATTCATTCTGATGCATGGATCCGCAGTAAAGCAGCATTACTCCAAAACCTTATTCAAGTGACCATACTCACTATGTTAGCCTAGTCAGTGCATTTCTCCAGGTTATTCTACAGTGGATGCGTCACAGTCATACCCAAAGCCGTCCTCTACCATGGCCGCACAAGCCTTGATAGGATTTAGAGTTCAATACAAAATATGGGCGCAAAATACAAGCTACAAGGAAATAACAAGGGATAAGGCTAATAGTGGGTAAGCTTGCATCAGCATTGTGATAGGATAAATGGCCTCCTGTGCTGTAAATGTGAACTGTCTGTCACAAAATATTTCATAGGAAGTATGTACGCTCATTCCTCAGCTTGGGACACCAATCACAGCTGAGATCAGGGGGTAAAGCTGATGCTCGCCAAGCCTATTTGGCTCACTACCTACCACTCCATGCACTGTTTTTAACCCACTGACCTTTCATTCAGGTAGCTTTTGATTAGACTGAATGGATTTTGATTTTCCAAGCACATTCAGTGCCCAAACCAAGCCATGCTCATTGTATTAGCCAGGCTGAATGAATTGTGTCAATGCATATTCTCTTTTTACTGAGTGAGTAACAGCAAAGCATTCTGTGGTGCATAGCAAAAGGTATACAACAATGACTAAACTTCATCAGATAGAGTCATGTTGTTATTTTTTCTTTTTGGGATGGATGAATGTTGAGTTGATTATGAAGGGTGTCTATGTTGAGGATTGAAATAGATGCTCTTTGGGGATCCAGTATCAACCACTCTCAGATTGTTCTTCCACAGCCCAGATGGAGACCAAGCTCTTTGACTTGACTGCAACGATACACTTTAACCACCAGTCTCAGAAGAACAGCCAATCTTCTACCTGATAATTCTGCATTATATTCCACCCTTACAGTGTCTGTAAGCAAGCTTGGCAATTGTACTGTGAATTAACACTAAATACAAACAGTATGTGCTAGGAACTCATAAGGAATTGATTCAGACTGGTTGTCTATGCTTATTTCACTTAAAATCCTTTCACTGAATGGTGAGGGGAGGCTTACATTCTATCAGTACAAACCGATGATCCAAATATTAAGTGATAGTGTTCTAACCAACTATGGCACCCAGGCTACACTACCTATTTTTTGCCAATGGCCAATAGGTAGGACAATCACTTGTTCTTAGACCTGGCTCGGGGAGATGCCTGCATTGTGTCCTTCAGATGAGATGTTAAACCATCGTTCCAATTGCCTGGATGTTAAAGATCCCATGGAAATATTCGAAAAAAGAAGGAAATTTCTTATGGTGTCCAAGGACTCTGAGACGCTACCCTGTATGAAAAGCACTACATAAATACAAGTTGTACATGACTGTGGGATATTGCTGTGTATCAATTGGCTGCCGCATTCACCCACAAAAGGCAGTCACATCACTTTACCTGTGAAGCACTTTGAGACGTGTTGATGTGAAAAACGTTATATGAAATGTAAGGAATATTGTTATTAATAATAAGACAATCTGTCACTCTAGCACATCCAATTGAAAAGTGGCATTGAGGCAAGCTTAGAAATAAGACGGAAAGTATAAGATACAACATGGGAAGATTCAGTAAAGGGTTAGAGATCATTTGGGCATCTACTGAATATTTGTATCTGAATACAAGAGGATGTCCTGTAGCTTCCTACTTTACTTTCAAACTTTACTTTTGTTCTCCACATCTAACATGGAAATCAGGTAATCCTGATCTGTGGTACAATAAAAGTGAACAGGAAGCACCTCTATTGGTATCTGTTGAATCATCAAGGTGTGAGGCATCCTTCATATGACCACAGAGTAGAGAGTCATTATGAATCCTTGTGAATGTATGGGTTAAGTAGAGAGAGCTTGGGTTAAATGCACTTTGTTATACTTCACAAATCTAATATTCACAGTTCAACCTTTACAGAAATTCACAAACGACAATAACTCTCATTAGTGAATCAGAGTCTTTCACCCCTTGAGTTTAAAGTTAGGAAATTAAACGGCGAGATTCACGTCGGCTTTCTTTCCCTAAAGTAAAAGTTTGAAGGTGCAGTGAAAATGGAATTCTATTTTAGAAATTTAGCAAATATTGTCAATCATAACATTCTGAACCTACTCAAATGAGTCAAGAGAGGAAGAACAATCGGAAAAAATTTACACACACAGGTTTCTGGAAGTTATATGTTTACAAACATCAACGAAAGCAGCTAATAATGCACATTACAGAGCATCAGCCTAGTAAACATGATGCAACATGGCGTGAATGAGCCAATTTATTTGCAAACGGCTGACGTTTTAACTGTCTGTGTATAAGGAAGCAGAGGTGACTGGATCACATTTTGGTTAGGACGTGGGTGTGCGTATGTTATGTGTTGGGAACAGTGTATGTGTGGGTGAGGGAAAACTCCAAAAGAAAAACACACTCAAAAATATAGTTAATTACATACGGAAGCTGAATCTCCCACATCCTATAGGGGGCAGTGATCAGTCACAGAAAAGAAAAAGAAGGAAACTGAATTTAGTTGCAGTTAATGGGTTTGTTTTAGTAAAGCATAAAGCATTCAGTAAAGCAGAGTGAAAAAAAGGTAAAATGACCGTTTGTGGGACACTGCTGTGCGCTATTGGCTGCCGCGCTTCACGCACAAAATATATAACCACTACACTTTACAGTGTATTCTGTGAAGCTTACATGCTTTTTGATGGTGCTTATGGTCACCTCCCCCCTCCTTCTCCCCCTGGTTAGTTGTCAGATTTCGCCACTGTGAAGGGCGCTATATAAATGCAAGTTGTTTTTGTTGAAGCGCTTTGAGACATCTCTAAGATATGATAAGGCTCTATATCAAATGCAACGATTATTATTATTCTACATCTTGCAAAAAACTTTATAATTAAATGATAGGTAGGGATCAGAAAGGGATGTACCTGGATTGCTACATTTCAAAAAAAATCACAAGCCTCTGGATTCTTTCAACCTCTCATTGTTCTACGCTTTACGTCAGAGTTGCTTACGTGACGTCAAGAGAAGCATGGACCCAGCAACTGATGTCTTTTTTTTTATTTGGGAAAATGAAGACCTGTAATTTAACGTAATTTAAACATGATAATGAACAATAGTGGTTCTTTTCTATCTTAGGGAGGAGGGAAGTTCATAGAATCATAGAATTATACAGCAAAGAAGGAGACCATTTGGCCCATCATGTCTGTGCCGGCTCCTTGAAAAGAGCTTCCAAATCAATCCCACTCTCCCCATAGCCCTGCAAACTTGTCCTCCCCAGATAATTATCTACTTCTCTCTTAAAAGTTGGTATCGAATCAGCTTCCAGCACCCTTTCAGTCAGTTCCTGCAACTGAACTGGTTCAAAGGTGACATGTTTGGCAAATGACTTGTGCGAGCTTTCTGTGTGGATCTGGGTAATAATAATAATGATAATAATCTTTGCATTTGATATAGTGCCGTCTCAAAGCGCTTCACACTATATACTGTAAAGTGAATTGACTATATATTTTGTGGGCGAAATGGGGCAAAACAAGTAGTCCTGTACCTAAGCCTGGCAGCACTGCCAGGGTGGCTCATTGGCAGATTTGAAGGTGCAACCCAGTCACCATGAGCAGTAATACTTCCCATTCAGCCCTGTTAAGCCAAAGCACTAAGGATACGATGGTCACAGCTGGACAAGCAGCGGGAAACTTGTCAGACAATACCTTTAGTGGCAAGTTATATGGTTTCAGCTGGTTGAACTCTAGCAGTACCACAACACACTCTGGGGTGCCAAAGGCCTACCTGTGCCTAGTGTGTTTCCTCTGGGGAGAGATAGCAAATTCTATTCCAGACCGGAAGCGTGCCTGTGTAGGTGGCATGCATGAAACTCCCAGTTTGGTTTGGATACTCTTAAGCATGGTGATGGGTTTCTGCATTTGTCAGTTGGCTGACCAAAGCTACTCTTTACATCTAGTGAAGTATTTTGAGACATCCTCCTGACGTAAAAGGTGCAAATATCAAACATAATGATTATTATTATTTATTATTAATATTATCCTATATCCCTGTCATTATCTGTATTGTTAGCAACGTAAACTCTAAAAAGCAGCTGCCAAACAAGATGGGTCTCTTATATTTACAGAAAGCACCATGTCTACATGCCACTGAGGTGGCTGTGAACTTCTGAAAAGGGTGTCCAGTGTGTGTGTGTGTTGATCAGCAACAGCCTTTATATTGTTCTGGTTTTGATCAATTTTTGATCAGGCTTTTGATATATCATTAGATCACAAGATTGGTTTAGATGAAGAAGGAATTATTCGCCAACAAAACACAAACAACAACAACAAGATTTCATTTATAGAGCGCCTTTCACATCAGGAGGATGTTCCAAGGCGCTGGACTGTTGGGTCAGGACCCGAGCAGGGGGGAAATGGTCAGGGTGATGGGAGGGAAGTGAGGGGGCGAGGAGGGGGTAGAGAGTCGAGAGGGGAGCTGAAGGCTCGGTCAAAGAGGAAGGTCTTGAGACCGGCCTTGAAGGAGGAAAGGGAGGAGGCGGCGAAGACACTGGGGGATGGAGTTCCAGAGCCTCGGGGCTGAGAGGCTGAAGGCCCGACCACCGATGGTAGAGCGGTTGGGGCGGGGGATGTGGAGCAGACCGGAGCCAGAGGAACGGAGGGTACGGGCAGGTAGGTAGAGCGATTGTAGAAGAGAGTTCCCATAGTCCAGCCTAGAGGTAATAAAGGCATGGACCAGAGTTTCAGCAGCGTGAGGGGTGAGGTAGTACCGTAGTCTGGCGATGTTTTGGAGGTGATGGAAGGCGGTGCCAGTTGTGGCGCAGATATGAGGGAGAAAGGACAGCTCAGGGTCGAACAGAACACTAAGGTTCCTGACCGGCTTTGAGAGGTGGAGAGTGCAGTCTTGGATGCTGATGCTGTCAGCGCCTGAGGTGCGGAGGCGCTGACGTGAGCCAATCAGGAGGGCCTCAGTTTTGCGCACATTGAGCTGAAGAAAGTTGTCTCTCGTCCAGGACTCGATGTCGGACAGGCAGACTGTCAGGACATCGGTGGTCGTGGAGTTGAGGGTAGAGGAGGAAAGGTAGAGTTGGGTGTCATCCGCATACATGTGGAAGTTAACCCCATGTCTGCGGATGATGTCACCACAGGGGGAGCATATAGAGGGTGAAGAGTAGGGGAACGAGGACAGAGCCCTGAGGGACACCACACGAGACAGTGCAGAGGCTGGAGGAAAAGCCGCTTGTGGAAACAAAATAAAGACGGTGGGAGAGGTACGACCTAAACCATTCAAAGACAGGGCCTTGAAGGTTGAGGTGGGAGGACAAGCGGTGGAGGAGGATAGCGTGGTCGACCGTATCGAATGCTGCCGATAAGTCGAGAAGGACGAGGAGGCAGAGGGAGCCCTGGTCGCAGATGGTCAAAATGTCATTGGTGACCTTGACCAGGGCAGTTTCTGTGTTATGGGCAACTCCATTACACTTAGATCCTGTAAAGCATTTTGAGACTCCCTCTTTATGTGAAAGGTGCTATACGAAATGTAAAGTTTATTATTATTATTATTTTGTTATTAAGTTTTGTTATTATTATTTTATTATTAAGTGAAGATACATTTTGGTGGCTGGAAGGATGGATCAATTGGTAAAAGAACAGGCATGTCTGTAGCAATTCAGGGTTGATTATATTTGTTATTTTGTCACATTATTTGCTTAGTCTACTCATCCCCATCTCCAGTCTCCTGTTCTCTCCACTGTGCCTCTAAATGTTTTCATGCCTCCTAATGTAGTGTCTTCTGCGCCTTTTGATAACATTTCTATGCCCACATCCATATACAAATCATTTATATACATGGAGAACAAAAACAGGTCTTAGTACAGAACTGTACTCTCTGATTTCAGTCTGGGAGAGGTAACACGTAGGTCAAAATACTATAGCATCGTATTTATAGTATAGTATTTACATCGGATTTAGAGTCGCATGTCAAAAAAGTGATTACCTTCCACTTAGGTATTAGACTGGCTCAATTGGTGGTACTCTCGCCTCTGAAACAGAAGATTGTAGGTTCAAACTCCACGTTGGGACTTTGAGCACAGTCTGGGCTGATCCCCCAGTGCAGTAATTGAGGTGCAGTATATTGTTTGTTCTCCAGCTCAGTGGTTAGAGCACTCGCCTCTCAAATGATTAGATCTGGGTTCGAGTCCCAGCAGGGAGAAATTTTAGACAAGTTTCCTTATTTCACACTCCTCTGTTTATCTAACAGTAATTAGGAACCGGTTGTTACACGATTAATGGATCACTTTCCCGGGGTAATAATTCCTTAAAAAAAAATTAGTCTCTTCAATCCTCAACTGTCTGTGGGACACTGCTGTGCGCAATTGGCTGCCACGTTTCGGCTACAAAATATACAATCAATTCACTTTACAGTATATTCTGTGAAACGCTTTGAGACATCACAAAGACGTGATAGGGCACTATATCAAATGCAAGGATTATTATTATTGGGCTACTTGTTCTCCCATTTAGCTGGACCTTAAAGATGCTAAGGCACTATTCAAAAAGAGAAATGTGTTTCTCCCTATGTCCTGACTATTATCATTACATTATTATTGTTGTGATGGTTACATAAGCAAATGCTACAACCAACATCCTACAAACACGAATGAGAAGAAAGATCAATGAGTCTATTACTTGGGAGTCATCTGGATGAGGGAGAAACTAGTCAGAATCTTGGAATAACTCCCTTTTCTTCAGGGAAAGAACAGCAAGAGTGTTACCAAATGAATTAAGCAGACACTTAAGGTTGAAACAGAAACAAACCAGATGAGGAGTAATCTGAACCTCACTTTCTTCTACATTATAGCCTGGCTCACCTCTCACCTCTCTCGCCTTTGAGTCAGCAAGTTGTGGGTTCTAGCCCCATGGAGAAACTCGGAATCTAAACCGAAACTCCAATGCAGTGCTGGTGGGGGGTGTTGCATTGTTCGAGATGCTGTCCTTTAGGTGAGATGTCCCTTCTGCCTGTTCAGGTGATGCTAAAGATCCTATCCCACATTTTGAAAAGAGATGGGAGTTTTTCCCAGTGTCCTGGCCATCAATCCCCCAAATAAAATTAGTCACTCACTCCATGGCTGTTTGTGGGACATTGCTCTGCACAACTGGTGACCATGATTCGCCCACAAAGTACACAGTCAATCCACTTTTCAGTATATCTTCATAGATTCATAGAATGTTACGGCACAGAAAGGGGCCATTTGGCCCATCGAGTCTGTGCCGGCTCTTTGACAGAGCAAGTCACTTTCACTAACCCCAATCACCAGCTTTCTCCCCATAACCCTGCAAACCCGTCTTCCCCAGATACCTATCCAGTTCTCTCTTAAAAGCTGTTATCGAATCGGACTTCACTACCCTTTCAGGCAGATCATTCCAAATTCGAACAACTCGCTGAGTGAAAAAATTTCTTCTAACCTCCCCTCTGCTTCTTTTGGTAGATATCTTAAGACTGTGACCACGAGTCACAGACACACCTACCAGCGGAAACAGCTTTTCCCTATCTCGCCTGTCGAAACCTTTCATGATCTTGAAGACCTCTATCAGGTCCCCGCGTAACCTTCTCTGCTCTAATGGGAAAAGTCCTAACTTCTCCAGCCTGTCCTCATAGCTAAGCTTCCCCATTCCTGGTATCATTCTCGTGAATCTCCTCTGCACCCTTTCCAGTGCCTTAATGTCCTTCCTGAAGTAAGGTGCCCAGAACTGGACGCAGTACTCCAGCTGAGGCCTAACCAGTGTTTTGTACAGATTAACCATAACCTCCCTACTCTTATACTCTATGCCCCTACTAATAAAGCTCAGTACACCAAATGCCTTTTTTACTGCCTTATCTACCTGCCCCACTACCTTTAATGATTCGCTTACTTGAACACCCAGATCTCTCTGTACGTTCACCCCCCTTAAGATTGAGCTACCAAGTCTATATTGCCTCCTATCATTTTTCCTACCTAAGTGTATCACCTCACACTTATCCACATTGAAATCCATCTGCCACATGTCAGCCCATTCCACCATTCTGTGTATGTCTGCTTGCAGTTGGTTACAGTCCTCCTCATTATTTACTACCCTATCTAACTTTGTGTCATCTGCCCAAGTCCAGATCATTAATATATATTAGAAAGAGCAGTGGTCCCAATGCCGATCCCTGGGGGCACCGCTACACACCTCCTTCCATTTCGAGAAACACCCATTAACCACCACCCTCTGCTTTCTGTCACTCAGCCAGTTCTTAATCCAAACTGCCACTGTCCCCTTAATACCGTGGGCCTCTAATTTTTTTATTAATCTCTTATGCGGTACTGTGTCAAAAGCCTTTTTGAAATCCATGTAAATAACGTCCACTGCATTTCCCTCATCAACCCCCGCAGTCATCTCTTCAAAAAAATTGTGAAGCACTTTGAGACGACTCAACAATGTGATAAGGTGCTATATCAAATGTGAGAATTATTATTACTATTATCATAATTATTAATTGGTGGTACAGGTAGAGGTCTGGAAGTTGATGGCATCCCAATCTACCACCAGCGTCCTCCACTCAATGGATGTGCAGCATTCATCCCATAGGAATAAGGGAGACATTAGAGCACTCGCCTCACAAGTGAGAGGACCTGGGTTTGATTCCTGGCAGGTTGAGTCATTGGGCAAGTTTCCTTACTCCACATGCCTCTGCTTACCTAGCAGTAAATAGGATCCCAGTTGTTAGTAGATTGGCAGATCGCTTTTCCAAGGGTATTAATCCCTCCAAAACAAAAAAAACATAATAATTTGGACGCTCAATCCACCACTGTGTGTGGGACGCTGCTGTGCGTAATTGGCTGTCGCGTTTCGCCCACAAAAATAAACAGTCAATTTACTTTACAATATATTCTGTGAAGACGTCTCGAAGACGTGATAAGGCGCTATATCAAATTCAAGGATTATTATTATTAGGAGATGGCAGAAATAACCGACATTAAGATGAAAGTTGGGAGGAAACAGATGCCAGACAAAACAGTCCAACCACAAAATAGCTGCAATTCAGCAAAACTGCTCCCTTTGCCATGCACGGTTGCTATTTGAACTGAAAATTGGAGGAAAAAGGAAATAAATGATTCTGAGGACAAAAGCTCCTAATTGACAAGATCGTGAGAAGAGTAACCTGTACTACAGCCTGAACAGTAATTGTTGGGAGTTTCCCCCACACTCCTTTTTGGTTTAAACAAATTGTACTGGCGCAAAGCTGCATTAAGAAGTTCTTGGTGTGTGGCAGAAATACACAGGTGTGGGTTGACCAGGTGTTCCATTTTTATGTAGTTGAAAGCCCTGATAGCACACACCTCTGACACAATCTGACTCCTGTGGCATAATGGTTAGAGCACTTGCCTCGCAAGTGAGAGAACCTGGGTTTGATTCCCAGGCAGGGTGAAAAGTTGGACAAGTTTCCTTACTCCACACGCCTCTGTTTACCCAGCAGTAAGTAGGAACCTGGTTGTGAGTCGATTGGCGGATCACTTTTCCAGGGGGTAATAATACCTTTAAAAAAATGTGTTCACTCAATCCATGACTGTTTGTGGGACACTGCTGTGTACAATTGGCTGCCACATTTCGGCCACAAATATGCAGTCGATTCACATTACAGCATATGCTGTGAAGCGCTTTGAGGTGTCTCAAAGACGCGATAAGGTGCTATATTAATAGAAGGATTATTATTTCTATTCTTATTATTATCTGGCCATCCATCTGCCAGCATTGGTTGTAAGCAATGAGGAACCTGCTGAACAGAAGACCCTACACCTGCAGCAAAGGTTCATTCATTCAACAACAACAACAACAAGATTCCATTTATAGAGCGCCTTTCACGTCAGGAGGACGTGACGGAGGATTCAAGCTGACACCCTTCATCACAATTGGTCACCACACATTTTTTCAAAGAAAAGAAATCCACAATTCATATCTCTAATTGTAATGGCCAGAGTTAATGTAGGTCATTTACCACAAACCCCAAACTTTACAAGCTTGCGCAGAGTGTGGCAGGAATGTAGAACTCATAGTCTGAGCAAAAGGCATCAAAGTGTATAAAGGAAAAAAACGAGGGAAAGAGGAACGTAGGGGCATTAGGAAAGATAGAGGCTTGTGTGGAATTTTATTCCCCAGATGAAATTGGGGTCATTGTTGTTTGTGGTTCCTTGGTGTGTGCAGATTGGCTACTGTGTTCATCTGCAAACTGCACAATCTCTACATAATATCAAATGCAAGATTATTATTATTATAATAAATTTAATATCCATCTGATGTGAAAGACGATATATCAAATACAAGAATTATTATTATGATTATTAATAGTAGTAAAAGCAACAGCACTGCAAGACACTACAAATAGCCATTAGGTGAATGACTATCTTACTTGGCAAATGGTTAGCCAAAATAGCGGGAGAAACTTCCTTCTCTTTTTGAATAGTGTGATGAGATCTTTAAGCCAAGTTGACAGGCAGCCTATAGTTGAAAGCACAATGGCGACTCTCTTTTCTAGGCTAGGGAGAGCTTTCATAAAAGATTCATGAAGTACATTAGCTGTTTGGGATGTGCCTGTTTACTCACTGCAAAGGAAGAACGAGGACCCAAGAATAAATTTAACTTATAACATTCAACATTTTACACAGAAAGGAGCAAACGTGTTTGGGCAAGCACATGAATAGATAACAATCCAGCCTCTAAAGGAAACCATGGATGAGTTTGCTACATTCTCACATGCAATGTGGGTGGTTTCTGCTACCGTGACTCCCTACAGTTCTGGATAGGGTTTCAAAGAGTTTTTTGTTTCCCCCCTTCCCTGATAAGCATCAGTTGTTCCGAGAGACATTATATTCACGCCTCTCGATACCACCACATCATGCAACCAGCATTTCACTGCATGAGGCAACACTTGATTTGGTGGAGCTGAACATATTGTCTCCTCAAAGCAGACTCATCTTATCTGAATAAATATATTCAGAGAGCCTGACATAATAAAATAAGGAGTTCAAGCCTCCAGCACTGTCTTGGATTTATGTTTCCCCACCTTTCATCTGGTCATTTCAGAGAGCTATACACACAGAGGTTTCACTAACACTAACTTTCGCTAACATCTGTACATGGTTGAAATAGAAATGCTGGAGGACAAGTTAAGGTTCCTGGCCCGATTGGTTTAAATAGAGAATAATATAATCCAGTAAACTCCTGATAACTTGTCACCCCAAGGGCAAAGAGCTCAGTGACAAATTATCCGGAGTGGTGAGTCAGGCATATGTATAGATACATAAATAAATGTGGCTGGGGTATTGACCCCGACAACAACTTGCATTTATAGAGCGCCCTTCACGTGGGGTAGTGTCTCGAAGTGCTTAACAGTGGTGAAGCCTGATGCCGAATTGGGGGAGATAACTGTAGGCATGGTCTGAAAATGGGAACATGGTGACTTAAGTGGTAGTGATAAGTTAAAACAGGGTTGAGTTATCAGGAATTTACTGTAATAATAATAATCCTTGTATTTTGACATAAGGTCTTATCAGGTCTGGAATGCACTGGCTATAAAGGGTGGTGGAAATAGATTCAATAACAACTTTCACAAGAAAATTTGATAGGTTCTTGAAAAGGAAAAATATGCAAGGATGTGGAGCAAGAGCGGGGGAGTGGTACTGATTGTGTTGCTCTTCCAAAGAGCCGGCCTCCTTCTGTGCTGTAATATTCTAAGATTCTATGATTCTATGTTGTTGAGACGTCTCAAAGTGCTTCATAGGAATTTTACTCTATTTATTTTAGAAGCTGACTATCTGCAATCCTTTTAGCATCGGACACATTTACAAACAATGAAGATCACTGTTAACAAAGTTAAATTTCTTTTTTGCTTTCTATTGCTCCGTTAATTGTTAAAGCTATCAACCAGGGAAGTCGTCTTGCTTGCTGGAGAAGGCAGTGCGAGGGAGAGAGATCAGAATGCGTAGTTTGAAAAATACAACCACTGATCTTTAACCCTGGTTTTAATGTGCCAGAATTTTACTTTTTACAACAGCAACAAAATGCTTCCCTGGTGTACAGCAAACTGCATCTCTTACAGATGTATAGTAAGGCATGGTAGCCTTCAAATACACAGCACTGTGATCAGATTCCAAAATATTCACCTATTTTCCCTCTTTCCATGCACTGTGTATGTATATTTTCTAGTTCCACTTCATAGCAGAATTCACAATTGTTCTCTTTATTTCAGAAAAATGTAAGTTTATGACACAATAGATGAATTTCTTTTATATTATTAGGGATTTGTTATAAAATATTGTCAATTGCCCCTCCCATATTTCTGAGCACCCCCCCACCCAATTATGTATGTGATGTTTTATCTCTGTGAAACATAACCTCGTTAATCAGCATTTAAACAATAATAATTATAATAATCCTTGCATTTGATTATAGTGTCTTACCTCGTCTTCAAGATGTCTTAAAGCACTTCACAGGATATGCTGTAAAGTGTAGTAACTGTGTGTTTTGTGGGTGAAACGCGGCAGCCAAATTGAATTTTTTTAAAAAATTTTAAAATTTAAAAAGTTTGTTTTCTGTAAGCAATTTTTTAAAAAATTTAGACTTAAAGTGATCTTGTCTTCATTAAAAGGTTATTTTATTCACACCGAAACGTAACACAGGATCAAATAGTCACATATTCACATAGTCTTTGAGCTCACATAGTCTAGGGTGATGCTCCAATACTGCACTAGGGGATGTACTGCATGGTTGGAGGTGTCGTCCTTTGGATGAAATGTTAAATCCAGGTCCCGTCTGCCTGTTCAGGTGCACGTTAAAGATCCCATGGCATTATTTGAAAAAAGAAGGGAGTTTAACATGGTGTCTTGGCCAACAATCCCCCAAATAAAATTGGTCACTCATTCCGTGGCTGATTATGAGACATTGTTGAGGCAAAAAGCTGTTGCATTTGCCTACAAATACACATTTACCCCGATTTCACAGTATATCCTGTGGAGTGCATTGAGTTTGAAAAGTTCTTTCTTTCGAGATCATATGCTTAATGGGTGTTTTTCTCCCTCTCTCTCCCACATTCCGGCTATTACCAAGCAAAAAGTCCTATGGAGTCCTGTAGCTTAGAGGACTCGCCTTGCAGGCGAGACACCTGGGTTCAATTCCAGGCAGGGCGAAACCTTGGGCAAGTTTCCACACACCTAATAATAATCCCTCCTAAAACAAAAACAATAATAAATTGGTCATTTTCAATCCACGACTGTTTGTGGGACACTATTGTGTGCAGTTGGTTGCCACGTTGTGCCCACAAATATACGGTCAATTCACTTTACAGTCTATTTTGTGAAGCGCTTTGAGACGTCGAGAAGACGTGAAAAGCACTAAATCAAATGCAAGGATTATTATTAATATTATTCGAAGATAATTTGGTTCAGGTTTCTCGGCAACAACAACACAACAACAAAATTACATTTGTTTTACACCTTTCATATGAGGAGGACATCCCAAGGCGCTGTACAATCAGAGTTTTGGATCTGAGCTGGGGGTTGGGATAGGGGAGGTTATAGGGTGGGGGGAAGGAGGGTGATCAAAAGCACGGTCGAAGAGGAGGGTCTTGAGACAGGTCTTGAAGGAGGCAAGGGAGGGGGCAAGACTGCAGGATGGAGTTCCAGAGCGTGGGGGCAGAGTGGCTGAAACCCCACCAGCCAATGGTGGGGTGGGTGAGGCAGGGGACTGAAGCAGGCCGGAGCCTGATGAGCGGAGGAAGACATTGATATTGATTACAACAATGCAAACCCGTTGTAGTAAACAAAAAGTTTGCCAACAGTTTAAACTGTCACCGAGTGTAATAAAGTAGTACCTGATTTAGCTTGTGTTGCCTTTCGCTGTGCCGAGTGGAGCTTGCTGAAACAGGCTAATCGTCTAACTTCCAAAATTCGCAAAACCAAATTACTTGTGCCAAATCTGACTGAACCATGTGAAATTTGCAGGTGAAGAAACGGCAAACAGCAAGCTGGAAAAGTCCATTAAAAAGATCGGCAAGCAAAACAGCAGCGGCTGTGAATTTCTCAATCCGATATCCAACCGGAAGTCACAATTAACATAAAGAATCTGCTTTGTAAAGATTGCAACTTAGATTCCAATGTGTGTTATAGAACTTGGTTCTGGCAGTGCATGAGTCTGGCTCAGAGCACTTAACAATGGCGGAGCCCAGTGCCGATCCAGGGGGAGAGGGAGGTGAGGTGGTTGAAGGGGAAGGTCTTAAGGTTGGTCACTCTCTGGTTCTGTGTCAGCTTTAGGCCCCAAGTCAGAACTTTGAACTCATGATCCAGGCTGACACTGTAACGCAGTGCTTGTTGATTCTCCAATTGCTCTATTGTTCTTACTACGCCATATTGTTAGAAACGCTTTACTTTCACTGAAAAGTTACATTGAGATTCTGTCTGTCTGTTCATATGCACGTCAAAAAATAATAACAAGCCTTGCATTTGATATCGCAACTTTCATGTCAGGAGAACAGCTCAAAGCGCTTCACAGCATTTACTATAAAGTGCAGTGACTGTGTATTTGGTAGGTGAACAAACAGCCAATTTTGGCACTTAGCAATGTCCCACAGACCAGCCATGAGGTACACAACTGATTTTCTCCAGGGGACTGGAGGCCAGGACTCTGGAGAAGAAACACCCTTCTCTAAAATCACATGGTATTGTTTGAAAAGAGAAGGGAGTTACACTGGAGTTCTGACGAAAGGTCATCGATCTGAAACGTTAACTAATTTTCCTCTCTCCTTAGATACTGCCTGACCCGCTGAGTATTCCAGGCGACTGTTGTTTTCGTATTTGTTGCCCAGGCTGACAATTCCACTGTGACTGTAGTTATTGTACTTCATTGGGAAATACTTCAAATGAATTCTCAACACCTCTGCAATTGCTGATGGCATTCTCAATGTTACTTGTTCTCCAGAGGAGCACATTCCAGGCATATGGCACACAGCTGAAGCAGATTAATAATAATAATAATAATAATAATCCTTGCATTTGATTTAGCGCTTTTCACGTCGGGAGGACGTCCCAAAGCGCGTCACAGAACACACTGTAAATGAATTGACTGTATATTTGTGGGCGAACGTGGCAGCCAATTGCGCACAGCAATGTCCCACAAACAGTCGTAAATTGAAAATGACCAATTTATTATTATTTTTGGTTTTTGGAGGGATTATTATTAGGCTCTGTGTGGAGTAAGGAAATATGCCCAAGGTTTCGCCCTCTGCCTGGAATTGAACTCAGGTCTCTCACTTGCAAAGCGAGTGCTCTAACCACTGAGCTGCAGGACTCCACGAGAGATTGGTGTGATGTAACATGTGTGTCCATCAGTGCCCCTGCACCGCTCTCAGGAAGTCCAGGGACATAGCCGTTGTCTGTCCGGGAGGTTTCAAAAGGACCTGCTTTGGGCCTAAGTAAAACCATGGCTAAAAGGCTAATGGTATACTAGATGCCTCTTCAGGTCAATCTCATTTTATAATAATAATCCTTGCATTTAATATAGCACCTTATCATGCCATTGAGACATCTCAAAGTGCTTTGCAGAATATATTTTAAAGTGAAAAACAAAAGCAGAAGTCGCTGGGAAAGTGAGTCAACGAAATGTGGACCTGAAACTTTCCTTTCTCCATAGATGCTGCCTGACCTGCTGAGTGTTCCCAGCGACTTCTGTTTTTATTTTCAGATTTCCAGCATCTGCAGTATTTTGTGTTATATTTTAAAGCGGATTGATTTTGTATTTTGTGGGCGAAAGGTGGCAGCCCAATTGCTACGGGACTCCATTTTGTTGCAGGAAATAGCCATGCAATGAGAAAATGAGATCCGGAAGGACTGCTCAGCAGAGACCAAAGTCATGCAGGATCAATATTTGAACCGTTCAGTGAGGCAGTGCTCCATTCGCTATACACAGAACTCGTATTGATTTAACATGGATAGGTACTGGCATTTATATTTCGCAGTAATGGCATGAGGAAGGATGGAACATGATTAAATCTACACAGCAGAATTAGAGGAAACAATCCTATGATGTGATTTACAACAACAACAACAAGATTACACTTGTATAGCGCCTTTCACATCGGGATGACGTCCCAAGGCTCTGGACAGTTACAACATTTCAGACCCGAGCTGTGGTCAGGGAGGGAGAAGGGAGGGGAAGGGGGATGACCGATGGCATGGTTGAAGAGGACGGTTTCGAGGCGGGACTTGAAGGAGGCGAAGGAGGGGGTGAGGCGGAGTGATTGGGGGATGGAATTCCTGAGGTTGGGGGCAGAGTGGCTGAAGACTCTCTCGCCAATGGTGGGGCGGGTGGGTCGGGGGACGAGGAGCAGGCCAGAGCCGGCTGAGCAGAGGCAGCGGGCGGGTTGGTAAGGGGTTAGGAGGTCACAGAGGTAAGGTGGAGTGAGGCCATGGAGGGCTTTGTAGGTGAGAACCAGGGTCTTGAACTGGATCCTCTGAAGGATAGGCAGCCAATGGAGTTGGGCGAGAATGAGGGAAATGGGATCACAGAGTTTGGTGCAGGAGAGGACACGGGCTGCAGAGTTCTGGATTATCTGCAGTCTGTGGAGGGAGGAATTGGGAAGGCCGACAAGCAGGACATTTGCATAGTCGAGCCTGGAGGTGATAAAGGCATGAACAAGAGTTTCAGCGGCCTGAGGGGTGAGGTAGTGGCGGAGTCGGGCGATGTTACGGAGGTGAGGGAAGGCAGAGTGCGTCATGGCTTGGATGTGGGGAAGAAAAGACAGTTGAGGGTTGAACAAGACACCTCGGTTCCTGACTGGCTTGGTGAGCTGAAGTGTGCAACCATGGAGGTTGATGCTGCCAGAGCCTGAGGTGCTGAGGCGCTGGCGCGAGCCAATCAGGAGGGCCTCAGTCTTGTTCACATTCAATTGTAGGAAAGTTGCACTCATCCAGGACCTGACAGGCAGTCTGTCAGGACAGCAGTGATCCTGGAGTTGAGGGTGGAGGCAGAAAGATACAGTTTGGTGTCTTCCGCATACACATGGAAGTTGACCCCGTGTCTGCGGATGATGTCACCAAAGGGGAGATAGGAGTCAGAGCAGCCGGAGGGTTGAGCGGGAGTAGTGGAGGGAAGGGGACGGGGTCAGGAACATCTTGGGGAAGCAGCTCAGGTCAATTGCGGCAGCCAATGTGTGCACGCTGAGACTTGGAGCAGACAGGAGTGTTCAGCGAGCCATGGTTATCCCGCTGGGCTGGGCTGGGCTGGGCTGAGCTGAACTGGGCTGGGCTTGGCTGAGCTGGGCTGAGCTGAGCTGAGCTGAGCTGAGCTGGGCTGGGCTTGGCTGAGCTGGGCTGAGCTGAGCTGAGCTGAGCTGGGCTTGACATCGGTGCAACAAAGCACCAGAGTTAAGCCAAAGTGTGGTCTCCTTTTTTTTGCAATGAATGGCATTGCACTCTGGTCGGGAACAGCAGGCGCAAGCTGAAATGGGTACAAGGAAGAGACATAGCACGTAACCAGGGATCAATGAGGTGCTACTAAACACCCTTTAATTCTTCTCAAGCAAAGGAAAGAAAGTTATTAGGAACCTTGCTGCTGGCTAAAGCAATATAAATTAATAGGGCTGTGGGGAAAACTAGCTTGGAGCCACCTGGAAGATTATTAGTATAACAGAAAGAGAGACACATTTCAGATGTTAAGCAGGGCCCACAATGAGTGAGCAGATGTGGATCGACATCAGTAGTGCAATGGGGTGGAGATACTTTATCTCTGTTGTTGGCTTATTATGCACCTGAGAATATTGTGAATGCTGATGAAATAGCAATGTATTCCAAGCTACTGCCTGAGGGAACGTTTTCTCTGGTAATTTGGCTTGTGCAAAATCTCAGAGAATTTCAGTGGTGTACTGCTGAAGATTATGGATGAGCAACAAGAGGTGAAGAGTGTGCAAGTGGTATTTTAGTCGACAACAACAACAACAACAAACAACAACAAAATTACATTTATAGAGCACCTTTCACGTCGGGAGGACGTCCCAAAGCGCTGAACAGTCAGATGTTGGGAACGAGCATGGGGGAGGGGTGGTGTAGGGGTGAGGGATGGCAGAGAGGTGGGAGGGAGACCAAAGGCACAGTCGAATAGAAGGTTCTTGAGACCGGCCTTGAAGGAGGCAAGGGAGGAAGCGAGGTGAAGGGACCATGGGATGGAGTTCAAAAGTGTTGGGGCAGAGGGGCTAAAAGCCCGGCCACCGATGATAAAGCAGGTCGAGCGGGAGACATGGAACAGGCCAGAGCCCGCTGAATGGAGGGAGCAAGCAGGTTGGTAGGGAGTCAACAGGTCAGAGAGGTAGGAAGGGACAAGGCCATAGATGGCCTTAAAGGTGAGGACGAGGATCTTGAACTCGATCCTCTGGGGGATGGGGAGCCAGTGTAGTCGGGCGAGGATAGGAGTGATGGGGTTACGGAGTCTGGTGTGTGAAAGTACACGAGCTGCAGAGTTTTGGATGATCTGCACCTTCCTCTTCCCAGGGAAGAGTTGGGAAGGCCAATCAGAAGGGAGTTCCCGTGATCAAGCTTTGAGAGGACGAATGCGTGGGTGAGTGTTTCGGCAGCCTGAGGGGTGAGGCAGTGGCGGAGTCTGGCAATGTTGCGGAGGTGGTGGTAGGCAGTGCCGGTCATGGCGCGGATGTGGGGGAGAAAAGACAGTTCAGGGTCAAACAAGATACCCAGGTATCTTGACACATGAATACTGCAGAAAACTCTGATTAACAAACAGAAACTTGTTGTCAGACCAGCTAACTCTCACCTCAGGGTCAGAAAGCTGCGAGTTCATGTCCCACATGGGGATTTTGACCTCACAGTGTTGGCTAACATTCCAGCGCAGTACAGGGGAGTGCTAAAGTGTGAAGTGTCTGAGCTGCTGTCCTTCAAATGACACTAGAAATCTGCTTGTTCAAAAAAAAAGTGTCACTTCAATCCACGATTGTTTGTGGGACACTGCTGTGTGCAATTGACTGCCGCGATTTGCCCACAAATATACAGTTAATTTCACTTTGCAGTATATTCTGTGAAGAGCTTTGAGACATCTTGAAGATGTGATAAGACGCTATATCAAGTGGAAGGATTATTATTATTTAAAAAAGGAAGAAGGTTTCTCCTGGTGTTTTGATCAACAAAACCCCAGATAATATTGGTCATACCTATTTGTGAGACATTGTTGTGTGGGCAATTGGCTGCTGTGTTCACCTAGAAATACAATCGCAGCAATTCACATGAAATCATCTGAAGGACTTTGAGAAATTTTGACCAAGTGATAAGTTGCTATATCAAATGCATTGCTTATGATGATTTCCATATCAAAAGGAAGTGTTTTCTTGTATCTCTTATAATATCTCTGAGAATAATAAAATAATAATTTCTGAGTTTGATGTAGTATATTATATCAAAATGTCTGAAGGCCCTTTGCAGAGGTTTTCTTTTCTGTAAAGTGAAGTACAAAAAAGAAGAAAAAAAAAAAAACCCTCTGCGCCCCCCCCCAGGGCTCACATCAGAGCCCACTATGGTCCTGTTGGGTTCGCTGCCCCAATCTACGGGATAATGCCATCCACCTGACCGCTCGCTCCCGGTCCCCGCGTGCGCACTATGGCTGCCGCTTTGACCCGAGCCCCCTCACCCCCTCCCTCCCTCCCCCTCCTCTCTCCCCCCAAACCCTCCCCCCTCTGCATCTCTCCCGCTCTCTCCTCCTCTCTCTCCGTCCCTCTCGTCTTCTATCCCCACTTGACCCTCCCACAACCTCCCTCTGTTCCACCCTGGGAATCCTCCGCCGGGCTCACCGCGGCACTCGGCGTTGGCTGTCCAGCAGCAGCCACACCGACTGCCCCATTCCCCACCACACTCGCCACCCACCCCGGACACAGACCCGGGGAGTCAACCTCTCCTCCCTCATCCCCATCTCCCCCACCCCTGCCTCACAACCTGGACCCCCCTCCCCTCCCACACACCCTTCTGTCAACCGCTCCCTCCACATCGGACTGCAAAATGTCCGCTCCCTCTGCAACAAGGCCCTGGTCATCAACGATCTCATCCTTGATGAGAACGTTGATATCATGGCCTTAACGGAAACCTGGCTCACCCCAGGCGACACCTTCCCCCTCACGGAGGCCACGCCACCCGGCTACACCTCCCACCACATCCCCCGCCCCAACCGCCGTGGCGGTGGTGTTGCCCTTATCTCAAGGACACCACTTGCCCTATCCCCCTACTCCACTGGCTCTTTCCCCTCCTTTGAGCACCTCACCCTCTCCCACCCCTCATTCCTCTCCCTTAAAATCCTCCTCCTCTACCGGCCCCCTAAAACCTCTCCCACCTTCATCTCTGACATTTCAACACTCCTCACATCTCTTTGCCTCTGCTCCGATCGCCTCATCATCCTGGGCGACTTTAACCTACACTTCACCCCCTCCTGCTCCATCTCCACAGACTTCTCTTCCCTGCTCTCCTCACTCAACCTCTCCTTACACATAAACTCCCCCACTCACAGTCACGGCCACCCACTCGATTTGGTGATCACCCGGGGCCTCAGTGTCTCGGATGTCACTATTACCGACAAGGCCATCTCTGACCACTACTTCATCTCCTTCACCACCTCCACCCCCCTCCCCACCTCCACCAGACCCACCACCATCTTCTACCGCCCTTGGAAGAAGTTACCCCCACAATCCCTAACCGATGCCTCTTAACTCCTCTCCCTCTGGCCTTCAACCCTCACCGACCCCTCTTCTCCTCTCCTCTCTCCCTCCTCAACAATACCTTCTCCTCCACACTCGATACTCTTGCCCCCATCACTTCCCGCACTGTCTCCTACTCCCGCTCCTCCCCCTGGTACACCACCCACCTCCGCTCACTGAAATGCCAGGTGCGGGCTGCTGAACGCACCTGTGTCAAATCTGGCCTAACGGTCCACCGACAAATCTGGCTGGACCTCCTCAAAATTTACCGCTCCACTCTAGCCTCGGCCAAGTCGTCCTTCTACTCCAGGATAATCCTGGAGGCGAAGAACAACCCCAGGCTACTGTTTTCCACCACAACCCGACTCCTCCGTCCCCCCCGCCACCCCGCGCAGGTCATCTCCTCCAACCTTCACTGCGAGGAGATGCTGGATTTCCTTGAATCCAAGATCAAGGGAATCCGCTCCGCGGTCACTTCCCCTCCAACTTCCACCCACCACCCACCCCTTCCCTCCCACACTCCGACTCCTACCCATCCTCCCCTACACACCTTCGTACCCGTTTCCCCACCCTCTGTCACTGAACTCATCCTATCCCTAAAACCAACCACCTGCTCCCTTGACCCCATCCCCACTCCACTCCTTATCTCCCAGCTCCACTTTCTTGCCCCACATATCACTGACATCATCAACCTGTCCCTCTCCTCTGGCTCTGTCCCCATTCCATTAAAAACTGCCATCATCACGCCCACCCTGAAAAAACCCTCCCTTGATGCGTCGCAGCTATCAAGCTACCGGCCCATCTCCAACCTCCCCTTTCTCTCCAAGGTCTTGGAAAGAGTTGTCGCCTCCCAACTGCGCTCTTTCCTTTCCACCCATTCTCTTTTCGAACCCCTTCAGTCAGGTTTCCGTGCTGCCCATAGCACAGAAACTGCCCTGGTCAAGGTCACCAATGATATCCTGACCATCTGTGACCAGGGCTCCCTCTGTCTCCTCGTCCTCCTCGACCTATCGGCAGCATTCGATACGGTCGACCACGCTATCCTACTCCACCGCTTGTCCTCCCACCTCAACCTTCAAGGCACTGTCCTTGAATGGTTTAGGTCGTACCTTTCTCACCGTCTTCACTTTGTCTCGACGAATGGCTTCTCCTCCACCCCCCGTACTGTCTCATGTGGTGTCCCTCAGGGCTCTGTCCTCGGTCCCCTCCTCTTCACCCTCTATATGCTCCCCCTTGGTGACATCATCCGCAGACATGGAGTTAACTTCCACATGTATGCGGATGACACCCAACTCTACCTTTCCTCCTCTACTCTCAACTCCACGACCACCGATGTCCTGACAGCTGCCTGTCCGACATCGAGTCCTGGACGAGAGACAACTTTCTTCAGCTCAACGTGCGAAAAACCGAGGCCCTCCTGATTGGCTCACGTCAGCGCCTCCGCACCTCAGGCGCTGACACCATCAGCATCCAAGGCTGCACTCTCCACCTCTCAAAGCCAGTCAGGAACCTCGGCGTTTTGTTCGACCCTGAGCTGTCCTTTCTCCCTCACATCCGCACCACAACTGGCACCGCCTTCCATCACCTCCGGAATATCGCCAGACTACGGCATTACCTCACCCCTCACGCTGCTGAAACCCTGGTCCACGCCTTTGTCACCTCAAGGCTGGACTATGGGAACTCTCTCCTCGCCGGCCTTCCCGCCACCTCCCTCCACAAGCTGCAGGTCATTCAGAACTCTGCAGCTCGTGTACTGTCCCGCACCAGGCTTCGGGACCACATCACTCCCACCCTCGCTCGCCTCCACTGGCTCCCCATCCCCCAGAGGATTGATTTCAAGATCCTCATCCTCACCTACAAGGCCATTCACGGCCTTGCTCCCTCCTACCTCTCCAACCTACTATCCCCCTACCTACCTGCCCGTACCCTCCGTTCCTCTGGCTCCGGTCTGCTCCACGTCCCCCGCCCCAACCGCCCTACCATCGGTGGTCGGGCCTTCAGCCTCTCAGCCCCGAGGCTCTGGAACTCCATCCCCCAGTGCCTTCGCCGCTTCCTCCCTTTCCTCCTTCAAGGCCGGTCTCAAAACCTTTCTCTTTGACCGTGCCTTCAGCTCCCCTCTCGACTCTCTTCCCCTCCTCGCTCCCTCCCTTCTCTCCCCTCACCCTGACCATTTCCCCCCTCCTCGCTCCCTCCCTCCCCTCACCCTGACCATTTCCCCCCTGCTCGGGTCATGACCCAACTGTGCAGCGCCTTGGGACGTCCTCCTGACGTGAAAGGCGCTTTATAAATGGAATCTTGTTGTTGTTGTTGTTGTACAACAACAACAACAACAAGATTCCATTTATTGAGCACCTTTCACGTCAGGAGGACGTCCCAAGGCACTGTACAGTTGGGTCAGGACCCGAGCAGGGGGGAAATGGTCAGGGTGAGGGGAGGGAAGGGAGGGAGCGAGGAGGGGGTAGAGAGTTGAGAGGGGAGCTGAAGGCACGGTCAAAGAGAAAGGTCTTGAGACCGACCTTGAAGGAGGAAAGGGAGGAGGCGGCGAAGGCACTGGGCCTAGGGGCTGAGAGCCTAGGGGCTGAGAGGCTGAAGGCCCGGCCACCGATGGTAGGGCGGTTGGGGCGGGGGATGTGCAGCAGACCGGAGCCAGAGGAACGGAGGGTACGGGTAGGTAGGTAGGGGGATAGTAGGTCGGAGAGGTAGGAGGGAGCAAAGCCGTGAATGGCCTTGTAGGTGAGGATGAGGATCTTGAATTCGATCCTCTGGGTAACTTTACTGGTGAAGCCAATTTGGACACAGAGGCCAATTTGCACACAACAAAGTTACACAAGCAATTATTAAGTGAATGACCATTTTTTTTTAACTGAGGGATTGTGGGCAAGGACTCCAGGAAAAACTCCCTTCTCTTTTCAAATAATCACATTTGATATTTAACCTCCATCTGAACAAGCAGGCAGGTCGTCTTATTGAAGGACAACACCTCCAACAACACAGCACGCACACCATACTACATTGCAGGGTCAGTTCAGATTATGATCTTAAAGCCCTGACATAGGGGCCTGAACCCACAATCTTTGGTCTGAAAGATGGCAACAACATCAACAAAATTACATTTATGTAGTGCCTTTCACTTTGGAAGGACATCCCAAGGCACTGGCCATTGAAGGGTTTGCACCTGAGCTGGGAGTTGGAATCAAGAGGAGTGGAGGGTAGGTGGGCAGGAAGGATGCTGAAAATATGGTCTTAAGATGGGCCTTCAAGGAGGTAAGGGGGGGTGAGGCGGAGGGATTCCTGGATGGAGATCCAGAGGGTGTGGCAGAAAAGGCGAGTTGGCATTGCTACTAACAGAGCCAGCTGATTCTATAATAATGAATGGGCTCTGAGATGCTGCCCTGCATGGAGGATGCTATATAAATGCAAGGTGTTATTGTTGAATGTTCTAGATTCCTATTTCACATTGAAATTGGAGACCTCAAGCAGATAAAGGTACCCCATGGAGAGGGTGGTATGCTTTAATGGTCTCTCAATCTCCAATTGCATTCTGGAACATATCAGAGGTTGCATCATGTATTGTAGTGTAGTCATAGTTTTTCTTTGACCACCCATTCCGTTTAGTTGTGTTCAGTATTATTCTTTGCCATGCTGGCACAGAACCAGAAAGCTTGCTGAATACTGGCCAGCAAGTGCGTACAATTTCCCTGCAACATCTGAAGAAATAAAACTATTATTTCAGTATCAGTACCATTTCAGTTTGAACCACAAATAGGGTTACAGGAACATAATAATATATAATAATAATCCTTGCATTTGATATAGCGACTTATCATGTCTTCGAGAAAGTGCTTCACAGAATCTACTGCAAAGTGTATTGGGGTTATATTTTGTGGCCAAAGGCAGCAGCCAATTGTGCACAGCAGTGTCCCACAAAGTGGATTGAGTGACCAAATTATCATTTTTTTAAGGGATGATTACCCCGAGAAGAATGATCCGCCAATTGACTAACAGCCAGGTTCCTACTTACTGCTAAGGTAAACAGACGCATGTGAAGTAAGGAAACTTATCCAACGTTTTGCCCTGCCCGGGAATCAAACCCAGGTCCTCTCGCTTGCGAGGCTAGTGCTCTAACGACTAAACGACAAGACTCCAGAAACATAACAGTTTCGCCCACAAAACAAAGTCATTACACTTTACAGTATATCCCGTGAAGTGCTTTGGGATGTCCTTCCGATATGGAACCTATATCTTACCTTCAGTAAAAAACCTTCAGTAAACTACTTAGTGCTTACAATAAAGTGTCACGCATGGGAATGTGTTTTATAAGCACTTGGATTTAGGTAGTTTTGTTTGAAATTGTCAGAACCCCACTCTTGCCGGTTTCGATGCTATCTTGATTTTCTGTTGTACACCCCATTCCTATCTGTGTTATTCTATATATAAAATAGCCACTCATTCTTCCACTGACTGACAACAGGAGAATAACAGGGTAGGAAACCTACATCTTCCCCCAGGCAGGCGGGCAGGATGGCATTTGAACACCCACTGGAAAAACAGCGAAATCAAGCCACTTACTAAAATAACAAGATATATTATCACAACACTGACTGGACGTTCAGGGCCTCAGGCGTAACAAGGAAGGAATTTGCACATATGATCGTAGAGTATTTTTGGACAAAAGCTTCAGGTCAGTAAATGGTCCATTACTGTTCAGTTCCGCCCTTTTTTATTGAAAAGGTTAGGAAACATAAAGTAGGGTTGAGATTCCAAAATTAATTTGGACAAAATTATGTTCTGTTATCAGTTAGTCTAAAGCTAACCAAGTTATTCCTGAAAAGGGACATAATATTAATCCTTGCATTTGATATCGCACCTTATCACGTCTCAAAGCGCTTCACAGAATATACTGTATAGTGAATTGACTGTATATTTTGTGGGCAAAACGTGGCAGCCAATCGCACACAGCAGTGTCGCACAAACAGTCGTGGGTTGAGTGACCAATTTATTGTTATATATTTTTGAAGGAATTATTACCCCCGGAAAAGCGATCCACCAATCGACTAACAACCGGGTTCCTACTTAGCGCTGGGTAAACAGAGGCATGTTGTTGTTGTTGGTGCATGTGGAATAAGGAAACTTGCCCAATGTTTCGCCCTGCCGGGAATTAAACCCAGATCTCTCGCTTGCGAGGAGAGTGCTCTAACCATGAAGCTACAGAGGGCTCCACATTGCACAATAGGGTACTGCTGTCACAGTGTTGTGGAATGGGATCATCACTTCACACAAACATCATAAATTGAGTGTCAGTGGGACTTGGAACTCATACAGCCAAAAGCTAACACTCCAATGCAGTGATGGATGTGTGTCTCATTGTTGGAGGTGATGTCCTTTGGATGATGTGCTAAATCTAGGCCCGTCTGTCTGTTCAGGTGGACATTAAAGATACCATTAAAGATGGTATTAAAGATGATATTATTCAAAAAGACCAGAGTCCTGGTCAACAATCCCCCAAATAAAATTGGTCACTCGCTTCACGGCTGTTTGTGAGGACATTGCTGTGCCAAAATTATAACAGTATGAAAGGCACTATACCAAAAGTGTAAGGATTATTATTATTATTTGTATTCTTCAAACTGGAGTAAGTTCAAATCAACCTGAATTCAAACTCATATTGTGTTCTGAACTCAACCCAAGCCCTTGTGTGTCCTGTTCAACCATTCCCCAAATACAATTGAACAATCACTCCATGGCTGTTTGTGGGGCATTTGCTGTACATAAATTGGCTTCCGTGTTTACGGACAAAATTCTGTGCAAGTGCTTTGAAACTTCTCGATGGCATGATGAGGCATTATATCAAATGCATTGATTATTAGATATGATCTCAAGATCCTCTCTGATTTCATTTCCAATTTTGTAATTAGACATTATTTGTATTCTTCATGCAAATAAAACAAACCGATGAATAAGATCGGAATTGCCACCGCATCAATTCAACTGAAGTAAACTTCCCACTGACTCACTCATTTACTCAACTCCTACGACAAGAGCGACTCAAGTGGAAGAAATACCTTCATGAGGAGAACTCTTGTTGAAACACTTACGTGATTCATTTAAAAATTCGTTAAAGCATTTAAACAACTGACCCACAGCTGTCCTTCCTCCCCCACATCACCGAATAGATCGATTTCAGCATCCTCGCATTCGTTTTCAAACCCCTGCATGCCCTGGCACCTCCCTACCTCTCTGACCTGCTTCCCCCGCAACCCACAACCCGCTACCTCCACTCGACTGGCTCCTGCCTCCTGCATGTCCCTTGTGCCCTCCATTCCACCATTGGTGACTGCGCTTTCAGCCACTACGCCTCGAAACTCTGGAACGCTCTTTTCCATCCCACCGTCTTTCCCCTTCCTTCCCCATCTTCAGATCGCACCTGAAGACCTTCCTATTCAACTGTGCCTAAGGTCACCTCCCCCTCCCCCCGGTTTGGCATCGTGCTCCTCCATTATCAAGTGGTCTGGGACACTACCCTGCGTGAGGGGTGCTATATAAATAAAAGTTGTTGTTATTTTAACATCAAGGTTGCCTGACTTTGCCTGCCTTTCAGCTTTACAACCGATTGATAGTAACTTTTGGTGAAACTGAATTGGAGCAGATTTCACTGCCCGCAGTATTTCGGACAACTTGGGGGAGACAGTAGGGTGAATGTTCTTAAAGGATGAGATCCAATAGCTGAAAGATCTTTCACACAATATAATAAGTTGTCACAGACAACTGAATATATCATCAAAACTCACTGTCTAATTAAGAATATTTGATGTATAAAAAGGGGAAGAAACAATGGGAAGTTCCCTCGGATCCTTTGAAATAGTGCGACGGAATCTTTTAATGTCCACATGGCAGGTGAGACTTTGGTTTAATGGTCTTGAATAACTAAGTAAAGCAAACCTTGCGTTTAATATAGCAGCTAACCATGTTGAAACACTGCAAAGTGTTTAATAATAATAATAATTCTTGCATTTGATATAGCGCTTTTCACGTCGGGAGGACGTTCCAAAGCGCTTCACAGAACACACTGTAAAGTGAATTGACTGTATACTTGTGGGCGAACGCGGCAGCCAATTGCGCACAGCAATGTCCCACAAACAGTCGTGGATTGAAAATGACCAATTTATTATTGTTTTTGGTTTTGGAGGGATTATTATTAGGCTCTGTGTGGAGTAAGGAAACTTGCCCAAGGTTTCGCCCTCTGCCAGGAATTGAACTCAGGTCTCTCACTTGCAAAGCGAGTGCTCTAACCACTGAGCTACAGGACTCCACAAACTGTTTAACAGAAGAAGTTGGTTTCTCTACTGAATGTAGAGAAAATGCAGTAATCAGTCTGTGCCAGCCAAATCCAATAAAATGACAATTGCTCAAACAACCAATTGATCTAATTTTTTTGGGATGGGGTAGGGGGACGGGAGTTGGATAAAGAAAGAATTATGGCCAGAGTTCATTAGCCTGGCTCACTCTTGTGCAGAGTAAATAAATAAACTACCAGCTGTTGTACAGAAACACAAATAACTATGATGGCAAATGACCTCCCACATTATCCACAATCACTTGAAGAAAACAAAGTATATGATGATAGTAAAGAAACTTTATTGAGTTACTGTGAGAAAAACTTAAATTATGGACACTTTTCTGGTGCTTTATGGACATATATCTCGTGCTACTTGTTGAAAACGACCTGAAAAAGAATATATTTTATGGCTTAAAACTTTTAGAATTGTTTTGAATAAGTTGCAACAAATCTTTGAGAGAAGGTTTAGAGTAACCGCGACCCCATACCCGTTACAATAATAATCCTTGCATTTGATATAGCGCCTTGTCAAACACTTCGCAGAGTACACTGTAAAGTGAATTGATTGTATATTTTGTGACAAATACAATGTTCTTAGTCACCCATCTCAAAATGTGATTCTTTAGTTAAAGAAAAAACAAACTCATGTTTCCAGGTAACTGCAAATATGTCACATACATCACTCAAAGAACGGTAGGGAAGTAGATAGAGTTGTAACTGAGTTTCTACAAGTCCATATAACGTAATTCACGTCATTGATATGACTCAAAACGCTTCACAGGAAAGTGTCAAATGTAGTGATTGTGATTTTTTGTGGGTGTTTGAAGGAGCCAATTTGTACACAGCAATGTGTACACACAAACATCATAATAATCCCTCCAAAAACAAAAATAATAATAAATTGGTCATTTTCAATCCACGACTGTTTGTGGGACACTGTTGTGAGCAATTAGCTGCTGAGTTTCGCACACAAGTATACAGTCAATTCACTTTACAGTCTATTCTGTGAAGCTCTTTGAGATGTCTAGAAGACGTGAAAAGCGCTATACCAAATGCAAGGATTATATTATTATTATAAACAGCCGTGAAGCGAATGACTAATTTTATTTGGAGATTGTTGGCCAGGGCACTGGGGAAACTCCCTTGTCTTTTCGATTGGTGCTATGGGATATTTGACATTGCCTGAACAGGCAGATGGGACCTCGGTTTAATGTATATGAATATATTATATGTATTCCAAGTCTTGACACGAGATTTGAACCCACAACCTTCTGCCTCAAATGCGAGCTTACTACCACTGAACCAGGCTGATACCTAAAATGGCACATAACCTCTGTGAGAAAAATACTGAATATCTGTTCTGTGACATAGTTGCAGTTTGATTACATCTCAGAATATGTAACATGTAACTCTTAAACAATGAATGATGATTCATACCATGTTCCTAGAAGGTGAGTAGTTTTGAAATTACCATATGATTGAAAGATTTCTGCACGTGAAACTCCTTTCGCTTTACAGTACCCCGGGTTATTAACTGCCAGTGAGTGCTGAATCCAAAGTGAAACTGGATCCATTCAGAGACATGGTAGGTGGCATACAGGCACAGAAGTCTCAGTCTACTTTGGATATTCTTAAGCTTAAGGTGATAGATCTAATAATAATAATCCTTGCATTTGATATAGCGCCTTATCACGTTGTTAAAACGTCTCAAAGATCCTCCAGAATATACTATATGGGAGAAATTGACTGTGGGACAAGCACAAAATATACAGTTTCCGCACATATCAGAAAAAAAATCAAAAAAATCACTGAGGCAATTTAAAGATTATGTACGTACGCCAGGTTTGACCTGTGAAGTGATAGGAACAAGACTTGAGTTACATGCAATCATTACATTACCCGAGTGCTACTTATAGGTGTTTCTCATAACAGAGCCTAACTGTAAAGGCTGGAAAGAACCGTATAGTCAATCAGTGTGATCCACTCCCATCTGGGGCCACAGCTTCTTCTTTGTGAGCCTGTCCTGGGGAGGAGGGTAGAACAGCAGACTTTTGCTCCTTGGGACGTCCTCCCGACGTGAAAGTCGCAATACAACATGTAATTTGTTGTTCTTGTTATTGCTCATACACTATTCTTCAACTGGCCATCCTGACTGATGCTACTTTTTTTTGCAAAATCAGCATGATTCAACAACATAGAGACTCAGTAATAGGAGGTAGTTCAGGTATAGCACTGACACTGCAAGTACCACAAGGATACAACACTAATATCTTTGGTTTGACAATCAATCCACCCAACAGCCATATTATTGGTGGATCCAGTATTTAACAAGTAGTTAATCTGCAAATTGTATTTAATCATAGGGTTAGAATCATCTTTAACTATCCTAAATTATGTGTATATTCTATATCAAGGAGGCTGTAATTGTTAAGCATTTTTTGCAAGTCTGGCTACATTGATCACAGTATTGACTCTTGCTCAGAACGTAACGAGTTCAAGCCCCAACTCAGGACTTGAGCTCATAATCTGGTGTGACTTTCCAGGGGAGTCTTATAAGATTTCCCTCTTCAAATGTGCGTATGGCCACCCACTCTCCACCCTCTTTGGTGTTCAACTCACATTGTTCAGTGCTCTGAGAAACTAGGCACCACCTGTATATAAACATAAGCTGTTGTTGTTGGTATTGCTGATTATTGGTGGTGCTGTCCTCCAATAATGGTGCTTTGACATCATTGAAGGTGCCATCATTTGGATGGAAATTAGAACTATGGTTCTATCTGCCTGTTCTGCTGCTTCAGGGCAGACTTTAAACATCTCATGCCACTATTTTTAAGCTGGGAGTCAACAACGACAACTTGCATTTATATAGTGCGCTTTACTCGAGGTGGCATCCTGGGGTGCTTCACAGTGGCAGAGTCTGACAAAGAGTCTGACAAAGCGAGGGAGGAGGGAGGTGACTGTAAGTACGATTAAAAAGTAATTTGGGTGGGATTTGAAGGTGAGGAGGGAGTCAGCCAAGTTTACCTGGCTAACTCCCTCTTTCACTTGAATTCTCCTACAAAATACAAACAAAGTGTGGCCATTCATTTCATCCCTGTTGGTGGAGCGTTGCCTGTGCAAGTTCAGCTGCCTCTGTTGTCTACATAGCTGCCAAGGTTACCAATTCTGGGAAACATTTCAAGAACTTTGACGTATCAAGGCAAGTGCAATTATCATTATTTTAAGTGTAACGCATGAAAGGAGCTATGTTTTGGACTAGTGGCTGAGTAGTTTACAATAGCATCCTTTCATCTCTAAGACTTGGGTAAGCATCTCCTCTACACTGATGATGAGATGAAAGCATTCTGTGTGAGAAGAACTTGGGCACTCACCTAATTGCACAAGATAAACCTGGCCTTAAATTGGAACACGCTTTAACAGTGAGGTCCAATTCACAACATTTGCAAACTGGATTGTTTGTATTAATTGAAGGCTTTGGGGTTGAAAATATCACCAATTAGATTCGAATCATCAATCAAACAACAACAACAAAATTACATTTGTAAAGTGCCTTTCACATCGGGAGAACGTCCCAAGGCGCTGGACAGACAGAGTTACGGACCCGAGCTGGGGGTCAGGGTGGGGGAGGGTGGGTGGCATGGGGGGAAGCAGGGAGATCAAAAGCACGGTCGAAGAGGAAGGTCTTGAGGTGGGTCTTGAAGGTGGCAAGGGAGGGGGCGAGATGGAAGGACTGCGGGATGGAGTTCCAGAGGATGGGGGCAGAGTGGCGGAAGGCCCGCCCGCCAATATTGGGGCGAGCAAGGCGGGGGACATGAAGCAGGCCGGAGCTTGCTGAGCGGAGAGAGCGTAAAGGGTGGAAGGGGTTTAGGAGGTCGTAAAAGTAGTGGGGAGCAAGACCATGGAAGTCTTTGGAGGTGAGGACCAGGATCTTTAACTGTATCCTCTGTGTGATGGGAAGCCAGTGGAGTTGGGCAAGGATGGGGGTGATAGGGTCGCGGAGTCTAGTGCGGGAGAGGATACGGGCTGCAGAGTTCTGGATGATCTACAGCCTGTGGAGGGAGGAGTTGCGGAGGCCAACAAGAGTGAGTTTGCATAGTCGAGCCTCGATGTAATGAAAGCATGTATGAGGGTTTTGACGGCCTGTGGTGTGAGACAGTGTCTGAGCCCGGCGACGTTGCGGAGGTGGGGGAAGGCAGAGCGGGTCATGGCACAGCTGTGGGGTAGAAAGGATACTTGAGGGTCAAACAAGACCCCAAGGTTCCGGCCGGCTTAGTAAGGTGGAGTGTGTAACCATGGATGGTGATGCTGTCAGCGCCTGAGGTGAGGAGGCACTGACGGGAGCCAATCAGGAGAGCCTCGGTCTTGTTGATGTTCAACTGAAGAAAGTTGGTTCTCATCCAGGACTTGATGTCTGACAGACATTGTGTCAGCACAGCATGATCCTGGAGTCGAGGGTGGAGGCAGAGAGGTAGAGTTGGGTGTCATCCGCATACATGTGAAAGTTTTCCCATGTCTGCGGATGATGTCACCAAGAGGGAGCATATAGATATTGAAGAGGCTGCAAATACAACAGAGGAGTCTACAGTATCATAGAATCATAGAATTATACAGCACAGAAGAAGACCATTCGGCCCATCGTGCCTGTGTCGGTTCTTTGAAAAGAGCTACCTAAATCAACCCCATAGCCCTGCAAACTTGTCCTCCTCAAATAATTATCTACTTTTCTCTTAAAAGTTGTTATCGAATCAGCTTCCACCACCCCTTCAAGCAATGCATTCCAGATCAGAACAACTCGCTGTGTGAAAAAATATCTCCTAATCTCCCCTATTTTTCTTTTGTTTATTTATTTAATTTATTTTGTCCCGGATTATAGTCTCTAGAAGTTTTCTCACTACTGACTTTAAGATGACTTGCCTGTAGTTCCTGGGTTTATCCTTCTGCCCCTTTTTGTGCAGAGCAGTAACATTTGCAACCCTCCAGTCCTCTGGCACCACCCTAGTGTCCAAGGAGGATTGAATGATTGGGACCAGAGCCTCCATTATTTCCAACCTTACTTTCCTCAGTAGCCTAGGATGCATCCCATCCAGACCGGGTGACTTATCTACCTTGACAACCTTTTTAGTACGTCCTCTCAGTTTATTCTTAACTTATCCTATTTATCTACCTCTCCTCCAATACTGTAACATTGGCTGCATCCTCTTCTTTTATGAAGACAGACGCAAAGTATTCATTCAGTACGTCAGCCAAGCCCTCTGCCTCTACAAGAAAATTTCCTCTTTAGTCCCTAATTGGACCCACCCTACCTTTGACTAACCTTTTATTCTTTGTATGCTTATAATATACCTTAGGGTTCCCTTTTATGTTTCCTAATAATCTTTTCCCATACAATCTTTTTGCCCTTCTTATTTCCTTTTTTCAGTTCTCCTCTGTACTTTCTATATTCTATTTGATTATCTTCTGTATTTTGGACCTAACATTTATCATAAGCTTCCTTTATCCATTTTATTTTAATTCCAATTTCCTTATTCATCCAAGGAGGTTTGGATGCCCTACCTTTCCCCTTTGCTGGAATGTATTTGTTCTGTTTCCGAACTATCATCATTGCTCATTAGCTGTTTTATCTGCCAATCTTTCTTTCCAGTGCACCTTGGCTAGGTCCCTTTTTAACTCACTGAAATTAGGCCTCTTCTAGTTGAGTATCGTCACCTTTGATTGCTCCCTGTCTGTTTCCATAAGTACTTTCAACCTAATGATATTGTGATCACTATTGTCCAGATGCTCTCCTACTGAAACCTGCTCCATTTGCCCCACTTCATTCCCCAGAACTAGATCCAGCACTGCTTCCTTCCTCGTTGGGCTCAAAACATACTGAGCCAGGTTGAGTATGATAATAATAATAATAATAATAATAATCCTTGCATTTGATATAGCGCTTTTCACGTCGGGAGGACGTCCCAAAGCGCTTCACAGAACACACTGTAAAGTGAATTGACTGTATATTTGTGGGCGAACGCGGCAGCCAATTGCGCACAGCAATGTCCCACAAACAGTCGTAGATTGAAAATGACCAATTTATTATTGTTTTTGGTTTTGGAGGGATTATTATTAGGCTCTGTGTGGAGTAAGGAAACTTCCCCAAGGTTTCGCCCTCTGCCTGGTATTGAACTCAGGTCTCTCGCTTGCAAAGCGAGTGCTCTAACCACTGAGCTACAGGACTCCATGATATATGAATTGCAACATAGAGAGTCCATTTGTGCTGACACCCTGTTTCATTGGAGTTGTTGTCTTTGTGATGCTCAGTTGTGAAAAGCAATGAGAATAATGTAAACAGGAGCAATGTAAAAGTCAGAGAGTTTTTAAACAAAAAGGGAAACAAAGTGATTTCTAGAGCTACTCTCATAAAGAGATACTCTGCTATTGCAAAACTTATGACTAACTCCATAATTTTACTATCATGTTGGATAAATCTGATTCAGCCTGACATTCATATCAGGAATTGTTAACTTATGAAACTGTTGCTAAATGACATAGCTCTTGAAATCAGATACTCCGAGGACATTTGATTCTTGAAATCAGATCACACAATCAAGTCATTAACTTAAGTAAAAAAAATCCTTGCATTTGATATAGTATTTTCATGTCTTCTAGGCATCTCAAAGTGCTTCATAGAATATATTGTAAAGTGAATTGACTGTATATTTTGTGGGCGAAATGTGGCAGCCAATTGCGCACAGCAATGTCCCACAAACAGTCGTGGGTTGAAGTGACCAATTTATTTATTTATTTATTTATTTTATCTTGAGGGATTATTATTAGTCGTGTGGAATAAGGAAATTTGCCCAAGGTTTTGCCCTGCCAGGAATTGAATCCAGGTCTCTCGCTTGTCAGGCGAGTGCTCTAAACACTGAGCTACAGGACTCTGCAAAAGGCATAATACCGCAGATGCTGCAAATCTGAAATAAAATAAAAAAGTCACTGGGAACACGCAGCAGGTCAGGTAGCATCTATGTAGAGAGGAAAATTAGTTACCGAAAGCTTCTGATGAAAGGTCATCCACCTGAAACGCTAACTCACTTTCCTCTCTCCATAGATGTTGCACGTTCTGAGTGACTTCTGTTCGTATTTCATAACTTAAGTAGTTGGCTTTGGACTCTTATTCTAAGATGATCCCAATACAATGCTGGGGGAAGCATTGCATTGTCAGCAGTGCCGTCCTTCAGATGAGACATTAAACCGTTGGCCTGTTCAGGTGGACGTTAAAGATTCTATGGCTCTGTTCAAAAAGAGAAGGAAGTTTCTCTCAGTTTCCTGGCCAACAATCCCCGAGATAAAACTGATCATTTGCTTCACGGCTATTTGTGGGATACTGGAGTGCACAAATTAGCTGCCACATTCACCTACACTTTACATAAAGCTCTTTGAAACATTTCAATGATGTAATAAGATTCTGTATCAAATACAAGGATTATTATTACTACACATTCATCAGGCATGTTAGGCAAAAACATGATCACATTTATGTTTTTACTCCACTTGGGGTAGATGGTATCACCACAGCTGAACAATAATAATAATAATCCTTGCATTTGATATCGCGCCTTATCACATCTTCAAGACGTCTCAACGCGCTTCACAGGATATACTGTAAAGCAAATTGACTGTACGTTTTGTGGGCAAAATGTGGAAGCCAATTGCACACAGCAGCGTCCCACAAATTTGGTCGTGGATTGAGTGACCAAATTATTATTATAACAGCAACAACAAAATTACATCTGTATAGCGTCTTTCACGTCGGGAGGACATTTTTTTTTAAATTAAAGGGATTATTACCCTCGCAAAAGCGATCCACCAATCGACTAACAACCGGTTTCCTATTTACTGCTACGTAAATAGAGGCATGTGGAGTAAGGAAACTTGCCCAATGTTTCGCCTTGCCTGGGAATCAAACCCAGGGTCCTCTGGCTTGCGATGTGAGTGCTCTATCCACTAAGCTACAGGACTCCACAATCTGGTATCAAGGATAGGAAGAGGGGGTAAAAGATCTAAAACTCTGATAAAGGCAGTGGAGCACATGGAAGTGGGTTGGTGCAGGATATGCAAATTGCTCATGGTCTAATGTGTAGACTGATTCAAGTAGTGGGAAACTTGCCTAATCACCTTTGCATTGGCACGTTATGTGGTTTTAGCTGGTTAAACTTGAGCAATACCCAAGCCTTGGCTCTTGCCAAATACTGTCCGGAATTAGGTATGCAGGGTGTGTCTCTTCAGAGAGGGAATGTGCATTGCATTCCAGACACAGGAAAATTTCCATGTGTAGGTGACAGAAGTAATTTAAGTCATGACATTTGGCAAGTCTAGTATACGAAAGTCAAAGTACTGAAGGTGCTGGAAATCTGGTATAAACACAGAAGTCGCTGGGAACCTTCAGCAGGTTAGGCAGCATTCAAGATGAGAGGAAAATGAGTTAACGTTTCAGGTCTATGACCTTTTATCAGAACTGTTCTGAACAGGTCTGACGAAAGGTCATAGACCTGAAACGTTAACTAATTTTCCTCTCGCCATAGATGCTGCCTGACCTGTTGCGTATTCCCAGCGACTTCTATGTTTATGACAAGTCTAGTATGTTCAGGATGATAGAAGGCTAACTCAATAGACCTTGGTCTTTTTTCATCCAGCATTTCCTGTGTTAAGCATGGCGATGATTTTTTTTGTATGTATCAGGCACCCGGCTGATTAAAACAAAAGCAGTGAACCTTTGCCCTCAACGTATTGCCTTGGCATATTTGAAAGCATTGTTTTGGATTTGCCAATTTAATTTCATTAGCATCTTATATACCCTATAATGTTCCACTGAGATGTCTCCAGCGTCCTTTGCTTTATCGTTCCTTATAGCTCATCCTTCTAACACCAGGTTCAGTTTAGTTGCTCTCCACTGCACCACCTCTAGCCCTCGACTCCCCTTGCTGCCCTCCCCCCCGGCTCCCCCACCCCCCTGCTGCCGTAATGAGCAGAACTGCACACAGTGCTCCAGCCATGTAATTTCCTAATGGAGGCAACAGGGAAAGGAACAGCCATAGCTGCACTATTTTTGTTTCAATTAGGTAAACACTCAGAGCTGCAAAGATAGCAGTCAGTTTCATTCACATGTTCCACTCACTGCATTTGATCACAATCTCCCGCATTCCAGGCATCTTCTCCAACAACCACACCCAGTTTCAATTTTACTGGGACTATAAAGCATTCAACTCTGACTGTGCTGCCTCTGGTTAGAAAGGGGGCAGTATAGCATGCGTCATGATCTCTTGAGAAAGTTTCAGTGCCATCAGGCAGCCGGCTGCCTCTGTCGCTGTGTACTCAACTACATTGTTTGGTGGATCTTGTGGTTTTACTTTAGCTTAGCCTCATTTTATAATGTTTATACTTGCGTTGGCAAAGTTATCGTTAACACAACACACACAGGGAAGCAGTTTATTTTACAAGTTGAATTCCTCCGAATCATGTGCTGGTCCAAAGTTGTCTTTCCTTTCTCAAGCTGCTGCTTTCTATTCACATCAGGGCAGTGTTTCCAGTGGAAGTCCTTTAGTGCATCTTCTATGTGGCATGGGGGGGTATGTTCAAATGCTCTGGGAAGTTTTCCCGCATGAAGGGCCCTATATAACTGCAAGTTGTTGTTGTTGTTCAACTGGAGATTTCCCAGCTTTTTTTTAATTCTCCCTTTCAAAAGATTTTAAAATAATCCTTGCATTTCACATAGCATCTTATCACAACATCAAAATGTTTCAAAAGCGATGGCTTACAGTAAAGTGTAGTGACTGTGTATTTGTAGGTGAATATGTCAATCAATTTGCACATAGCAATGTCCCATAAACAGTCATGAAGTGAATGATCAATTTTATCTAGGGGATTGTTGTCCAGGACACCAGGAGAAACTCCTGTCTGTTTTTGAAGAGTGTCATGGAACCTTTAACATCCATCTCAACAGGCAGACGGGACCTCAGTTTAATGTCTCACCTGAAGTGCGGCAACGTTGACAATAATAACAGCTTGTATTTATATAATGCCCTTCACGTGGGGTATCATCTTGGAGCACTGAACACAACACAGGAACTTTCAGTATGCAAGTAGCCATTTGATCTATTATGTCTGTTGCGCTGTAACTTTGATTTAAGTTGCATGCTTTATTACCCTGTCAAGCTAGCTCACTCACTGGCTGGCAGCACTCTCGTCGGTAAAGGAAAATATGGCAGTCAATTTGCGCGCAGGGATGACCCACTAACAGCCATGAAATGAATGATCAATTTTTATGTGAGGGATTGTTGGCCAGAACGCCCGGAGGAGCTCCTCTCCTTATCAAATAGGGGCAAGGTACACGTCTTACAGCAACAATAATAATCCAATAATCCTTGCATTTGATATAGCGCCTTATCACATCGTCGAGACGTCTCAAAGCACTTCACAGAATATATTGTAAAGTGAATTGATATATATTTTGTGGGCGAAACGTGGCATCCAATTTTGCACAGCAGTGTCACACAAACAGTCGTGGATTGAGTGACCAAATTATTTTTTTTTGAAGCAATTATTACCCCGGAAATATAATCCACCAATCGATTAACAACCAGTTTCCTGCTAGGTAAACAGAGATGTTTGGAGTAAAGAAACTTGCCCAATGTTTCGCCCTGCCCGGGAATCAAACCCAGGTCTCTCGCTTGTGAGGCAAACTCTAATCACTCAGCTACAGGACTGCACAAAAGCAATCATCAGCTGTGTGATCTCAAAAGTGAATGTGTTACCTAGAGCCACCCATCTTGATGAAGACAAAGATGAAGAGATACATTCATGTCTCTAACACTGAGACCAAGAACAATAGGTCATTGAAAGATAGTCAAACGTTATGTCTGCCTGCTTCGATGTGCTCTATTAGATTCCACCGAGTGAGTTCCACCTGGAGACAAATAATAAAATGCTTTTCATAGTCAGCATCTTATGTTGCTTAGTAAAAAGAAAGTCTCTGCAAAGGCTGACCACTCCTACATGCGTCTCTCGCACCGAGAGTTTTTCTTTCTAATAACAGTTGATGGAATATTATGGAACTTTACAACATACAACAGTTGACTTTCTAAACTTTACTGAATGTTATTTTTTACAAAATGTCATGGTTAATGTATTTGAAGTTTTAGAAAAATATTTACTATTTTGCTGTTAGCACATTCGCGGAGGCTTGTTTTCTTTCAGAACAACAGTTTTCGTTTGCAAATATTTTGCTCATGGACGGTGGAGAGTTTGTTAACCCTTATCCCAATCCAATGCCACCCAACCCCACCCGACTACTCCACCACAACCGCGCCCCCCCATCCAATTTCACTCCACGATTATAATACAATTGCATTGATATGTAATAATAATCGTAATAATCTTTGCATTTGATCTAGAGCCTTATCACATCTTCGAGACGTCTCAAAGCATTTCGCAGTCAAGTGAATTAACTGTATATTTTATGGGCGAAACATGACAGCCAATTGCACACAGCAGTGTCCCACAAACAGTCGTGGATTGAGGGATCAATTTTTTTTCAAGGAATTATTACAAATGATCCACCAATCTAGTTAGCACCCGGGTTCCTACTTACTGCTAGGTAAACAGAGGCACGTGGAGTAAGGAAACTTTTCCCCCTGCCGGGAATCGAACCCAGGTCCTCTCACTTGGCAGGCGCTGCAGGAATTCACAGGGGTATAGTGCCCTTTAAGTGAGGTAGTGGCTCCCAGCATTTAACAATGGTGGAGTTTGATGCTGAACTGTGGACAAGGGGAGGTGATCATAGGCATGATTGAAGAGGAAAGTCTTCAGGTGTGATTTGAAGACTGGCAAGGAGATGACATGATGAAGAGATGCAGGCAGGGAGTTCTAGAGGGTCAAAACATAGAGGCTGAAATAATCCATGTATTTGAAACAGTGCCTTATTAAGTTGTCAAAATATCTCAAAGCCATTCACAGCATTTACTGTAAGGTGTAGTGCCTGTGCATTTACACAAGGTGCCTCACTGTGTATCGATTCGCAAACACTGATTGGAAAGGAAAAGTTCTACATCTTGTATTTTCTGTGGGTAAGGACATAGCAGTTTTGAAAATAGCCTTTAGACTTTGAAGACTCCAGGATTTGACAGCAAAGTTCAATTCAGACTGAGTATTTATGAAGGAGATTGGAAAAGAGGGGAATAGGAGAGGGGAATAGGAGGGGTGGGGCCTTGAGTGGAGAATTAAACATCAGCCCAGATTAGCTGAGCCAAAAAGGCTATAATTTATAATGATAATAATCGTTGCATTTGATATAGCGCCTTATCACATCTTCAAGACGTCTCAAAGCGCTTCCCAGAATATCCTGTAAAGTGATTTGACAGTATATTTTATGAGCTAAACGCAGCAGCCAATTGCGCACAGCAGCGTCCCACAAACGATGTAATTCTATGCAGTCCTCTAGCTCCTAGTACCGTGGACTTCCAGTATGATTTTATCAAACCGCCTTCAGCCTCTCAGCCCCTAGGCTCTGGAACTCTATCCCCCAATGCCTTCGCCTTGCTTCCTCCCTTTCCTCCTTCAAGGCCAGTCTCAAGACCTTTCTCTTTGACCGTGCCTTCAGCTCCCCTCTCGACTCTCTACCCCCTCCTCGCTCCCTCCCTTCCCTCCCCTCACGCTGACCATTTCCCCCCTGCTCGGGTCCTGACCCAACTGTACAGCGCCTTGGGACGTCCTCCCGACGTGAAAGGCGCTCAATAAATGGAATCTTGTTGTTGTTATTGTTGAGTGTATGAAGCATTTTCAAGCTCTTGCTTTTCTTTCCACCTTGTGGCATCTAAACAAAGAATTCTTGATCATACTTGCTGATTACAAGAGAGTAAAGCAACTGAGGCATTCAGGCAAAACCATAAAGCAGGATAGGAAAGTTCTTCCACTAACTGCTCTCTCTCTCTCTGACCCGAAAATAACACTGCTGTATTCAATTCACTAGGAACAGCTATTGAGGGTGATATGTACATGATGGTGACTTCTCCCTACAACTCGCTCTTTGTCTTACTATTATGCGCCTGGATTTTGGTTGCTACCTAAATGGGCTGGGAGAATTGGGGGCGCGAAGTTTGAGGCAATGAGATATATGAACTTTATTATCAGTGATCATAATCACATCACATACTGCATTCCTTCCCGCAACTCCACACATCATAGGAGCTGAAGGTATAAGATTTACAAATGGAGACCCAATATTAGGCTTGTGATACTGGAATTGCAGAATTTTCTCTTTACTTGATATGCATTATTATATATTTCCCCCTCCTTCACTCTCTATGCCAGAGGTGAACAAGCGAATAAGAAACTTTGATACAACATTACCATTACTCAAATCCTATGAAACATTCATGATTCTTGGTTACAATCTCTGCTGAAATGAACCCAAGTCAAGAGTGAGCTCCGAGAAAAACAACAAAGGAGGAGAGGTTAAGAGAATTTATTTTATACAGAGGGTAATCAGCGTGGGGAAAGCCCGATCAAACAAGCGCTGGTTGAAGCAGAATCCGTAATAGCTTTTAAAAGGGAATTAGAGAAACATCTGAGAGAGAACAATGTCAAAGATTCTGTGGAAATGACAGGGAGTGGGGCTAAATGGATAGCTTTGTCACAGAGCCAGCCAGGACAAGGGCTGAATGGCCTCCTGTACTGAAGAAGTCAATGAATCTGAGGTGCCAAGTGGGTTTCTGCTGAAGCACCATTGCACCCCATACCCATTTCCCCATTAAATGCTAAAAACTGCAGCAGACTTCTTCCCAGCCAGATCAGTCATTTATTTACATACATCTGTCATAATGTGTAAACGAGACCATATTTTATCTCGCTGTGTGGGACTGACAGGATGTGACTCTGCATTAAATGTGAAGGTTACTCAGGTCCTTCTGCTCGTCCCTAACTTAAATACACCGCCCCGAGTCCATTCGCCTTACACTCTCTCTCTCTCCTCATCTTCAAAACCCTCTTAAAAACGTATCCCTTTAAAAACTTACAGTGTGTGTCAGCCAAGCTCAGTCAATAACACTCTCGCTTGTGAATTAGAAGGTTGTGGGCTCAAAACTCACGTCGAAATTCACACAGTCTAGGCTGACACTCCAATTCAGTGCTACTTTGTTCATGGTCACAAGATGTGTTGGGATGAAGAAAGCCCTTTGATGTCATCTGATCTCATCCTTCCAAAATACCACCCTATAGTTCTCCCATCAAAGCATCAAGCTACACTTGACTGGTACCAACCTCCTGCTTGTCCCTCGTGCCCTCCGCTCCAACATTGGAGGTCGTGCAGTCACCCACATTGCTACGAAACTCTGCAACATTCTCCCTCAACCCCTCCACCTTCCCCCTCTCTCCCCTTTTTCAAGTCCTGTCTTTGTTTTCAACCATGCTTAAGGGCACCTCCCCCCAACTCTGGCATGGAGTCAAGCTCCACCACTGTTAAGCGATCTGAGACGTTACCCTGTGCGGAGGGTGCTATATAAGTGCAAGATGTTGATGTTTTAATTAAGCCCACGGTCTAGGCCTCAAGTACCCTTCCTGGAAATGTTGTCTTTTGGATGAGACGTTAAACTGAGGACCCAGTCAACTGTTCAAGTGGATGTTAAAGATCCCTTCACACTACTTGACAACAAAGTGAGTCTCATGTGGTGTCTTGGTCAACAATCTCCTAGATAAAATTGGGTCATTCACATTGTGGCTGTTTGAGGGGTTTTGCTGTGCAGAAATTAGCTGTCACATTCACCTACAAAATACACAGGTTTACTTAACAATAAATCCTATGAAGTTCTTTGAGACATCCTCCTTAAGTGAAACAATAACAACAAAACTACATTTGTATAGTGCCTTTCACATCGGGAGGATGTCCCAAGGCGCTAGACAGACATTGTTATGGACCCGAGCTGAGGGTCGGAGTGGGGGAGGGTGGAGGGCAGGGGGGGAAGCAGGGAAATCGACAGCACGGTCGAAGAGGTGGGGCTTGAGGTAGGTCTTGAAGATGGCGGGGGAGGGAGCGAGATGGAGGTACTGTGGGATGAAGTTCCAGAGGGTGGGGGCAGAGTGGCGGAAGGCCCATCCGCCAATAATGGGGCAAGCAAGGTGGGGGACATGAAGCAGACCAGAGCCTGCTGAGCAGGGGGAGTGAACAGGGTGGTAGGGGTTTAGGAGGTCAGAGAGGTAGGGGGGAGCAAGACCATGGTGGACTTTGATGTTGAGGACCAAGATCTTGAACTGTATCCTCTGTGTGATGGGAAGCCAGTGGAGAGGACACAGGCTGCAGAGTTCTGGATGATCTGCAGCCTACGGAGGGTGGAGTTGGGGAGGCCAACAAGCAGTGAGTTTGCATAGTTGAGCCTTGATGTAATGAAAGCATGTATCAAGGTTTTGGGAGCCTGTGGTGTGAGACAGTGACGGAGCCGGGCGATGTTGCGGAGGTGGGGGAAGGCAGAGCGGGTCATGGCACAGATATGGGGTAGAAAGGATAGTTGAGGGTCAAACAAGACCTCAAGGTTCCGGCCGACTTAGTAAGGTGGAGTGTGCATCCATGGATGGTGATGCTGTCAGAGCCTGAGGTGAGGAGGTGCTGACGGGAGCCAATCAGGAGAGCCTCGGTCTTGTCGATGTTCAACTGAAAAAAGTTAGCTCTCATCCAGGACTTGATGTCCGACAGACATTCTGTCAGCACAGCAGTGGTCCTGGAGTCAAGGGTGGAGGCAGAGAGATAGAGTTGGGTATTATCCTCATACATGTGAAAGTTGACCCCCATGTCTGCAGATGATGTCACCAAGAGGGAGCATATAGATATTGAAAAGTAGGGGACCAAGGACAGAGCCCTGAGGAACGCCACACAAGATGTCCAGAGGCAAGAGGAGAAGTGCAGGCAGTGTGAGAGGTATGATTTGAACCAATCAAGGACAGCACCATGGAGGTTAAGTGAGAGGAGAGGTGGTGGATGAGGATAGAGTGGTCGATGGTGTCAAAAGCAGCAGAGAGGTCAAGGAGGACGAGGAGGCAGAGAGAGCCCTGGACATTATATCAAATGCAAATATTATCATTATTTAACAAATATAAGATAGCAACTTGGGGATCTTAAAGAGAATTTAAGAGGAACTATTTAACGCAGAGAGTAGTGGAGCTCGCTGCCTGAATCAATGGTTGAATCAGATAGTGTAGGTGCTTTCAAGAGAAAGCTAGACCTTCACGTTGGGGAGGGGAATAGAAGGGTGTGGGAGGGAGTAAGGAATGGGTGAAGACTTGTGTGGAGCATAAACACTAGAATTGACTTGCTCGCTCCGCTATTGGCAGGCGGGCCTTCCATCTCTCTGCCCCCACCTTCTGGAACTCCATCCTGCAATGCCTGTGACTCGCTCCCTCCCTTGCAAACTTCAAGATCCACCTCAAGACCCTCCTCTTCGATCATGCTTTCGATCTCCCTGCTTCCCCACCTGCCCTCCACTCTCCCCAACCCCAAACTCCAGCACCTTGGGACGTCCTCCCGACGTGAAAGGCGCTATACAAAACTAATTTTGCTGTTGTCGTTGTTTGACCGAGTGGCCTGTTTACATTCTGTCCGTTCTTTGTAACCCTCAATTTATTCTTCCTCACAACCCCATTTGCTAATGCCTTGCATTCTTAGGAGGTGCTTCAAATGTTTATCCTACAGATAATATAGAGGAGCTTGATAATAAATTTGATGCATCTGATGTAGCACCTACAATATTAAAATGTCTTGTGAAGTGGAGTAATTGTCAATTTGGAGACAAACACAACAGCCGTTTTAGCCACAGTAGAAACAATAAACAGCCATGATAGTGGAAGGGACAACCAATTTATCTGGAACATTGGTGGCAGAAACACTTCTCTTTTCAATTAGTGCCATGGGATATGTAACATTCACCCGAACAGGCAGATAATACCTTACCAGAGAGCTTCTACTACTCACTCTGTGGGCAAAAAATATTTTGGGGGCGTAAGGAGATCAGAGAGACAGAGAATGAAGCAGTCAGGGAGACAGAGAGTGAAAAGGTCAGAGAGACAGAGAATGAGGCGATCAGAGAGACAAAGAGCAAGGAGATCAGAGAGACAGAGTCAGGAGGTCAGAGAGACAGAGAGTGCGGAGGTCAGATACAGAGAAGTAAGGAGGTCAGAGAGACAGGGAACAAGGTGCAGGAAGCAGAGACGCATATAATAGAAGGAAAAAAGTTAGTCAAATAATTGGACAAACTAACGTTCTGATAAAAAATGCAATGAATTAGAAGCAGTACACAAATTAAATTCAAATATCAGAGCAGAATGCATACCGCTAATGTAGTTTACTACACCTTGATACATATCCACTGACTAACTGGGAGTTTAGCTTTAACTGCAGGGAATGACAGTACATTTTGTTCACAATAAAACAGAAACGTTCTCGACTTTGTTGCAACAAATATTTTACTGCAGATATTTTGTGTACAATCCACATTTTGGCCAAACCACAGAGACAACCTTGGCTCAGTGGAACACAACTGGGCTTTGATCAACCCGAATGTCACATTCACAATTAACTTGATATTGAGAGGAAGCAGCAAGCCCATACACTTTACATTTCTACAGCACCTTTCATGTTGGGAGGGCATCTTAACGTGCTTAACAATGCTGGATTGGGTATCTGAGCTCAGGTGGGAGGTGGTGAGGAGAAAGATGTCTAAAAGCGATGTCAAAGAGATACGTTTTGAGATATGCCTTGAACTAGGAGAGGGCAGGAATGAGTTGGAGAGACTCCAGTATGGTGTTCCATAGAGGGAGAGGGCAGCAGAATAGCTGAAAGCCTGCCCACTGATGGTAAGGCGGATAGAGATCTGATAGGCAGCAGCCAAATATACATCTGTGGAACACATACATTCGAACAAATTTTATTAAAAACTTTAAACAACCACTGTTGAACTGTCCTACTTCAAAGAAACACATTGGGGCTACAGGCATGTGTGGCTCAGGAGACGTCTTGTGCAAGTGGGATCTTGTAGCTCAATGGTTAGAGCACTCGCCTCACAAGCTTGAGGACCTGGGTTGGATTCCTGACGGGGCGAAACGTTGGGCAAGTTTCCTTACCCCACACCTAGCAGTATGTCGGAACCCGGTTGTTAGTCGATTGGCGGATCACTTTTCCGGGGGTTAATCGTTTCTTTTTTTAAAAATTGGTCGCTCAATCCACAACTGTTTGTGGGACACTGCTGTGCACTATTGGCTTCTGTGTTTCACCCACAAAATAAACAGTCAATTCACTTTACAGTACATCAAATGCAAGGATTATTATTATATTTTGTGAAGCGCTTTGAGACATCTCAAAGATGTGATAAGGCGCTATATTAAATGCAAGGATTATTATTACAAGTACATTCGTTTACATCTATTCCATGCCTGTCAGCTTGGCTCAGTAGATAGCTCTCTCGGCTGTGAAGTTAGAAGGTTTTGGGTTTAATATCAGGACTTTGAACTCACAGACTTGGCTGACATAAAGCAGATACTACACTTGCCTACAAAAACCAAATGCTACTACATTTGACAACAACTACTGTGAAGCTGTTGAGATGCTGGTCAATGCAGAAGGTAAAAGGAAATAATTTTTTTCTTGCCTCGTCATGGTTTTAAACTGATGTCAAGGGGACTAGTCAAGGGGAAAACATACATACAGATTTTAAATTGGCTGATGGGGACAACAACAACAACTTGCATTTACATAGCACCTCTCATGCAGGGTAGTGTCTCAGAGTGCTTAAAGGGAAGAAGTAATAATAATCCTTACATTTGATATAACACCTTTCACCTTGGGAGGACGTCTCAAAGCGCTTCACAGGAAGCAACTGTGCATTTTGTAGGTGAATGTTGCTGGCAATTTGCGCATAGCAATGTCCTGCACACAGCCAATGAAGTGAATGCCCTTCTTTCTCTTTTCAAATAGTGCCATGGGATCTTTATTAAAGTCTCATCCAAAGGACGTCACCTCCAACAATACAGCACATCGCCAGCATTGCGTTGGAGCGTCATCTTATACTATATCAGTTCCCAGTCCTGATGTGGGGCTTGAACTAACAATCTTCGGACTTAGAACCGAGAGTGCTACCAACTGAGCCACACTCACACGATACTGTAACAGGGGTTACAGGGATTTTATGGATCCCAAACATTAAGCGACGTCCAGGAAACAGAGACTGCCCCAGCACTGCATTGGAATGTCAATCTACACTACAAGCTGAAGGCTGCACTGTAGCTGTGTTTTGATTTAAACTGATTCTTCAATCCAATGTTTTTCTACTAGGTTAATGTAAATATGTTGCTGTGGTACTGCATTCTCTGCAAAACATTAATGAAACTGGTGAGAGAAACTCAGAAAGAAGTTGACATCAATGAAACAATATCCATTTGCGATCACAAACCCACCCAAAACACACTCTATCCATTCAGCTGTTATCTAAAGATTTTATCTTTTTGTAAATGCATTAATACCACATCACCACATGACTAATGCTGGAGACTCAAAGAGCTTCTTCCATTGATTGCTCACCTCCCAGTAAATCAAATCTTTTGTATTATTTTTGCCATATGGGTTGTCAGCTAGGCTCTCTCTCATAGCTGAGTCAAAAGGATGTGGGTTCAAGATCCACATGGAGACTTGATACAGTCATAGAATCATAAAATCATAGAATTATACAGCACAGAAGGAGGCCATTCGGCCCATCTTGCTTATGTCGGCTCTTTGAAAAGAGCTATCCAATCCCACTGCCCACTCTCCCCGACAGCCCAGCAAACTTGTCTTCCCTACATAATTATCTAACCATCACTTGTCTAGGCTGATATATGAATACAGTGCCGTATTATTGGAGAAGCAGTCCTTCGGATAACACATTAAACGGTGCTCTGATGAAGGGTCGTGGACCCGAAACATTGATTCAATTTCCTTTCTCCATAGATGCTGCCTGACCTGCCAAGTGTCCCCAATGACTTCTGTTTTTGTTTTCAATAGCCCAGATAAAATTGTTCATTCAATTCATGGCTATTTGTGGGACATTGCCATGTGCAAATTGACTGCCGCATTTGCCTACAGAATACTCAGTCACTACACCATCTCCTGTGAAATGCTTTGAGAAGTTGTGTTGATGTTAAAAAGCACTGTAGCAAATACAAGGATTATTATTTATATTTCTTTTATTACACATGTCTCTTTCGAGAACCCAAATGTGAAACATGCACCAAGGTGTTTCGGGAGTGACAATCTTAAGACCTAAAATTCATTAAATCTAGGCTGCAAGATTATTTTGCTTTCAAATTTGAGATTGAACAGAATTGTGGACAATTCTTAAATCCAGTCTTAATTTAGAAGTTGGTTTCTTTTACGAAACTGCAAAAAAACAGTTTCCGAATTAAGACCGAGTTTAAGCCATTTCCACAAATGTGCACAATCTTAAATTTTAGACAAAAAACTTTGACAACATGAGATTAGGTGGAATTTCAGGGTTTTAATGCACAAAAGAAAAGAATACAGAAAGGGATTCTCATCTGTGAAGAACATCAGCCAAATAAATTAAGCAGAGATGGCTAGAATGAAAATTGGAAGCTTTGGAAACTAACACATTGCCCTGACATATCTTTACCCCCTTCTCAAATGCTGGAACTAGCTCACAAGAGGGCAGAGACAAAATTCATGAGCAAGATCATGAGCCTGTGAAGGTTGTAGCATGGATTCCTGTTGGCAGTTGGCAGAGGTAAAGGTGTCAGGAAATTAAAACATGTTGGAAGTCACGCACTTCCTTTGGTGTTTCATCTCAGAACAATGGGGCATAATATTAAAATTAGAGCTAAGCCATTTAAGAGTGAAATCAGGAGGCAGTTTTACACCCACAGGATAGTGTAATCTGGAACTCTCTCCCCCAAAAGGCTGTGGATGCTGGATCCATTCACATTGTCCAGATTGAGGTGGGTAGATATTTGTTAGGTCAGGATATTAAGGGATATGGGGCAAGGGTTGGACTTGAGTTACAGATCAACCATGATCTTATAGAATGGTGGAACACACTCGAGGGGCTGAATGGCCTACTCCATCAGAATTGGACGGTTCTGACAAAGGGTCATAGACCCAAAACGTTGACTCACTTTCCTTTCTCCACAGATGCTGTCTGACCTGCTGAGTGTTCCCAGCGACTTCTGTTTTTGCTTCAGATGGAGTTGGTCATTTCAATCCACGACTGTTTGTGGGACACTGCTGTGTGCAATTGGCTGCTGCATTTCGCCTACAAATATACAGTCAATTCACTTTACAGTCGATTCCGTGAAGCGCTTTGAGACGTCTAGAAGACGTGAGAAAGCGCTATATCAAATGCAAAGATTATTATTATTAGATTTCCAGCATCTGCAGTATTTTGTGTTTTCCTAAAAAATGACTGTTGAATGAATAGAAAACAGTTACATAGTTAGCAATGCAGTGATATGAGGCTCCAGCGTAAAATGTGAAGAGGTATTTCTTGGAGGGAAAATCCTGGCAGGCACTGTTTTGTTTGCAATTTAACTTTCTAAGTTTGAATAAATATTTAAAGTACTATTGGGTAGTCTAATCTCTGAAGTAAGGAAACAGGGCTTACTCAAATGTTGCACAATATAATTGCAACAATATGCAGTTGTAACTAGTTCATAGCAAATCATTCGCAAGCTAAATGAAGTGATTGATCATAGAACCATAGAATTTTACAGCACAGAGGGAGGCCATTCGGCCCATCGTGCCTGCGCCAGCTCTTTGAAAGAGCTACCAACTAATCCCACTATCCCCATTCTTTCCCCATGGCCTTGCAATTTTTTCCTTTTCAAGTATCTATCCAATTCACTTTTCAAAGTTATTAGTGAACCTACTTCCACCGCCCTTTCAGGCAGTGCATTTCAGACCATAACAACTCGTTGCGTAGAAAAATTTGCTAATTATCTTAAATCTGTGTTCTCTGGTTAACGATCCACCCACCAGTGGAAACAGTTAATCCTTATTTACTCTGTCAAAGAACCTCATAATTTTGAACATCTCTATTATGTCAGTTTGGTTGCCCAGAACCTTGCTACATCATTCCTGTTGAACTTGCTTCCTTAGCACTTACTCTGAACTATAGAACCATTGAAATCTATGACACAGTAGCGGACCTTTCAACCCATTGTCAGCTTTGGTGTTTGCTCCTCCAATAAAGCCTTCCTTCCTATCCCTATTGCCTTCTCTTTCTCCTAACATTTCCTCCACATGTGCTTATCTAATTGGGGCTTGATCCCACAACTTTCTGACTAAGAGGCAAAAGTGTTACCGAGTGAGCCAGGCTGATACCAACATCACTTATTATGTGGACAAATTTGGCAGCTGATCCTCACCAGCGAAGTTCCTCAACAAACAATCAGATCGATGATCTATATAATAATAATACTTGCATTTGATATAGCGCCTTATCACGTCTTTGAGGCATCTCAAAGCGTTTCACAGAATATACTATAAAGTGAATATATTTTGTGTGCAAAACGTGGCAGCCAATTGCGCACAGCAGTGTCCCACAGACAATCGTGGATTGAGTGACAAGTTATTATTATTTTTTTTTAAAAGGGATTATTATCCCCGGAAAAACAATCCACCAATCAACTGACAACCGGCTTCCTACTTACTACTGGTGAACAGAAGCAATGTGGAGAAAGGAAACTTGCCTAAGGTTTCACCCTGCCAGGAATCAAACCCAAGTCTTCTCAATTGTGAGGCAAGTGTTCTAACCACTGACTCTAGAACTCTATATAGGGAGGAGTATCAGCCAGGACATTGGGCGAACTCACTTCTCTTCAAAATAATGTTGTGTTTTAAGAGTGTTTTAACATGAATCCAAACCACTGGAACAAGCACCTTAAGTAGTGCAGCACTTCCCTCAGTGATGCATCTGTCTTATGACCTCCAGGTATAGCACTCGGACTCACAATCTTCAGCCCCAGAGGTAAGAAAATGAGCAACATGATTTAAACACCCATTATGAGGTTGGTTGTGTATTTCGTGAAGGAATGCGCCCATTGCATGTTTTTTAATTCTAAAGTAAATTCACCCCCACCCTCTGGAACTCCACCCACAGTCCCTCTGTCTCACCCCCTCCCTTTCCTACCTCAAGACCCATCTCCAGACCCTCCTCTTCGACCGTGCCTTTGGTTAAACTCCTACCCTACTCTTCCTGCCCTCTACCCTTCCTGATGCCAGCCACCAGCTCGGGTGTGGATCCCTGACTGTCCAGCACCTTGGGACGTCCTCCTGATGTAAAAGGCATTGTGCAAAAGTAATTTGTTGTTGTTGTTAAATATACTATTAATTATTGGTCAAAGTGAAATATGGAGCATTACTATATCAATCATGAAAATACAAAAATCTTGACATCGATTCATTGGGGTTACAGGAAACTAGTGGGGCCTGACGAGAACTGGTGGGGAGGGCGGTCATGGACACTCGAGCTATATTGGAATGATATGGGTGGAGGAGTTCTGGATGAGCTTGAGCTTATGGTGGAGCTAGAGAGGCTACTGAGGAGATGAACAGACGCAATCCAGAAAACAAGACACCTGGAAAAAGAGAAGCAAATCAAACACCAAGCTAGTACTCAGAGAGAGACTGATAAACACAATGTACATGTGGGGGTGGGTGGGGGAGAGAGGATGGGAAACAGAGTGAGGTTTTTTGAAAGATTCTCTGAACATTCCCTGACATACGGTGTTTACACGCAGAATAGCAAACATGTTAATGTTAATAATTGCCATATGTTGCTACCTGCCTGCCTGACTGCCTGCCTACACTTCACTGCTCTCCTTGGTAGAGCCGAAGAAGGCTTCAACAGATATCAACATCATGTAAACCCAACAGACATTGCTCGTCAGTCAAATATTGCAAGTAGCTGCAGCAGAATTCCTGTATGTTAACATATTGGTGACATGTTGTTTTATGTTGATGTGGTAGAAGGCTACCCATCCCTGCTCTAGAAATATCATACAGGGGAAGCTCACCTTGTGGACAACTTGTGGGAACTTACTATTCAGGTCAATATTTTAGGAGTCTGGCTTTCATTCCCCGTTTGAAACAAGTGGCATTCAAAATCCCAGACTAACCAGGAGGGCACCTAACTGATAAGAGTATGATAGGTTAGATTATTGACCTCTCTTCCTCGTGAGTTTTCACTGTGCATCATTGTTTCTTTGATCAAATTAAATTAAATTAAAGGATTAAAGTTCAGCCCTTTAGAACTGAGTTGAGAAAACATTTCTTCACTCAGAGGGCAGTGAATTTAGGAATTATCTACCCCAGAAGGCTGTGGATGCTCAGTCCTTGAACATTTTTAAAACTGAGATCGATAGATTTTTAAAAACTAAAGGGAAATAAGGGATATGGGGATAGAGCAGGTAAATGGAATTAGGTTAGAAGATCAGCCGTGATCTTATTAAATGGCGGGGCAGGTTCTGAGGTACCAAATGGCTTACTCCTGCTCCTATTTCTTATGTTCTTATGATCCACATGAGCTTCGATAGGATTTTGATTCATTGGTTTATTTTAATTACTTCTTCTTGGTGAATTCAGTGGCTATTAAAGTGAAAGCAAAGAACACATCGAGTCTTTGAGCAGTCAGTTCCAGCATCAAGCAGTTCAGCGCTCTGGGACACTACCCTGCATGAGGGCGCGCTATATCAATGCAAGTTGTTGTTGTTGTTGTTCAGGAGTTCTTAACACGGTTTTATGCAGCATAAAGCTTCCCTCAGCTGGTTTAGCATTAATACTCACAAGATTGGTTTGGATGATGAAGGCTTTCAGCCTATTTCATCTCATCCTTCTCAACGGCTAAAATTAGAATATTCTTTACGACACGACACAGTGAACATATTACTTCAGTGCTGGATTTGTAAAGCAGTTCCACTTTGTGCTGATTTGAGCTAATTTAGTGCTTGGTCTTGCCCACGAAAAATGATGGCATCCTAAATTAATTCTCTTTTGGCTCTTATAAGCTTTTATAGCTCCTGTAGCTCAGTGGTTGGACCCTCGCCTCGCAAGCAGGCCAGAATGTTGGGCAAGTTCCTTACTCCACACTGTTTACCTAGCAGCAACTAGGAGCCCGGTTGTTAGTCGATTGGCGGATCACTTTTCTGGGGATAATAATTCCTTAAAAAATAATAATAAATTAGTCACTTCAACCCACTACTTTTTGTGGGACATTGTTGTACACAATTGGCTGCCACGTTCCACCCACAAAATATACAGTCAATTCACTTTACAGTATATTCTGTGAAGCGCTTTGAGACATCTGGAAGATGGGATAAGGCGCTATATCAAATGCAAGGATTACATGGCACTGTCAGTCTACTCTGGATGCTTCTAAGCATAGTGATGGGTTTTCCACATGTGTCAAAACATCCAGATGACTCCAAAAAATGTGATAGCAGAGAATTCACATCTGTCATGGGATGGATTCAAACACAGGTCCCAGAGGTGAAAGTAGAGGATGATATTCCCCAGTATTCTTCTTCCCAGAAAACCTTAATTTCATAAAGATGTCATGTAAACAGTGGTGGTGGAAAAATATTCAATGACAATTTTCAAAAGAGAATTAGATAGGTACTTGAAAAGAAAAAAATTGCAGGGGTATGGGGAGGGGAGTGGGATTGATTAGGTAGCTCTTCCAAAGAGCCAACACAGGCACGATGGGCCAAATGGCATCCTTCAGTGCTGCAATATTCTTTGATTCTATGAAACAATGAAAGTATTAATGGAACAGGACAGAACAGATCATCTGACATTTATTGGTTAAAAACAGACGATAAGAATAAGTCTCTTTTTTACACTGAGACCATGTGGAAGTGGATCTTCAGATCACAAGTAAACTGGAGCTAATTGTAAAGTCACTTCTGCGTGCGATATATTAGTATCATTCATGTAAACACAAATTGTTGTGGACACGTAGACATATTGCTCTATGTTGCAAAGAACCCAATATGTACAATAATTTGTTACAAAGTGTATACATGATTAAAAGTCTAAATATCCTGAGATAAATATTATGTATGAAAATAAACAGCAGATTAAAATGAAACAGAAGCCTGGCTCTAACGATGCCTTTACGGTGCCGATCAGATTTCTGCTTCATCACAACATACTTTTTAAAGGTCACAAACTGTGATTCACTGCTATTTTGTCAGAAGATCTGAAGGCAGTAAGTCAGTGCATCAATGTGCTGAAATAATAGAACCACAACAGCCATGGGTGATCCTATAGATAAGGTGTATTTTAATCCATGCTCTTATATTTTTTCATGTCTATATTGTTTTCTACCAATTTTTAGTCCTTTTCACCAAGCTGCTATCTCTGGCTTCTCTTCCTTGATGTCTCTATCTCTGTCTCCATCTCTCTGGTCTATTCCTATGATCTCGGTCTCTTAACATCTTATGACCCACTATCCTCACCCAACTCCACTGATTCCCCATCCCCCAGAGGATAGCGTTCACAGCCTTGTTTTTCCCTACATCTGTGACCTGCTAACTCCATACCGGCCAGTCCTCTCCCTCCACTCGGCAGAGTCTGGCCTGCTCCATGACCCCCACCCGGCCCACTCCATCACTGGCGGTCGGACCTTCAGCCTTTCTGCCCTCAATCCTTTGGAACTCAATCCCACAGTTCCTTTGCCTTGTCCCCTCCCTTGCCTCTTTCAAGGCACGTCTGAAGACCTTCCTCATTAACTGCACCTTCGGTCACCATCATACCCCCACCTCCTGCCCTCCACCTCTCCTGATCTCAATCTCCAGCTTGGGTGCAAATCCTTGACTGTACAGGGAACTTGGGACATCTTCCCAATGTAAAATTACAAATGTAATGTGCTGTTGTTTTCTCTGTCTCCATCTTCTTGGTCTATCCCTAAGATCTTTGGCTCTCTCTCAATCACATCCATGAGGGAGAAGGCAGTAGAGGGGTATGGATGAATAGAGAGGTATGGAAGGGAGGATTAGGCGAGTGGAGGAAAAATGGGAACAAACAAGTTAGGCTGAACGACTTGTTGCCTTACTATACAGTTTATGTAATTCTGTATAATCTCCTCAGTCTGTCTCTGCATTCTACCGTTCTTACTTTCTCCATTTTCAGCCTGAAATGTAACCAAATTGAACTTGGTATTATCCAAGGAGTTTGAAATTAATTCTTTGTTTAGGAGTAAAACAGGAGCAGGAGGAGGTCATTCAACCTATCAAGCCTGTTTAAACAGTTTATTACATTTTGCCAGATCTTTTAAACCCAATGCCCACACCTTTATCCATTACCACTGGCACACTTTCACCTCTGAGTCAAGATTTGGGATTCAAGCCCCATGTTGAGATTTGAACTCTCATAGTCGAAACTGACATTTCAATGCAGTACTGTGGGTGTGCTGCATTGTCAGAAGACCTGTCCTTCAAATGAGAAATTAAACCAAGGTCCCGTCTGCCTGATCATGGCATTATTCAAAAAGAGATGGGATTCTCTCAGGTAAAACTGGTCATTCACTACATGGCTGTTTGTGGGACATTGCTCTGCACAATTGGCTTGCTGTGCCTTCATACCAATACAGTCACTCCCCTTTACAGTGTATCCTGTGGAGCGCTTTGAGACATCCTCCTGATGTGAAAAGTGCTATATCACATTATTATTATTTATACCTCTACTACCCTGTGAGTTAGCGAGCGACTTACCTCAAGCACTTACAGACTCCATAATAACTGAATGAATAGATTAGGCCAGTGATGGACAACCCAAAGCCCGTGACCCATAAGTGGTCCACAGGGCCAACAAGAATTGGCCCACCAAACATCCATATTCGTCCAGGTGAATCTGTTTTAAATCAACAACAACAACAAGATTCCATTTATAGAGCGCCTTTCACGTCGGGAGGATGTCCCAAGGCGCTGTACAGTTGGGTCAGGACCTGAGCAGGGAGGAAATGGTCAGGGTGAGGGGAGGGAAGAGAGGGAGCAAGGAGGGGGTAGGGAGTCGAGAGGGGAGCTGAAGGCACTGTCAAAGAGAAAGGTCTTGAGAGCAGCCTTGAAGGAGGAAAGGGAGGAAGCGGCGAAGGCACTGGGGGATAGAGTTCCAGAGCCTCGGGGCTGAGAGGCTGAAGGCCCGGCCACCGATGGTAGGGCGGTAGGGGCGGGGATGTGAAGCAGACCGGAGCCAGAGGAACGGAGGGTACGGGCAGGTAGGTAGGGGGATAGTAGGTCGGAGAGGTAGGAGGGAGCAAGGCCGTGAATGGCCTTGTAGGTGAGGATGAGGATCTTGAATTCGATCCTCTGGGGGATGGGAATTAAATCAATGTTTGGTCTCCAATTTTTTCTTGATTGAATCTTTGTTAAATTGTGGCATAAATCAAGAAATATTCAATGAAGAAAAGTTATTTCACCCACAAAATATGTAGTCAATATATTCTGTGAAGGGCTTTGGATGTCTCGAAGACGTGATAAGGTGCTATATCAAAATGCAAGGATTATTATTATTTTGTTAGCAGACTAAAAATGTTGACCATTACTGGTCTGGGTTCTAAATAGTAGAATCTTTCACTCTTTACCAGTTTCTAGCACCAGCCAGATGACAGTGAACAACCTCACAATTTGTAAATGATAATAATATTAATAATCCTTGCATTTGATATTAAAGGTGAGTCTGTTTTAAATCAATGGTTGGTCTCCAATTTTTTCTCCCCACCTCAACCCACCTCCATCTCCTTCCACTCCTGGAAAAAAATCTCCCCCCACTCCCACTCATCTGCCTTGGAGTCATCTGAACACCTTCCTCTCTGGGCTTCCTCCCGCAATGACTTATCCTCCTCAGTCATTCTTCTCCACAGCTCCGTCTCCTCCACTCTCGATTCGCTCGCTGCCCTCTCTTCCCTAACCGTCTCCTATTCACGCAAGTCACCACGGTACACCAGCCACCTCTACTCCCTTAAAGCAGAGATGCGTACTGCTGAACGCACCTGGTTTAAATCAAACTTAACGGTCCATCGGTAGATCTGGCTGGACCTGATCAAATCCTACTGCTCCACCCTCGCCTCCGTTAAATTTTCATTCTACTCTAAGATAATCTTGGAGGCCAAGCTCAACCACAGGCTCCTTTTCTCCAGCACGAACCGGCTCCTCTGCCCACCCTCTCATGCCTCGCCCATCCTCACCTCCAATGTCAACTGTGAGGCGATGCTGGACATCCTCGAATCCAAAGTTGAGGGGATCCGCTCAGCTGCCTCTGCCCTTCCACCCCCTCCCCATCTCTCCCTCTCACACCGGCCGCTACCCATCCCTCCATCCACACCTTCAAACCTGTCTCCCACTCCTCTCTCATCATCACTACAACCTGCATGAAATCGACCACCTGCTCCCTCGACCCCATTCCTACCCCTCTCCGTACCTCCTTGCCCCTCTACTCACAGACATCATAAACCTCTCCCTGTCCACTGGTACTGCTCCCACCCCATTAAAAATGTCCGTCATCACTCCTATTCTTAAAAATCCCTCCCTGGACTCATCGCTGCTGTCAAACTACTGCCACATCTCCAAACTCCCTTTCCTCTCCAAGGTCCTCGAAAGAGTTGTTGCTTCCCAGCTTCACTCCTTCCTCTCCCGCCACTTCCTTCACGAACCCCTCCAATCAGGTTTCCGTGCTGCCCACAGCACCAAAACAGCCCTAGCCAAAGTAACAAATGAACATTTTAATAATAATAATAATCCTTGCATTTGATATAACGCTTTTCATGTCGGGAGGACGTCCCAAAGTGCTTCACAGAACACACTGTAAAGTGAATTGACTGTATATTTGTGGGCGAACGCGGCATTCTGTGGGCGAAATACGACATTCAAAAGCTCTCATGGTGGTCATAGGAAATGAAGAAGGCATTCTTATTGCAATCACACCTCTTCAAATCAGCTTGACATGGACACAACATTGGGTAGGCATCTGGTTGGACCTAATAGATCCATCAGAGCTGCTGCTATGGTTGAAAACGTTTTGTATCTTCATCCTCAAAGATGATCTCACTACGAGTAAATTGGCTCAGTTTAGATTTACTGCATCTAATAAGGTTCTTTCTAATTGCTAATAATATTAACTCTGTTATCTATGGAAGTCAAACCCTATTATGAAACTCATCCCCTGGTAATTGAGGAATGAGGTGTGTTTTCAAGTAGTTCAAGCTAGTAATTATGACACATTAAATGTACGCCAACACACTCTTGTGGGTGGGTGAGGTTATCTTTAATTTAATTCAGGAAGTTAAATATCTGGTTAAAACTGAAATCCTTTGAAGATTCATGCTGAAGTAATGAATAATTCATGAGCAATTATTGAGTCAAAATTCTGGTGGATATACCTGAAAGAGTTTTAATTTAGTTCTAAAAGGTTCATGGCATGTTCACCTCTGAGTCAGAAGGTTGTAGGTTAAGCAACAATAACAACAAATCACATTATATAGTGCCTTTGATTTTGGGAGGATGTCCCAAGGTGCTTAACAGTAGTGGTTGGGCAACCGAGGGTTGTGGGATGAGGAAAGATGACCAAACAGGTAGGTCTTGAGACAGACCTTGAACGAGGTGAGGCATGGAGTGAGTCAGGGGGATTGGACTGTCGCTCTGCCTGAGAAAGTCATACAGGCAGAAAACAAAAGGGATGTTTAAAAAAGTCATAGGCAAAAAAGATACAAATAGATATTGGAAAGTGGAGATATAAAGGGGGATGGTAAAAAGGCAAGGCATTGAGAGTAAAAGATCTGCCAAGCTCCAATCCACTGATGGAACAGTCTTGATGGGCTGAATGGCTCCTTGTGCATCTGTTTGCCTGTGCTCCTATATCAGACTGGGCTATACATCTAGTTTACACAGACTAATGCTGTGTCTTGAATCCTCAGATTATGACTCGCTTGTGGAACTGAGTGAACTGGGAGCATCAGGCGTAGAACCATTAAACCAAAGTGAAAAGAGGTTATACCAAATGCAAGGATTATTTATTATCATCCGCACTTTTTTTCTCCAGTTTCACTTTTTATTTATTTTTAAAGGGCCACCAGGTCTAAAGGATTGTCATTTGAAGCATTTTGAGACATCTCAAAGACGTGATAAGCCGCTATATCAACAACAAAACAATTACATTTGTATAGGCATTTCACATCGGAAGGACGTCCCAAGGCACCGGAAGTCGGTGTTGAAGGCAGCAGAGAGGTCAAGGAGGACGAGGAGGCAGAGGGAGCACTGGTCGAAGATGGACAAAAATTATGGAGTCCTGTAGTTCAGTGGTTAGAGCACTCGCTTTGCAAGCGAGAGACCTGAGTTCATAGCCTGAGAGCTTCCAAACAACTACAAATAAGTAATATAATAATAATAATAATAATCCCTGTAAAGTGAATTGACTGTATATCTTGTGGGCGAAACATGGCAGCCAATTGCACACAGCAGTGTCCCACAAACAGCAGTGGGTTGTGTGACCAAATTGTTATTATTTTTTTTGAAGGAATTATTACCCCCGGAAAAGTGATAAATCAATCAACTGACAACTGGGTTCCTACTTACTGCTAGCTAAACAGAGGGGTGTGGAGTAAACGTTTCGCCCTGCCCGGGAATCAAACCCGGGTCTTCTGGCTTGCAACGAGAGTGCTCTAACCACCACGTTACAGGACTCCACATGTCTCTGAAGTAAAGTATCGTCAGATGGTAAACAGATGGTAATAAATTGCAGGGTTAGGGAACCAGGAAGGTTGGGAGAGAGCATAAATTTAATGAAATAGCTTTCTGAGAAGGATTTGTTTTCATCTAATTTTTGCTGGATCCTAAATGTTAGTAAGGAAGTATGTATGCATTGCCAATAAATTTCTTTCAGAACTTCCCTTTGCCTGTTTTACTGCTGGTCAAAGGGAGGCCAGAAAGCTGATCTGCTGTGTACACCTCCCTCTTTAATCTTTAACATTCTTCTTGTGGAGCTATGGAGATGGTGACAGAGGACTGCATGTGGTAATCTTAGTTATTATCGTCTCTCGAATGGACTCTCATGAAATATATAAATATTTTTAAATATATAATCAATACAGCAAATATCAATTATCAATTCTTGGGGAGAGAGATTTGAAAATGAGGATCTCAAAATCAATAATAATAATAAGCCTTGCATTTGATATAGCGCTCTATCATGTCTTTGAGATGTCTCACAGAATAAACTGTGAAATAAATTGACTGTATATTTTGTGGGCAATCTCCTAAGAGACAGCCTGTGACACTTTCCATGCACAAAGACAATGAGATGATGGTGTGAAGGATTTGTGCTGCAGAATTTGGGACCTGTTGATATTTGTGGAAATCAGAGACAGGTTTGAGGTGAGCATTGGATTAACTTACCCTCCAGGTGAAGAAGGCATGAAATTGGGTTTTAGCAGCAGTGTTCTAGAGGTAGAAGGGAACTATCCTGCTGTCGATTTCGATCAAAACTCATCTCAGGCTCAAACATAACATCAAGGATGTGCAAGAACAAGAAAATACAAGAAGAAATTTAAGAGCCTGCAGCAAGTATAGATCTGTTGAATTACTGCATGGTGATTCAGATGAATAGATTTCCATTTAAACAGCCACCGTATTGTGAGAGAACTTTTATTAAAAGCGGCCGTTTCCATTGATTTTCTCACCAGTATTAGTTCACTGATAAGTCAACATGTTTATCTGTAGCATCAATTTGCTGGATCTGCCTTTGTAAGGAGACTAAAGCATTACACGTGAACAATTACTATCCCAAGTGGCTTGTCAAAACCTGAACGATCCTAGCAGACATTCTCAATATCACCTTTGCTTCTATTGCACCCATGAGAGGCTCAATAATATAATTATAAAAAATAATGATAATAATAATCCTTGCATTTGATATAGCACTTTTCATGTCTTCTAGATGTCTCAAAGCACTTCACAGAATATAATAATAATAATAATAATCCTTGCATTTGATATAGCGCTTTTCACGTCGGGAGGACGTCCCAAAGCGTTTCACAGAACACACTGTAAAGTGAATTGACTGTATATTTGTAGGTGAAATACGACATCCAATTGTGCACAGCAGTGTCCCACAAACAGTCGTGGATTGAAACGACAATTTATTATTGTTTGGGTTTTTTTCTTGAGGGATTATTATCAGGCGTGTGGAGTAAAGAAACTTGCCCAAGGTTTTGCCCTGCCAGGAATCAAACACAGGTCTCTCACTTGCGAGCCGAGCACTGTAACAACTGAGCTCCACGATCTCTTAATTACTTCCTTTAGAGGACCAAGCAATGATGCGAGATGCTGGGCTGGTAATATAACAAAGGGTTGTCAATTTGTTGCATTTTTGTCATAGAATCATAGAATTATACAGCACAGAAGGAGGCCAGTCGGCCCATTGTGTCTTTGCAGGCTCTTTGAAAAGACCTATCCAATTGAATCCCACTCCCCCGCACTCTCCCCAGAGCCATGCAAACTTGTCCTCCCCAAATAATTATCTAATTGTCAGATTAATTTTTTGGTGCAACGGTTATTAACAGTGATTCATTGAACAAGCCCAGATCAGGTGTCGCCTGGTTCTCTTGCCTCATTCAGACCCGTATCAGGAATTCTGAGCTGACACCAGTGCAATGCTGGAGTTCGGCTGTATTAACAGAGGTGCTGTCTTTCACATGCAGTCTGCCTATCCTGAAGGTGGATGTTAAAGATCCCATGGCACTATTCGAAAAGAGAAGGGAGCTTCTCTTGGTTTCCTGGCCAACAATTTTGTGGGGCATTGCTGTATGCAGACTGGTTGTCTTACAAATACAGTCACTACACTGTGAATCGCTCTGAGATCCTTCAGTGACGTGACAGGCATAGTAGCAAATACAAGAATTATTATAACTACCAAGCAATTTGTAGCTCAGACCTGCCTAATCCTTCAAAACAATAGGTGCATACAATTGTTGGACAATTTATTCGTTGACCACATTATTAAAAAAAGATTGCTTACTTAATTTATTGCAAACCAGATTTACATTGGATTGCAATATTTCGATTTGAATGACAAAGGAAACAATGAAAAATGAAGACAATTGAAATTTTCTTCTCGCTCCGTCTCAGGTTTGGTAGGATTGCCTGCCTCCCTGTGGAAACTTACAGCCACTGCACACAGGTACACACTTCAATTCAGTGCATTCTCCAAAGTGAACCAAATGAAATGCTTTGCAGGTTTTAACTTTGGAACACTCTCCCTCAATCCCACCGCCTTGCCTCTCTCTCCCCTTTTTCAAGTCCCGCCTTAAAATCTTCCTTTTCGACTTTGCTTACGATCACATAAAGCCCCTCTACCCCGGCTCGGAGTCAGGCTCCATTGTTAAGCGCTCTGAGACGCTGACCTGCGTGGAAGGGGCTATATAAGTGCAAGTTGTTATTGTTGTATTATCCAGTATCTCCTATTCAACATAATTGGCCAGATTTCCATTTCGTATTTGCCAGTAAAATCATTCTGTCCCAATAAACTTAATATTGTGTGGAACGGTGGAAAATTCTTAAATCCAGATCTTAAATTCAATTCTCAAGCTGTTTTCCCCAGTCCTTAGAAATAATCAGCTACCAGATCAATCCTGGGTTGGAGAATCTTACATAATTCTGCAAGAACTTAAGTTTGGAGACAAAATGGCTTGAAAGGCCAACATTTGATCAATTTTCAATCTTTTTTTTAACTAAATGAAAATCTAGCAGCAAAAATTAAAATAAAAGAACAGTTGCATACTTCGACCACTACTACTACTAATAATAATCATTCTTGCATTTATTATATTTCCTTATTACATCATTGAGATATCTCAAAACACATCACCAGATACACTGTACGGTGGATTGACTGTGTATGTTTGGAGCAAAATGCAACAGCCGGTTGCACAGAGCAGGGTCCCACAAACAGCCATGGAGGGAGCGACCAATTTTGCTTGGGGGATTGTTGGCTAGAATACCAGAAAAAAATCCCTTCTCTTTTCGAATAGCGCCATGGGATCTTTAACATCCACCTGAACAAGCCTTGGTTTAACGTCTCATCTGAAGGATGGCACCTCTGGCAATGCAATATCCCCCTCCAGCAAAGCACTGCAGTATCAGCTTAGACCATATGATTCCAAGACCCGACGTGAGGCTTGAACACACAACCTTCCAGGCCCCTGGATTCTTTTAGAAAAAAGCATGATACTGTGATGGGAAGATGATAGAGTGGGAGGATGAGTCAGATAGACTGCAGATACTTCCTCATCTGAAACTCTTGTGATCTTGTGATAGATCGTGTATCTTGTGATAACAAGAGACACAGAAGAAACTGCAAGATTTGGAGAAGCACCAAGGTATGTGCTGCATATCGTCACACACTCTTGTGCACTTGACTACATTGTGCAGCAGCTTAGAACTTGCACAACAACAAGTATTCAAAAAAAATCACAAAATTCTAACAGCTGCCACAAAATAAACACACTGAACAACAGAGTAAGCGTAAATTAGTTTATAATCCATGTTAAATTCACAAGCAGTGGATAAACATGGATTGATGTCTCAGGAATGAATGAGCGTAGTAAGAGTAGATTAGAGGGGTTAATGTTTTAGTTTGGTCAGCCAGGTGTCTGAAACATGCAGAAACCCATCACCAGTCTTAAGAACATCCAAACCAGACTGAGATTCCATGAATCTCACCTATACAGGAAATCCTGTATATTAAATGGAAGATTTTCTTTTTGCTCCATCTTAGGTTGGTAGGACTGCCAGCCTCCCTGTGGAAACTTACAGCCTCTCTCTCCCTGAAGGGACACATCCTGCTTACCTCATTCCGGAGAGTATTTGGCACAGGTTGGCAAGATCCAAGGCTTGAGGACCCCAGAGTTTGCATTGGGGTAGCTGCTAGAATCTAACCAGCTAAAAACCACATAGTTTGCCATTGATAGCGCTGTCTGGCAAGCTTTCTCACTACTTGTCCAGCTAGGTCTACCCTACCCGTAAGGGCTCCGGCTTGCAGGGTTAACAAGAACTGAGCGGGAAGAATCCCTGCCTCAGTGGTCAGATTTAAATTAGCTTGCGATTCCTAGCATTCGTTACATGTTTCTGTGAATTAAGAAATGAAAGAGTAAATACTGAACATCCAAGGTTAAATGTGAGTGGTTGTGCTAAATTGACAACCACATACCTGAATTTGCATCTCTGGAATAAATGAGCGCAGTTGTCAAACATTTGTTATATATAGTTTGTTACTGAATTCCGAATGTTGTTATTATTCTGAAAATTTAAGTTACTCTTAACTGGTTATAATAATAATCCTTGTATTTGATATAGTGCCTTATCACATCTTTGAGACGTCTCAAAGCACTTCAAATGATAACACTTTAGGCCTAGTGGCCTTTTAAAAATAAATAAAAAGTAAAACTGGAGAAACAACGTGTGGGTGATATTAATAATCCTCGCATTTGATATAGCCCTTATCATGGCATCTTAAAGCGCTTCATAGAATATACTGTAAAGTGACTTAACTATATATTTTGTGAGCAAAATACGACAGCCAGTTGTGCACAGTGGTGTCCCACAGTCGTAGATTGACTGCCCATATATATATATTTTTTAATAGATTATTACCACAGGAATGCAATTTGCCAATCGAGTAACAATTGGTTTCCTACTTACTGCTAGGAAAATGAGGCGTGTGGAGTAAGGAAACTTGCTTAAAGTTTTGCCCGGCACAGAAATCAAACCTAGGTCCTATTCCATATAATAATAATCTTTGCATTTGATAGAGTCCCTTATCTTGTCTTCGAGACATCTCAAAGTGCTTCACTGAATGCACTGTAAAGTGTAGTGATGTGTGTTTTGTGGGTGAAACACGGCAGCCAATTGTGCACAGAACAGCGAGGCGAGTGGCTCTAACCACTATGCTACAAGACTCCAATGTATCAACCTATAGCAAATTGTACTAATTCTGAACCCGGTCTGATTGCTGGTCTCGTTATTAATAATAAGATCAGTAATGATTTATTACTCTTCAGAGTTGCGAGAATATTATTATAATGATAACTTTACAGTATACCATGTGTATGCTTTATGTGAAATGCTTTAAGATGATGACTAATAGCATTACATTACATTTAGGATAGCATTTTTTATGTCAGAAGGATGTTCCAAAGTATTTGATACTATAAAATGCAGAGTGACTGTGTGTTCTGTGGATGAAGACTCTGCAGTATATCCTGTAAAACTGGCTAACACAGCAGAAAAAACAGTGTAAACCTACTCTGACCCAAGCTTACTCAGAATATGATTATCTTCATCTCCTGGCCAAAAATCCTTCAGATCAAATAAATGGATCTTTTTTGGTTATCTGGGTGGGTTTCTGACTGATTGAAATGGAAAGGCTTGTGTCTTGAATATCTTATGAGTTCACCTCAATATATGCTAATTCTGAGTTCCAGGCTGGGCTTGCTATTTGTAGCGAGATATGGCACTATGGTTTGGAATGGCAGATGGGCAGACTGATTGATAAGGGCTTTGTGTTGTCCTGCAGTGACTGTTTCATTAACGTCTTTGATGCGTTCACTTCAACTAGGATTTACTAAACCGGTATTTATTTTGGCGTGAAGACAAATTTATCTTGAAGCATCCTCCACCCTCCCTCACACAGGAAGAAGCACGGGGGAAAAACATTACAAAAACATCACAAGTGTTTTCATTCTGTTGCTCTCTAAAGGTCAATCCTCAGACTCTTCTGACAAAGTAACCAAACTGAGTTCCTCTCAGACAGCAGGTCTGGGCTAATAATTCCTGGCCTGTGGTAAACAGCCAAGCCTTTCTCTTGCTGGACCAAATGATTTTGCATGATCATTTCCTGATACCTGTCAGTGGCACACATATGTGAAGCTCAGCCTACCTTTAATGTGTTCAGGATCATTCAAGAAACTGTTTCAGAGTAGAGACTAAAAATGACCAATCCAAATCTTAAAATAAAGTATGTCAAAATAAAATTGGTCACTCACTCCATGGCTATTTGTGGGACATTGCTGTGCGCATCTGGCTGCTCAGTCTTGTCAACAAAATATATACAGTCAATCTGCTTTAACGGGATATCCTGTGAAGCGCTTTGAGACATCTATATCTATATCAAATGCAAATGCAAGGATTATTATATGTTACCATCCAATAGAATATCACATTATTCCTTGCGGTAATGATACTTCCTGGGTGCCCTAATAGTAATGGCATGACTCAGCTCTCTAAAAGAACATTTAGATAATAATCCTTGCACTTGATATAGAGCTTTATTACGTCTTCAAGACATCTCACAGCTGTTCACAGAATATACTGTAAAGTGAATTGACTGCATATTTTGTAGACAAAACGGGCAGCCAATTGCACACAGCAGTGTCCCACAAACAATCGTAGATTGAGTGATCAAATTATTATTATTATAAATGATTAAAAATAGTTCACTTAAATGTTTTGGGGTTCACATGTGAAGCTCAGACTTTCTTTAATGTATTCAGGATCTTTTAAGAAACCGTTTCAGAGTAGAGGCTTAAATGATTGACATTCCGTCTGAATCTTAAAATGAAGTATATAAAAATGAACAGAATCACTTTTATGAAAATATAGAAAAATTCACAATACAAATAATTATTAATTAGTTGCTGAATTTGGACCCGATGCAGATAATCACCATTCTGCAAAAGCATATTTCCCTTAATTTTCTGCAAGTCAAAACAACAATTATATTACGTTACCTTTCAACCATCTGTTTGATATAATGCCATATCATATCATTGAGGTGCTCCATGTGTTTCACAGCATTTGCTGTAAAGTGTAGTGACTGTGAATTTTCTAGGTGAATGTGACAGCCAGTTTATGCCCAGCAAAGTCTCACATGTAATAATAATCCTTGCATTTGATGTAACACTTTATCACGGTGTTCAGATGTCTCAAATCGCTTCACAGGGTATATTGTAATGTGGATTGATTGTGTATTTTGTGAGTGAATGTCCCACAAATAGCTGTGAAGTGAGTGACCAATATTACTTTCCCAGAATACCACCATTTTTGCAGATGATGTACATCCATCGCTTATATCCACTTTTATGCAACTCATATTTCATTCTTCCCTCCACCCTTTTCACCTTCTCCCCCTACCAATCTGCAGTGTAAAACTCTTTGAGACATCCTTCTGATGTGAAAGACACAACATAATTGTCGCTTCCTGGCTGGCCTATTCCAAAGCCCTCTTTGCTGGTCTCCCCAACTCCACCATATGCAAAAAAATTCAACTAATTCAGAACTCTACCGCCCGGATTCTCACCCACACAAAACTCTGAACTCCCATCACATAGTCCTCGCCAGGCTCCACTGGCTTCCAATCACCTAACGGATCGATTTCAAGATCCTCTTATTCATTTTCAAATCCCTTCATGCCCTTGGATTCCTCTGTACCTCTCCCAGCTGCTTGCCCCCCACTCCATCACCCGCTGCCTCCACTCGGCCGGCTCCAGGCTCCTGTCCATCCCTCATCCCCTCCGCTCCACCATCGGAGACCATGCCTTCAGCCACTACACCCCGTAGCTCTGGAACGGCCTCTCTCAACCCCTCCCCCTTGCCCCCTCCCTCTCCACTTTCAAAGACCTTCCGTTTTGATCATGCTTATGGTCACCTCCCCATTCCTTCTTCTCCTGGCTGGTGGTCAGACCCCGCCACTGTGAAGCACTCCAGGACGCTATCCCATGTGAAGGGCGCTGTATAATTGCTAGTTGTTGTTGTATAAAAGTAAATTGTATTTGTCTGAACCATATCCACCTAACAGTGCTGATCTATACCTTGCTGCTGTATAGCTGCTCCAGCAAGGAGTGAAAAGACAGTGAAAGCACCCTCTGCTGTCAGCTAGCACTAGAAGCACTTGCGGATTGTACTATACCATTCCACAAAATGGGAATCACAAGGAAATGAGCTGACACGCAAGTAGCACTTGTGTGATAATAATAATAATAATCCTTGCATTTGATATAGCACCTTGTCATGTCTTTGAGACATCTATATCTATATCAAATGCAAATGCAAGGATTATTATATGTTACCATCCAATAGAATATCACATTATTCCTTGCGGTAATGATACTTCCTGGGTGCCCTTCCCCAAAGTGAATTGACTATATATTCTATGGGCAAAACACGGTAGCCAATTGTGCACAGCAGTGTCCCACAAACAGTCATGGATTGAGTGACAAATTATTATAATTATTTTGATTTGAAGGAATTATTACCCCCGGAAAAGCGATCCGCCAGTCGACTAACAAGCGGGTTCCTACTTACTGCTATGTAAACAGAGGCATGTGGAGTAAATAAACTTGCCTAACACTTGCCCTGCCCGGGAATCGAACCCAGGTCTTCTCGCTTGCTCTAACGACTGAGCTACAGGACTCCACAAATGGCTTTCATGCAGGAGAATGTCTCAAAGCACTTTACAGAGTCAGAGTGGGAGACCATACAGGGTGGGAGATGGGCGGGAGGCACTGTCAGGGAGATGGATGTTTAGATGTGTTTTGAAAGGAGAGAGGGAGTGAGGTGTAGCGATATAGGGAGAAAGTTCCAGAGCGCAGGTACAACGTGTCTCACAGGAAGAACCTGCAATCTGTGCATTTTACAAGAAGCTTCAGGGAAATTAACAAGTTGCTGCAAGATGATTGTAGAGTATAGTAGGGAGACTGCATACAGCATCGCATCTCTGAGCTCCTAGTCTAGGCTGGTACTTCACTGCTTTGCTGGGAATGCAACGCGTTGTCAGAGATGCCGTCCTTTGGATGAAATGTTAAACCTGTCCTGTGTACCTGCTCAGATTAATAATCCCATGGCACTATTCAAAAAAGCGAAGGGAGTTTCTCCCTCCCGGTGTCCTGGCTAATAATCGCCCCCAAATAAAAATTGGTCACTAACAGCGGGAATGGTTTGTGGGTCATTGCTGTGTGCAAATTGGCTGCTGCGTCAACTTTACAGTAAAATCCTTTGAAGTGATTGAAATGTTCCTATGACATGATAAGGTGCTATAATAAATCCGAGGATTATTATTATTATTATTAATATTACCAGGGATGCATTTAGCTGCACCCAGTATTACACACTCATAAGTACTCCCTAAACATGTATGTTGATACCTGCATTGTGTGGCAATCACCAAAACAACAAAGCAACTTGAAGTTAAAGCAAACTCGGCAGCTACCAGAGTTTGCCATGAGTCCCAGTGGAAAGAGTGAACAAAGCAATGGCCCTGTTGGCTGTTTTCAGTCAATAAGAGCTCCACCTTCCCTAACTTCACCCAACAATGTGAGCAGGCAGTGAAACTGTAACTTACACTTGCATTACAATGAAAAGAAAGGTTACGTAGTACCAATCAATAAGAAAACAGCTAATAGGGCCATTGCTTTGTTCAGTCTTTCCGCTGGGAAAGAGCACTCGCCTAACAAGCGAGAGACCTTGGCTTGATTCCTGGCTGGTCAGGGCGAAACCTTGGGCAAGTTTCCTTACTCCACATGCCTGATAATAATCCTTTAAAAAAAAAAAAATTGGTCACTTCAATCTACAACTGTTTGTGGGACGCTGCTGTGCGCAATTGGCTGCCGCGTTTTGCCCACATATATACAGTCAATTCACTTTACAGTCTATTCTGTGAAGCACTTTGAGATGTTTCGAAGACCTGATAAAGCCCTATATCAAATGCAAGGATTATTATTATAACTAAAGAGGCTCATGCAGGGTAAGGTCTCAGAGCGCTTTATAGTGACAGCACGATGCCGAGCCAGGGAGAGGGGTGAATAACCATAGGCATGGTCAAATAGGAAGGTCTTCAAGTGAGACCTGAAGATGGGGAAGGAAGGGGCAAGTTTTAGAGTTGTAACGGGCAAGTTTAGGACAGATATCAGGAAGACTTTTCTTTACATAGAGGGTAATCAACGACTGGAACAGGCTGCCAGGAAAGATGATAGAGACCAGGACACTGGACTCATTTAAAACGCAGCTTGCTGCAGAGATGAGGGGAAGGTAGGGTGGCTGACCTGGAGGAATGAGATCAGATTGGCCGAAGGGCCTTCTTCATCCAAACTGATCTTGTAATCAATTGAATGACAACTTGCATTTATATAGTGCACTGCACGCAGGATAACGTCTCAGAATACTGAGTATGGTATCAAAGTAGCATTAATGTATATCTTTTTTTTCTCCTGTTCATTCCATTTTCATCCATTCTTCCCCCCGATGATGCAATGCACACTGAACAAAGTCTGGCCTGGCAGGGGTTTTGCCTTGCTAAATTACACTCTATTTGTCTCTGACAGTCACAGGTCAGATTATTGAAAAGAAAGCTCTTCATTCAATTGGTAAGTAGCATTAACGAAAAGTAACTGGAACAAAAAAAAACTGATAATAATAATAAGAAATGATTTCTTTTTGAGGACTGAAGGTGGGGGTGATTCGATTCTGAGAAAAGAAGGAACATTATAAGCCAATTTTACACCGCATCATGCAGCCCTCACATCATAAGACCATTATTCATCTTACTGTATTCTCATTTTTTCTTTTTGTGGGATTAGGTGGCAATATGTAGCTCCTGTAGCTCAATGGTTAGAGCACTTGCCTCGCAAGCAGAGGACCTGAGTTTGATTCCCGGCAGGGTGAAACATTGAGCAAGTTTCCTTACCCCACACGCCTCTGTATATAGTAGTAAGTAGGAATCCGGTTGTTAGTCAATTGGTGAATCGCTTTTCTGGGGATAATAATTCCTTTTTTAAAAAAAATTGATCACTCAATCCATGACTCTTTGTGGGACACTGCTGTGCACAATTGGCTGCCGCGATTCACCCACAAAATATACAGTCAATTCACTTTATACTATATTCTGTGAAGCACTTTGAGACATCTCCAATATGTGATAAGGCGCTATATCAAATGCAGGTATTATTATTATTATGTTTACCATATAGAATGGCCCAAAATGTCTGTCTGGAAAACAGGTATAATGGGTACATATTCCTTTCAGCTGATATCCATAATACATATATCTGCCCTCCACAAAAGACTGATGCTAATGTTAAACAACCTGTTGTCAATTCTTTTTAGATAATAAAACATCAGGGGTTGCTGCTTGAGAGAAGCAATGCCTCACAAACGTGACCTTGATGATCCCTACAGGCTTCTGAAAAAAGCATCTCAGGAATACGGTACCAAACCTGGTACCAGCTCCACTCTCTGGAACGCTCTTCCCAACTCTCTTTACTTCATTTTTTTCTCTCCTCCTCCAGCTTTCAAAGCACAACACTCTCAGAACTTGCTTTCAGCCACTTGCTGGTTCAATGAGTGGCACCCTCACCTCTGAGTCAGGAGGTTGTGGATTCAAGCCCCACGTCAGGACTTTGAGCTACAGTGCAGGCTGCTGGGGGAACCCTGCATTGTCAGAGATGCCATCCTTTGGATGAAATATTCAACTGAGGTCCCATCTGCCTGTTCGGGTGGAAGTTAAAAAACCTATGATACTATTCAAAAAGAGAAGGGAGGTTTTCTTGTTATCGCAGTTGGCAATCCCCAGACAGAATTGGTCATTCGCTTCATGGATGTTTGTGGCATTTTGCTGTGTACAAATTGTCTGCCGTGTCTATCTGCCTCCAAAATACATAGTCACTATACTTTGCAGTAATTCCTGGGAATTGCTTTGAGGCATCTCAACAACAATGATAAGGCATTACATCAAATGCACCGATTATTATATTCACCATTGTCTCCTAACTCCTTCACAGCTTAGATTCCCACACAAGTTCTAACAACAATTTACATTTACGCAGGATAGTGTCCCAGAGTGCTTTGGAGTGCTATAAAGCACTTTGACATGTTCTCTCTACAGGTGCTACGTACAATACTATAGAAATTTACATTTATACAGCACATTTCAAGTTGCTAGGACATACAGATGCAAATTATTGCTGCAGATTAGCTCACAGCTTTGGTCTCAAAGATACGATTATTCCAGGTACTGGTTGATTTGAAGGAGGAAGACATTTTTTTGGCATTCAATGTGAATGGAACATTCATACTCATCTGCTTCAAAAACAAATCTGCAACTTGAAATATTTTTATGTACTTGTTATTCTGAATGCATGTGCACTGTCTAAAGGAATTTATTTACATTATTTATCTGAAACTGAATTCCTGCAAGTCATAGTGAGACATCAGTTGTCAGCTATTTTATATTGTTCATATGTTTGGCCAAAATTGTCTTGGCTGTTAAATAGTGCTGTAGCTTAATGGTTAGAGCACTGTACTACAGACCTGGGTTCAATTCCTGGGCAGGGTTAAATGTTAGGCAAGTTTCCTTACTCCACACTCTTTTGTTTATCCAGCAGTAATTAGGAACCCGGCTATTAGTCGATTGGCGGTCGCTTTTCTGGGTGTAATAAGTCCGGCAAAAAAAAAATTGATCACTCAATCCACGATTGTGGGACAATGCTGTGCGCAATTTGCTGCTGCGTTTTGCCCACAAAACATACAGTCAATTCACTTTACAGTATATTCTGTGAAGTTCTTTGAGATATCTCGAAGATGTGATAAGATGCTATATCAAATGCAAGAATTATTATTATTAAGGATTATAAGTAAAGCATGTTAATAAACAGGAGTCTACTCCTGTGCCGTGATAGGACACATCCATGTGTCATTTTCCTCAAAGACTAACTGAGAACTTCTGGAACTCGTTTATGTTAACTGCACCTTGGGGAGTGAGACGTGTAACTTTAAAATACTTAAAGCATTTGATATAATGCCCATAACAAAACATCTGAAAGGATTACAGAGTTTCCTGTAACAGGCTGCAACTGTGTTTTTGTTGGTCAATGCAGTAGCTAATTTGTGCACATCCATGTTGTTCACCCAGGAGTTGAGTGATCAATTTATCTGGGGGATTGTTGGGTGGGTGGACAATGGGAGAAGCTACCTTTGCTTTCCAAAATAATGCCATAGGATCTTTAACATCCAGCTGAATGGGCAGACGGATTTGGCAGAGCACTTGTTCATTGCTGAAACTGCCGACTACTGTTCTGTATAAAACATACAAGTAAAGCTTACTGGTGTGTGTGAGAATATATCCACACATTAACACAAACAAAGCAAAGGGTCAGAGCTCTCGTTATGCATTAGTGCCTTCCACATGCAAAGACATAATAATTGCCCAGACCCACAATAAATAAACAACTATTTGGTCCTTTCACAAGTTTTAAAATAGGCGGATTACAGAAAGCGTTTCTATTGGGATATAATGTATTGCCGGAAGCTGCAGACCTCCGCATAAAAGAAAATGTGGTGCATTCATGTGCACCATGTCTTTGGTTACCTCAAGCGATCTCTTTCTTGGCCATGGTTTTATGAAATCTAATAAACAATCACAAATGATCTAAAAATAAGGCGTGATAAGCCCTATTATGTCTTCAAGACGTCTCAAAGCGCTTCACAGAATAAAGTAAAATTTACAGTAAAGTGAATTGATTGTATATTTTGTAGGCAAAACGTGGGAGCCAATTAAACACAGCAGTGTCCCACAAACAGTCGTGGATTGAAGTGAACAATTTTTTTAAAGGAATTATTACCCCCAGAAAAGCAATCCAGCAATCAACTAACAACCGGGTTCATACCTACTGCTAGGTAAGCAGAGGTGCATGGAGTAAGGAAACTTGCCCACACATTTTACCCTGCTGGGAATCAAACCCAGGTCTCTTGCTTGCAAGGCGAGTCCTCTCATCACTGAGTTACAGTTTTCAGACATATTAAGCATCCAGTAGCAGTAGCATGTGGGTAATTTCTGCCTCACACAATCCTCTGGTGACTTATTGGCAGCGTGTTACAGTGCTGAGAAGCATCCCAGGTGATTTCATTTCATGACGGGACACGGAAGGTGAGAAATGCAGTATTTCACAGCTTGCGAAAAGGGAAGAAACTAATGGAAAGTTGGTTACTGGGCTAATGAGGGAATTGTGATGAAAGTTTTTTTGATAGTGGTACAACTCATTATGATTAGATATCAATGAAAAGCTCTGCGGTTTTACCTAATTAAACTGTAGAAGTCCCCCAACACACACTGTCCATCAACATCAGTGCCCTGGAGTACTGTGGTTCAGGAATCAGACTATTTTGATATATCAACACATCTGTTCCCTCTGTTCAGCAGGCTCCTGCTTACTTTACGACCCCCGCCCGGCCTACCACACCATCATCAGTCTGGCCTTCAGCCTCACTGGCCCCATTCTTTGGAACGCCATCCCACATTCCCTTCCTTGCTCCCTTTGGTCACCTTCCTGCCCTCCACCTCCCTGATCCCAACCACCCCCCACACACTGCTCAGGTCCAAATCCCTGACTATCCAGAGCCTTTGGACATCCTCATAACGTGAAACACGCTTTACAAATGTAATTTTGCATTTTTGTATTGACACTACCACAAAGGCCTGACGGGTTTCCAACAATCCGTTACCAAACACTTCACCTTGTAACCAGCTGGTCTCCAAGGAGATCCCACTTACCTCCTACCAAATACCCTCCCCCGCCCCGCTGCCCTCTATACATGTTTCTCTTATTGATGGCTCTAGTTTAGAACAATCTTGCATATAAACCATCCTAGGCTATGCCACTCAATCCATTAAAAACACCTCACCCATAACCCATAATGTATACTCTACCTTCTTTAAACCCTTTAGAGCAATCTCTCTACTGTCATCCATTATTATTGTGTATGACTTCAGCAACAGGCGGGTAAACTCACAACGAATCTACAGAAACACTATTTCAGTGAGTGAACAGTAAACCTGTGCAACAGGCTCCCGAGGGAGATGGTTGAAGCAGGAAATGTTGATTGATTCAAACACAGATTAGATAGTTTTCTTTTAGGAAATAACATTATGGGTTATAGCACATAGGTAATTTGAGACATATGTGTAAGCGACTGCCAGGAAGGTGGAAGGCAAACTAGATGAACCATATTTTTTTTTTGTCTAGCATTTCTTATGTTCTTATGCTCATAACAGTGGATATATTATATTACAGCTTGAAGCATGTCCTCAATCATGTGACCCTTCCACACATGAGCGTGGAATTCCTTTAATGAAACGTGTATAATAGTTTTCTGAACACTTTTGGACAACGTAAGGTTTCCAGTATAGCCTGAACACTGGGACACTGATAATAATAGTCCTTTGCATTTGATATAGCGCCTTATCACGTCTTTGAGAAGTCTCAAAGCGCTTCACAGAATATACTGCAAAGTGAATTAACTGTATATTTTGTGGGCGAAACGCAGCAGCCAATTGTGCACAGCAGTGTCCCACAAACAGTCGTGGATTGATTGACCACAATTTTTTTTAAATAAGGAATTGTTACCCCCTGAAAAGCTAGGTAAACAGAGGCATGTGTATTAAGGAAACCTGCCCAACATTTCGTTCTGCCCAGGAATCAATCCCAGGTACTCTTGCTTGCGATGTGAGCGCTCTAACCACTAAGCTACAGGACTCCACAGCTATATAAATCAACATCCCAACCCACCGCATTTTCATTATGCCAGTCATGAGGCAGGAGACAAAGTGCAAACTCAATTGCATGATTCTCGTCCTCCGAGTGGTGTTTGCCACCAAATTGCTGGTGTTATCCTGCATTGTAAGGAGACATACAATTGGAGTGTCTGGGGGCAATTTCAGGACAGTTGCCTTCACTAAGAGGATAATAAATGACTGGAATGGGTTGGCAGGAAAGGTGATTGAGGCCAATTGGTCTCATTTAAAAAGCAGCTTGATGCTATGATGGAGAGACAGTAGGTTCGGTGTTCTGGACAGCCAAAGGACTTTCTTCATCCAGACCGACCTTGTCATCTTGTGACTCTCGCCTATAGCACTGCTTCCAACAGTGCTATAAACATTCACCTTCAGACACAGAGATGTTTCCAATATCAACAGCTGGAGTGCTTTCAACTTCTTTCCTCTGGACCGTAAATCACTGGGAAGATTCTGACCCTTGTCAAAAGTCCCAGGCAGTATTTAAAACAACTGCACACAACAACAACTTGCATTTATACAGCGCCCTTCACACAAGGTAGCGTCCCAGAGCCCATATGTGTAAACCTGTAAAATTCAATGTGCAAATTTCAGCAGACCTGTGCAAAATTCCTAAAAGATCTATCTTAATTTGGAGGTAAATTTTCTGCAGCTCTTAAAACACAGAACCAATTAAGATTGAATTTAAGAATTTTGTACAATTCTGAGCCCTCTTGAATTTCAAGATAAAATGATCTTACAGATTGAGGCGAGGTGGAATTTCATGCCTCAATGTATATAAAGTATAAACAGCTTGGATGGTTAGAATTTACACGTTTACTCTATGTTGCATCTCAAAGCATACAGGCATTGGTGAATTCTTAAATACAGTCTGAAATCTGCAGCTAGTTTTCTGTAGGTTTCTATTAAGAACCACAGAAAAACAGTTTCAAAATGAATAATAATCCTTGCATTTGATACAGTGCCTTGCCACATCGTTGAAGCATCTGAAAGTGCATCACAGAATATATTGTAAATTGAATTGATTGTGTATTTTGTGCGTGGAATGCGTCAGCCAATTGTGCACAGCAGTGTTCCACAAATGTGGAATGAGTGAACAAATTTTTTTTGAGGGATTATTGCTCACGGAAAGCAATCTGCCAATCGACTAACAACCAGGTTCCTACTTATTGCTAGGTAAACAGACACGTGTGTCGTAAGGAAACTTGCATAATGTTTCGCCCTGCTGGGGAATCGAGCCCGGGTCCTCTCGCTTGTGAGATAACCATTATGCCACAGGACTGCACAAGAGTGAATTCAACAATTTGCCAAACTTTGGACGCTCTAAGAAACAGAGTACAACAACAACAACAACAAGATTCCATTTATAGAGCGCCTTTCATGTCGGGAGGACGTCCCAAGGCGCAGAGTAAAGCTCACCCCAACTGGGATTTCCCTCCACAAGAGCAGGGTAACTGCACAACACAGCTGTTTGCTGAAGAACGCCTGCAGCATAAATGGAGCAATGCATCCCACTAATGCCACCTTTACATTGCAGTGCTGCCTCTGACAGCAGCTAGGTTGTAAGTTATAAAGTGGGTCCCAGCATGTCAAGAAAAACCTGAGGAGGCGTTTCTTGCTGACTTTGGGAGGTTGAAATGAAGTCAATAGGAGGGCAGCAAAGGAGGTGCTGTTTGCCACCTTTTTTGCATGGAGCTTGCCTTCAGAAAATGCAGATATGGCAATCTAATATCAATCCCATCCAATAGCACTGATAACAGCAGGGTTTTTCAGTAGTTCTGTTATATAACTACCATTAATGCCACACATTTCAGCAACTCCCTTCAATACAGAGATAATGCAGAGTAATAATAATAATAATAATCCTTGCATTTGATATAGCGCTTTTCACGTCGGGAGGACGTCCCAAAGCGCTTCACAGAATACACTGTAAAGTGAATTGACTGTATATTTGTGGGCGAATGCGGCAGCCAATTGCGCACAGCAATGTCCCACAAACAGTCGTAGATTGAAAATGACCAATTTATTATTGTTTGTTTTGGAGGGATTATTATTAGGCGTGTGAAGTAAGGAAATTGCCCAAGGTTTCGCCCTGACCTGCCTGGAATTGAACTCAGGTCTCTCACTTGCAAAGCGAGTGCTCTAACCACTGAGCTACAGGACTCCACGAGTATAATGTGTATTTAATAATAATATAATAATCCTTGCATTTGATATAGTGCCTTATCATGTCTTCAAAATGTCTCAATGTGCTTCACAGAATGTACTGTAAAGTAAATTGACTGTATGTTTTGTGGGCAAAACTTTATCTTACAACAGAACTTTAGTATAGGGGTAGGCACAGAGGATACATTTACCTTACAACAGACTTTTAGTGTCAGCATAGTTTCAGAGAATTACCCTAGTGCCAGTCAATTGTTTCTCCACGTTTTTTAGAAAATGTTTCATAATATAACAATATAATTCTAGCTCATCCAGCATATCACAATAATAATAATCATCCTTGCATTTGATATGGCAACTTACCACATCTTTGCGACATCTCAAAGCACTTCACAGAATATACCTCAAAGTGAATTGATATATTTTGTGGCGAAAAGCGGCAGCCAATTGCACACGGCAGTTTTCCACAAGATCAGTTTGGATGAAGAAGGCCCTTTAGCTCATCTGATTTGATCTTTAGCCCATCTGATTTAATCCCTTCAGAATGCTCATCCCACCATCCTGTGGAGTCCTGTAGCTCAGTGGTTAGAGCACTTGCTTTGCAAGCGAGAGACCTGAGTTCAATTCCCGGCAGAGCGAAACCTTGGGCAAGTTTCCTTACTCCACACAGAGCCTAATAATAATCCCTCCAAAACCAAAAAAAACAATAATAAATTGGTCATTTTCAATCTACGACTGTTTGTGGGACATTGCTGTGCGCAATTGGCTGCTGCGTTCACCCACAAATATGCAATCAATTCACTTTACAGTATATTCTGTGAAGCACTTTGGGATGTCTAGAAGACGTGAAAAGCGCTATATCAAATGCAAGGATTATTATTATTATTATCCTCCCATTACAGCATCAAAGCTGCTTTTAAAATGAAACCAGTGTCCTGGCCTCAATCACCCTTCCTAACAACTTGTTCCAGGCAATAATTATCCTCTGAGTAAAGAAAAACTTCCTAGTATCTGTCCTGTAATTACCATTTGCACCTCTAAACCTGTGTACTCTTGTTCTCTCTTGTTCAATTGTCTTTTTCTGGGTTTACTTTTTCAATTCCATTTAAAATGTTATACGTCTCAAAAGGTTAACCTTAGTGGTAGAGCACTTGCCTCGCAAACGAGGGGACCTGGGTTTGTTTCCCTGGCAGGACGAAACACTGGTCAAGTTTCCTTACTCCACCACACACCTCTGTTTACCCAAGTAGAAATCCAGTTGTTAGTTGATTGGTGGATCGTTTTTCCGGGTGTAGTAATTCCTTCAGAAAAATAAATAAATAATAAATTTATTCCGCAACTGTTTGTGGCGCACTGTTGTGAGCAATTGACTGCCGCTTTTCCCCACAAAATATCCAGTCAATTCACTTCACAGTACATTCTGTGAAGCGCTTTGAGATGTCTCAAAAACGTGATGCAATCAGGTGCTATATCAAAGGCAAGGATTGTTATGATTATAAAGGTATTACATCAAATGCAAGGATTATTTCGGTTAACTTTACATCAATGGATGAAAACTCTATCCTTTTTTTAAAGTGGAGGTATCAGTAGCTGGCTTCAGTCACTTTGGGTTAGGGAGGTAGAAAATCAGCCAGGGCTGTCACTTATTGGCAACCTGTGCACGTATGTGGATGTTAAGGTGATCCGGGCTGGACCAACATTTACTGTCCAGGTGCACAGATGGTTACTTGAGTGAAGCAGAAGATTTCAGAAAACTACCAGTGTTTTGGACCACAGACCTGAGATAGACTGGTTAGGAGAGGAGGGAAGAAATGGGCAGTTAATTGTAGTGGGATAGTAATGGGACATATGTGCATGCTACTGCCAGGAAGATGGAAGGCAAACTTGAGGGACAATAGTCTTTTTCTTCATCGAGCATTTCTTATGTTCTTATGGTGGTGGGTGGGGAGTGGTTAATTGGGAATTAATAGTAAATTACTCAAAACCCTGGATTGTATATACGCCTGTAGAGAAAGGGTTAAATTGACAAGAAGCTCTGAAGATAAAGCCCCTAACCTTGAAAGAAAATCCATGCTGACATATTTATGTTATCATTGGGTGGGAGAAGAGGAACAGAATTCCTGTCTGCATCTCGATTGATCTCTCTCTCTCTCGAGAGAGAGAGAAGAACATTCGCTTGCTCACCATTTGACATACCGAAAATTAATTGAAATGCACAGCATCTGGCACAAAACCTACCGGCCCATCAACAATCTCCGTTTGCCAGGGACGGAGACTTTATATCAGTTTAAAAAAAGAAATACAAATCACCAGGAACCTGGGGGCTGCTCAATGAAACACACCCAGGAAGCCACCAGGGCCAAAGACTCCCTTTATATAAATCAGTGACGCCATTCTGTGCTATTCTTGCCTGCGTATGTGGTGTGTGCAGGGAAAGCTCTGTGCGTCTGATAGGCAAGGAGTTGGGGGTGGGGGGTTTACAGAGAAACCCGGCAGCAGATGGCTTGATGTAATGATGCAGATAAACACAGGAGCATCACTGCTGGCGCTCAGGCTATATTTAGAAAGCTCTGCGCTGTGCTGTCTGTCTCACATTGTAATTGTTCCACTGCACCCTGGTGCTGCCTGTTTGCACTATCACCTTGATCAGGGAGTTCAATGGCCAAGGAGGATGTAATCTACTCCTGCTCACAATGCAGGCGGGAGTAAAATTATTGTGTGCAGATTTTGATGATTGTTGTCACAAATCACAGTTATCAATGATTATTAGTCACAAATTCAAGCAGCGAAGTTACACAAAAATAAATCTAAACAGAGTAGAATGTTTAATTTGAGATACAACAACAACTTGCATTAATATAACGCTCTTCATGCGGGGTCGCATCCTGGAGCGCTAAATACTATCTGCCTCTCAATATAAAATACTAACCCTATCAATATTGAATACAAACACGACTGTTTGCAGGACACCTTTGTGAGCAATCGGCTGTGCATTTCACCCACAAATATACAGTCAATTCACTTTACAGTACATTCTGTGAAATGCCTTGAAACAACTCGAAAACGTGATAAGACGTTGTATCAAATGCAGGGATTATTACTATCACTAACCCTTTTCAATAAAATATTAACACTTTCAAAATAGAACATTAACCCCTTTCAATACACAATACTTAGATTCCATGAACCTGTGCCAACAGACGTGTCAGATTTGATCCCTTGTTGTCCTTGCTACCCACATTCAGTCCCTGGACCACTTTCCTCCAAATCCACAACATCTCCCACCTCCAATCATACCTCACACCCAAAGACAGCTCAAACCCTTATCCAATCTATTGTCACCTCTCGCCCCGCATATCTCAGATGCCCTGTGCTCCACCATTTACAAAATCCAATCGATTCAAACTCTGTTGCCTCCTCACCTGTACGAGACTCCTCATCCTCATCACCCCAACTCTTGCCAGGTCCTGCTGGCTCCCTGTCACAGAGCTGATTGATTTAAAGATCCTCACACTCACACACAAATCATTCCATGCCCTAGCACCTCCCTACCATTCACACCTGCTCACACCCCACTCCTCTACCCACATCCTTCCCTCAGTTATCTCTGGCTTTCTGCACGCCCCTCATCCCTGTGCTCCACCGTTCGTGGCTGTGCTTTCAGTCAACTAGACTCCGAAACTCCCTGTCTCAATGGCCCCTCCTTGCCCATCTTCAGTTTGCAATCAAAGATCTTCTCCTGTTTGACTGTGCCTATGGTAAGCTTCATTCTTTCCCCAGCAAATTATCAAACTCCACCATTATTAAATGCTCTGAGGGTGCAATAACAGTGCAAGTTGTTGTTTCAATCTAAAATATTATCCTTTTTCATATCCACTTCCCGCCTCTGTCCCTATCTCACAGAATGCATTGAATTACTTATTCACATCTTTGTTACTTCCTGCTTAGACTTTTAGTAGACTTCTCAAAATCCACATGTTAATCCACCCCATCCTCACCAGATTCCACTGGCTCCAGCACCCAGCAGATCGATTTCAAGGTCCTCACCCTCATCTATAAATCCCTTCACGCCCTAGTACCTCCTCATCTCTCCAATCTCCTCCTACCCCACTCCTCTGCTCGGTCCCAGCTAACTCAGATTTGCCATGCATCCCCTGCCCTATCCTTGCCACCAGAGGCAGCTGAACCTTTAGATTCTACACGACTAACCTCTGGAACTCCCTCCCTCTACCTCTCCAAATCCCCCCCGCACCCTATTCTCTATATGTTCCCTCTTGGTGACATCATCCGCAGACATGGGGTGTATTTCTACATGTATGCGGATGCCATCCAACTGTACCTCTCTGCCTCCACACTTAACTCCAGGATCACTGCAAACCTGAAAGAATGTGTCAGACATCAAGTCCTGGATGAGAGCTAACTTTCTTCAGTTGAAAGTCAACAAGACTGAGGCTCTCCTGATTGGCTCCTATCAGTGACTCCACACCTCAGGCGCTGACAGCATCACCATCCATGGTTGCACACTCCACCTTAGTAAGCCAGTCCGCAACCTTGGCGTCTTGTTTGATCCTCAACTATCCTTTCTACCCCACATCCGTGCCATGACCTGCTCCGCCTTGCCCCAAATCTGCAACATCTACTGGTTCCGTCATTCAGCAGGCCGCCGAAACCCTCATACACGCATTCATAACATCCAGGCTTGACTCTCCAAACGCCCTGCTTGTCGGCCTCTCCAAAACCTCCTTTCATAGGCTGCGGATCATCCAGAACTCTGCAACCCATGACCTCTCCCGCGCCAGGTTCCGTGACCCTATCACCCCCATCCTTGTCTGACTCCACTGGCTTCCCATCACACAAAGGATACAGTTCAAGATCCTGGTCCTTACCTTCAAAGCCCTCCATGGCCTCGCTCCCCACTACCTCTGTGACCTCCTAACCCCTTACCAACCTGCTCTCTCCCTCTGCTCAGTGGGTTCCAGCCTACTTAACATTGAAGCATTGGTGGGCGGGCCTGCTGCCACTCTGCTCCCACCCTCTGAAACTCCATCCAGAAGTCCCTCTTCCTCGCTCCCTCCCTTGCCTCTTTCGAGATCCATCTCAAGATCCTCTTCTTCAACTGTGCTTTTGATCACCCTCCTTCCTCCACTACCCTCCACCCTTCCCAATCCTGACCCTCGGCTCGGGTCCAAAACATTGACTGTCCAGCACCTCGGGCCATCCTCCGGATGAGAAAGGTGCCGTACACATGTAATTTTGTTGTTGTTGTATCTTTATTCCCACCTTAAAACCTACCGTTTTGAACCTGCCTATGACTCTTCCACCTCCCGTTCTTTCTTGCATGGCACAGGTGCTATATTTGACCCCTTATCAACCTTATCAACCTTCGCTCAGTGGGCTCCAGCCCGCTCCACGTACCCCACCCAGTCCTCCCCATCATCAGCGGTCGGGCCTTCAGCCTCTTTGCCCCCACCCTTTGGAACTCCATCCCAAATTCCCTTCGCCTCCTTAAAGATACATCTCAAGACCCTCCTCTTTGACCGTGCCTTTGGCCACCCTCCTACCCCCTCCCCCGATCGGGTCCAAATCCCTGACTGTTCAGCACCTTGGGACATCCTCCCGCCATAAGAGGTGCCTTACAAATGTAATTTTGTACTGTATTGTAAAGGGCTGCTGCTGGTGACACAGGCATCCAGGCCATTCGTAATGCTTAGAAAGGCCTCAGTGTACTCAACACCAGGACGTTCTGATTTTATTTACAAAAGTGAAAAATAAAATGCCTCTTCAGACATAGCAGGAAGTTGCGTCAGAACTGGGGAAACTTAGTGCTTGAGTAATCCAGGCTGTGCCAGAGATAAGGTAAAATGCTTGTGTTCTAACTCACTGCCAGGCATTTATAAGAGCTGGCTGGTCACGCCTTCCGTTTGGTGTTTCCCAAATGGTGAAAGGCCCACGTTGGTATAATCTACCACTTTGTCAGGTTGCAGATGGATTGTGTGCAGGAATGTGCGAAGAGTTCAGCTCTTGTCGGGAAAAAGATTACACATGCATTTTGCGAAACAAAGGCAGAAGGATAAGCGTTTCATTTTGCAGTTTTTATTCTGTTTGAAAAAGGAGGGCTAACAGCAGGCATGTAGGCAGGCAGACAGGCAAGCAGACAAACAGATAGACAGACAAAGAAAAAAAAAGGGCTGAAGGGAAGATTATGGGCATTTACCAATGAAACTGCCCTGTTCCACTGAGGCTTGCTGCTTTATGAAACCAGAAAACAAAGAACAGTGACCTTTCCATCATTGCTTCCCTGATATCCCTCTTTTGCAGGAGGAATCCCGCTCACTGTCAAGCTTCCCAGGAGGGAATGGCAAATGTACCGAAGCCTATCACACCAGAACACTTAAGATGCAAGAATAATAGAGCGACAGATGTAACTCATGCGGTATAAAGCTGCCGGAGATTGCCGAGCACAGTAATACTGCATAAAATCGACCCAGTGTGGGGTCGTGTACTAATTTGTTTTATAGTCGGTCGATAAAAGGACCTTTTTGTTTTCATGAAGTAACTAATTATCTGACACAGCTGCCATCCTCTTCAAAAAAAGGCGGGCTGTGGAGCAAATGTTAAGTTCTTGGAACATAACCAATCCTCTCCACATATATTATGTTGTTGTAATGGTTGCGGCTACGACACTTGAAACGTGCTCGTGTGGATTTTACTCAGAGCATTTGTGCTTGTAAAACATATTTAAGTACGGGGTGAGTAAGACCTTGTCCGATAATCTCTATTAATCTAGTAGTTTGAGCACTTTTTAACCCTATTTACTGAGATTGTATATCTACAGGTGTCCCATTGTCTCTCCCTTATTCCCACACAGAGAAGTGGGGGGAATGCCAGCTGCATGTTGCTGCACTGAATTGACTTGCACATTTCATTGCCCTTTGCACTCCCTCTCTCTCTCTCTCTCTCTCTCTGCTAAAAAGCTTTAAATGATAATCCGTGAAAGTCTGGCAGTATTTCCCAAACCGAGATGTGACTGAAGGGAAAATGCACCATCGCACTTTTCTCAATGTCACATTCCATTTGAGACTCACTCCCTTACGTAAAACATACAGGATCTTCAATGGGAAATCATTTCTTTGCCAATTCTGCTAAAAAGTGAACCACACAAAACAACAACTTACATTTTTATAGCACGCTTCATGCCGGACTGCATCTCGGAGCGCTTAACAGTGGCGGAGCTCGATGTTGCAATGTGCAACCATTGCACAGCCACATGCAAGTTATATAGCAAGGATAGTGTCTTGGAATCCGGCTCAGTGGTGGGGTGAGTGGGGAGAGTGAATGGGGAGAGAGAGGTGACCATAGGCTCAGTCAAAAAGGTAGATCTTCAGATGGGATTTAAAACTAAATAAAGAGTGGGGGCGAGCCAGGGAGTTTGAAGAAGGGAGTTCTAGAGAACAAAGGGGGAATAGACTAGGATTTTAATGTAGGACTGTCCTCATCTCAAACGTAAAGCAACTCTATCAAGAAATAATAGTCGTGTTTCGGTTTAAAATTCTGTAGATTATAACTGGAAGAATGAGTGAGGGAAATAGAGAAATCAAAATAATGTGGTCACTCAATCCACAGCTCTTGTGGGACACTGCTGTGCACAATTGGCAGCCGCGTTTTGCCCACAAAATACACAATATCAAACGCAAGGATTATTATTATATATTATACTCATAGCTTTTGTGCCTTGGAATAAGAATGAGATGGAATGGATGCAATATACTCCCGGAGAATAATGTTTTCACTTCTTCAAAGACACCAATATGAATGGTGGTACATTGCAATATTCCATTATACGATGAGAGATTCCCAGTGATATTGTAACCCAAGTGACTCTAGGTCATGTAACAAGATTCACTTGGGTTCCAATATCACTGAAATCTTGTCATGCAGCACAGGACTGAGATTTCCCTAACCAACGGGGCTTTAGTTGGCTGGATTGAGGACCAGCAAATAAAAGTCTGCTGAGAATTACTGCAACTTCACCAAGGTAACTCTCTGAATGACCTTGAAGCAATGACTCAAAAACGATGACAGGCTGAATGGACCCACTGGGATACAAGTCCTATGCTAAGCTGACTGAGTTGAAGAAACGTCACCCAAAAACAAATCAAAAAAGCATGCTCCTCATCACTATATATACTAGCAAGCTTCCTGTTTATGCACCTTTCTTTCCCTACAAATAACACAGTCACAACACTTCACAATAAATCCTGTGGGATGTTTTGACAGTGTGATAAGGCACTGTATCCAATGCAAGCATTATTATGATTATTATAATTATTATTATAAAACAGGCGAAGATATTTCAAAAGCTAGTTAATGCTGATTGCGTTCATCTTGTTCATGATAATTGCAGGTTTAGGCACCAGGGTAGGTTTGCTTCCTACACTTTTGTTTTTGGGCATCCCAAGCACCTCTTCCTTGTAAGCCTGAGGCTCCAGGAACCGACCCACTATGATTGGCATTGCTTTAGGGCAGGGATGTACAATATGTCAGCCACTAACCACTTGTGGCCAATTGGGAATTCAGATGAAACCAAATTGCAAATGAAAAGAGTAGTAGAGTGTTATTAAGCATGTGGTCTCAAAACAACAACAAATCAACTTTTATATAGTACATTTTTCACAGGGTAGCACAGTGTAGAGTGCTTCCATAGGACTTGTATCCCAGTGGGTGCATTCAGCCTGATACCAAACCGGGGGGGAGGCGACCATAAATTCCTGGAGGAGAGCTAATTTTCTCCAGTTGAATAATAATAATCCTTGCATTTGATCACGTCTTCGAGGCGTCTCAAAGCGCTTCACAGAATATATTATAAAGTGAATTGACTATATTTTGTAGGCAAATCATGGCAGCCAATTGCACGCAGCAGTGTCCCACAAACAGTGGTGGATTGTGGGACCAATTTATTATTAATTTTTTTTAAAGAATTATTACTCCCAGAAAAGCAATCCACCAATTGACTAACAACCGGGTTCCTACTTTCTGCTAGGTAAACAGAGGCGTGTGGAGTAACTTACCCAATGTTTCGCCCTGCCCGGAAATCAAACCCAGGTTTCTCACTTGTGAGGCGAGTGCTCTAAACACTAAGCTACAGGACTACATATTGTGGATATTTTTGTTGAGTGTCAACAAGACTGAGGTGCTCCTCCTTGGCTCCCGTCAGCAACTCTATACCTGCGGCACTAACAAAATCACCTTTTATGGAAGCACTCTACACCTCACAGAGCCAATATGGAACCACCCACCACCTTGCATGCGGATCCCTGACTGTTCAGCGCCTTGGGACATCCGCCCAACATGAAAGGCCTTTACAAATGTAATTTTGTACTGTATTATTTTGACATTTGTTTGTGGAAGTTGATCATTTTGAGATAATCCCAGTATCATTATAGACTTTGCACTCATCTACACTGTCCTTTGAGGGGGAGGATTATGATAGTTTCTTAATGCAACCTGGTAAGCTGTGACTGTGCTATTTATAATAATAATCCTTGCATTTGGTATAACGTCTCGGAGAGGGACTCTTCGTGGGAAGAGTCAAACCTTAGGCAAGTTTCCTTACTCCATACACCTCTGTTTACCTAGCAGTAAGTAGGAAACCACTTGTTAGTTGATTGGTCGATTGTTCTCTGGGAGTAATAATCCTCCCCCTCAAACAAATTGTGATCACTCAATCCATGACTATTTGTGGGACAGCACTGTACATAATTGACTGCTGCATTTTGCCCACAAAACACATTTTGCAGTATAAAAACAGAAGTCGCTGGGAACACACGTTGGGTCAGGCAGCATCTATTGAGAAAGGAAAGATAGTTAACATTTCAGGTCAATGACCTTTCGTCAGAACTGGGGGATGTTGGAAGGGAGCAGATTATAAGGACAAGCAGAGGATGGGATGGGGAAAGAAAGACAAAAATAAAATTTAGGTGGGGGCAGAAGATGACGTCCTTTGGGTTTTAAACAATTTTTTTCTTTCTATAATCTTCCACTATTCCCTTCTTTTGTCTTGCACCATCAATATCGCTGATCTCATTATCTTCTGAAATAAAAACATCTTCTGTTTTTATTTCAGATTTCCAGCACCTGCAGTAATTTACAACATAATATGCGTGAGATGTCTTAACAACAACAACAAATACATCTGTATAGTGCCTTTCACGTTGGGAGGACGTCCCAAGTCCCTGGACAGTGACTGTTTCTGACCCAAGCTGGGGGACGGGATTGGGGAGGGTGGAGAGCGGAGGGGGAAGGAGGGAGATTGAAAGCACGGTTGAAGAGTAGGATCTTGAGATGGGTCTTGAAGGAGGCAAAGGAGGGGCGAGTCGGAGGGACTGCAGGAAGGAGTTCCATAGGGTGGGGGCAGAGTGGCAGAAGGCCTGCCCACCAATGATGGGACCAGCGAGCCAAGGGACATGAAGCAGGCCGGAGCCTGCAGGCCAGAGCCCGCTGAATGGAGGGAGTGCTCAGGATGGAAGGGGGTTAGGAGGTCGCAGAGGTAGGGGGGAGCAAGGCCATGGAGGGCTTCAAAGGTGAGAACCAGGATCTTGAACTGTATCATCTATGTGTTGGGAAGCCAGTGGAGTCTGGGGAGGATGGGGATGATAGGGTCACGGAGCCTGTTGCGGGAGAGGACACGGGCTGCAGAGTTCTGGATGATCTGCAGCCTATGGAGGGAGTAGTTGGAGAGCCCAACAAGCAAGGAGTTTGTATAGTCAAGCCTCAATGTTATGAAAGCATGTATGAGGGCTTTGGCAATCTGCAGTGTGAGACAGTGGCAGAGCCGAGCGATGTTGCAAAGGTGGGGGAAGACAGAGCAGGTTATGGCACGGATGTGGGATAGAAAGGATAGTTGAAGGTCAAGCAAGATGCCAAGATTCTGGACTGGCTTAGTAAGGTTGAGTGTGCATCTGTGGATGGTGATGCTGTCAGCGCCTGAGGTGTGGAGGCACTGATGTGAGCCTATCAGGAGGGCAATGTTATCATAGAATCATAGAATTATACAGCACAGAAGGAGGCCATTCAGCCCATCGTGTCCGTGTCGGCTCTTCAAAACGAGCTTCCAAATCAATCCCACTATCCACTCTCTCTCCATAGCCCTGCAAACGTGTCCTCCCCAAATATATTATCTACTTCTCTCTTAAAAGTTGCTATCGAAATGGCTTTCACCACTCTTTCAGGCAATACATTGCAGATCCGAACAACTGTTTGTATGAAAAAGTTTCTTCTAACCTCTCCTCTGTTTCTTTTAACAACTATTTTAAATTGATATCCTCGGGTTACTGACCCACACGCCAGTGGAAATAGTTTCTCCTTGTTCATCCTATCGAATCCCCTTATAATTTTAAGTCTCCTCTTAACCTTCTCTGCTCCAAGGAGAATAATCCCATCTTCTCTAGCCTCTCTTCATAACTGAAGTCCCTCATTCCTGGTACCATCCTGTTAAATCTCCTTTGCACCCTCTCCAATGCCTTGATATCCTTCCTAAAGTGTGGTGCCCAGAATTGAACACAGTCTCGAGCTGAGGCCGAACCAGTGTTTTATAAAGGTGCTATATCAAATGCAAGGATTATTACTATTATAAAAATACGCAGATTTTCCTTGTGGGCCTCAGAGAATTAAACAAACCAGGATTTGGAACAACTGACAATGTCTCTCCTTTAAAAAGGCCCAAAGGGTTTCAGACAAGGAAAGTGTAATATTGGTGTGGTAATGAGTGCTGCTCTGTTGAAGGCGTGCTATTGGGGCAAGACTAAATAGAGCTTAGTTGTACTATACTTTGCATCCAGTCAAGTATACCTGAGCTGACAAATACCAAACAGGAACACCGAATACAAAACGTGAACAATGAAACCAGCATTTGGAGAACATTTCTCAATGTCTCAGTGAGTCGTTAAATTCAATAATATCAAAGGAAATTACAAAAAAAGGTTGATGAAATGTCACCACAAAACAGGTGAGGATTTTTCAAAGGATTAACTCAATGACTGGTCATTGCTAATACATTCAGGCTATGAAAGATAATCACAGGGTCATGCATCGTCGGGCTAGCTGTAACAAGGTTTGGGTGTGTTTACCTCCTGTTGCATTTAACAAATAGACTATTGGTTCATGTAAGCCTCAGGCAACTGTTCCCTGGAACTACCCATTTACTTTACATTATGGGGTGAAATTCCAGCCACCAGAATCAACAAGCAAATTAATGTGCACCATGAGAAACAAATGTGATCCCTGTACAGTGGGACTTCACACTCCTTTGAGATATCAAAACTGCAGATTTAACCCCACAAGCCAAGGCCGTGACAGAGAAGGTGGACAAACAATGGGAAGCTTGTCAGCCTTCACAATTTTATCTGGTTAAACGGCAGCAGGAATCCCAAGAGCACACTCTGGGGCTGGGAATGGAGACAGATTTACCGTGTAAGTGGCTAGACAATACACATTTACATTTATATAGCGCCTTTCATGTTAGGAGGACATCCCAAGCTGATTGACAGTTCTGGCTGGGCACCCAAGCTGAGGGTGGGAGCCAAGGTGGGGGGGGGGGGGGGGAAGAAGAAAGATGACCGAAAGTGTGGTCAAAGAGGAAGGCCTTGAGAAGGTGAGGGAAAGAGGTGAGGGAACTGCACAACAGACTTACTATTGACCACAATTACTATTCCTTCCAATTGCAACTTTGAACTCTGCAAGTCTGCTTCAGATCACATAGCTATGCACTTCTCAACCAATGCTCAAATACAGGCAGCTTCACCTATTAAAAGTAAAAGAGTAAAAAAAAGAGTAAAAAAGAGTAAAACCAAACAATTAATACAAATATTTGTTCAGCTCAGCTACTAGGAAGCCTGCAATATACACCCAGTGTTGTCTGAGGATTTACCTTTCTGTGCCAGGTAGGTTAAACTATTGCAATTTTTTCTCAGAATCCATCGCTCCCCCCTCACACACAATCTATTCTCAGCAGGTGGAGAAAGCAGAGGCCTTTAATTCAGTGGTTAGAGCACTCGCTTCGCAAGCGCTAGGACCTGGGTTTGATTCCCGGGCAGGACGAAAAGTTTGGCAAGTTTCTTTACTCCACACACCTCTGTTTACCAGCAAGGAACCCGTAAGTAGGGGATTGGCGGATCACTTTTCCAGGAGTAATAATCCCTTTGAAAAAAAATAATAATCTGGTCATTAAACCCACGACTGTTTGTGGGATACTGTTGTGCGCAACGGGCTGCCACGTTTTCCCTACAAAATACATAGTCAATTCATGTATATTCTGTGAAGCTCTTTGAGATGTCTCAAAGATATGATAAGGCGTTATATCAAAATGCAAGGATTGTATATTTGCTAGATGGTACGGTATAAGGAAATTGTGCTCCAGTGACCAGACTTTTTACACAGGATGAACTGTCAGGTTACAGTGTTTCAGTTTCCGCAGGTGTCAGACACCTGGTTAACCAAAAATAATTACACCAGAATTGAACTGTGAAATCCTCTAATAATTGAGCCCTGTGGAATGCTCGCCAAGTAAGGTACATCACTGCAGTGTAATTTGTAATATTCACAAAACAAAAGTGGCAATTAGAACATCAAATCCGGTTTATAAATTAGACCCCTGCTGACTGCCTGAGACAAGCGCTGCATTGTTTCCTGACTACAGTTACGAAACATTCCTTGCAACTGTGTTGAGTTGGGGCACCGTGTTACCACAAGGTGGTGTTCTTGGCATCTTAATTGTACTCCAGACAGTAACCGGTGTTAGGATTCCCCACGGCTAATGGCTACTGGCTGCTGCTCAGCAAAGACGAAGCATTCTGCTTCTTCTCCATGGCTTCCACACTACCTCTCAATAAAACGCTGCACCCACCACTCCAACACTTGTAAACTGAGCATTCCCAGTGCCTCTTTCTAGACTCTGTTAGTGGTCAGCTTTGGTGCATTGCTCAGCGGGCTCCAGCCTGCTTCACATACCCGCCTTGCCCACCCCAGGATTGGCGGGCGGGCCTTCAGCCTTTCTGCCCCCTCCTCTGGAACTCCATCCTGCAATCCCTCCACCTCTTCTCCTCACTTGCCTCCTTCTAGTCCCTCCTTTTTGAGCATGCCTTTGGTCACGTTCCTACCCCTCCCCTCCCTCCACCCGTCCTGATCCCAACCACCAGCTCAGGTGCGCATCCCTGACTGTCCAGCGCCTTGGGACATTGTCCTGATGTGAAAGGGCTATACAAATGTCATTTGTTGTTGTTGGTATATTCTAACGGTGACGAATGCTCCTGCATTTTTGGTACTGAAATAGAGAGGTATCAGCTTCATGGTTCTTGATGCAGTTTAAAGGAAATTAGGACATGGATTGTAAGCACTCATGAATACAGTGATGGAGTTACTAAGCTGCAATAGCTTGAGAAGGTACTCTTGTACCAACAGCTGTACAGCACCCACCGATAGCCACACTCTCACATTAAGGATGTCAAGGCCTTGGAAAGGGTGCAAAGGAGATTTACCAGGATGGTACCAGGAATTAGGGAATTGAGTTATGTGAAGAGACTAGAAAAGTTAAAATTGTTCTCCTTGGAACAGAGAAGGTTAAGGGGAGATTTAATAGAGGTGTTCAAAATTATGAGGGGATTTGATAGAGTGAACAGCGAGAAACTATTTCCACTGGAGGGTGGGTTGGTAACCAGAGGACACAGATTTAAGATAGTTGTCAGAAAGATCAGTGGGAGATGTGAAGAATTTTTTTCACATAGTAAGTTGTTCAGATCTGCAACGCACTGCCTGAAAGGGTGTTGGAAGCAGATTCGATAACAACTTTCAAAAGAGAAGGGATAGATATTTGGGGAGGATAAACTACCAAGGCTATGGGTAGAAAGTGGGGGAATTGGGATTAATTTGGACAGTTCTTTCAAATAACCAGAAGGGCAAAATGGACTGAATGGCCTACTTCTGCACTGTATAATTCTATGTTTCTAAGGATCCTGGTCACTCCTAACCAATAACCTCCTTCAATTTGACTCCATTAGAGGTGCTGATTAACTGCTGCAATAGGCTATGTGTTATCAGTTCCTGCAACTCAAGGAGCAGTCAGAATGTTAGATTGTGATTTGTTGGCCATTAGAAGCTGGATATTATAATAAAGTAATACTAATCCTTGGATTTGATATAGCACCTTATCACGTCTTCTAGACAACTCAAAACGCTTCACGGAATATACTGTAAAGTGAACTGACTGTAAACTTTGTGGGTGAAACATGGCAGCCAATTGCACACAGCAGTGTCCCACAAACGGTTGTGGATTGAGTGACCAAATTATTATTGTTTTTTTTCTTGAGGGATTATTATCAGGTGTGTGGAGTAAGGAAACTTGCCCAAGGTTTCTCCCCCTGCCGGGAATCGAACCCAGGTCTCTCGCTTGCAGTGGATTAAAAAGCAAACTACATTTTTAAAACATAAATCAGCAATCAGCCAAGCAGGCATAGTATACTGGCTCTCCATCCCTCAGCAGATCGAGTTCAAGATCCTCATCCCCATCTTCAAACCTTCTCTGGAACTCCATCCCGGAGTTCATCCAACTTACTCCCTCCCTCACCGCACCATTTTGTCTGTCGTGAAACCTTCCTCTTTGGTCATCTTTCCCCCCCATCACCCTCAGTCCCAAACTAGGACTGTCAAACTCCTTGCGATGTTTTCCTGATGTGAAAGGCGTTATATAAATGTACATTTCTATTGTATTGTGTCCAATAGTAATAATAATAATAATCCTTGCATTTGATATAGCGCTTTTCACGTCGGGAGGACGTCCCAAAGCGCTTCACAGAATAGACTGTAAAGTGAATTGACTGTATATTTGTGGGCGAACGCGGCAGCCAATTGCGCACAGCAATGTCCCACAAATAGTCGTGGATTGAAAATGACCAATTTATTATTGTTTTGTTTTTTTGGAGGGATTATTATTAGGCTCTGTGTGGAGTAAGGAAACTTGCCCAAGGTTTCGCCCTCTGCCTGGAATTGAACTCAGGTCTCTCACTTGCAAAGCGAGTGCTCTAACCACTGAGCTACAGGACTCCACGTAGCATGTAAAAAAGATAAGCATTGTTGCCCATGATTCGCAATGGCAAGCTGCATGGTCTTAGCTGTTAAACTCCAACAGCACCCTGAACACATACACACTGGGTCTCTCTAGCCAACCTGCGCCTAATACTCTTCAACAACACCAACAATAACAACTTGCATTTATATAGCGCCCTTCACGTGGGGTAGCATCCTGGAACACTTCACAGAGGGGCTGTCTGACAATGATCCAGGTGGAGAGGGAGGGGGGAGGTGACCGTAAGCATGATCAAAAAGGAAGGTGGGGAGGGAGGGAGGGGGCAAGGCGAAGGGATCGAGGGACAGATTTCCATAGCTTTGGGGCATAGTGGCTGAAGGCACAGCCACCAATGGTGGAGCGGAGGGCACGAGGGACAATTAGAAGGCCGGACCCAACCAAGTGGAGGCAGCAGGTGGTGCACTGGGGGGTAAGCAGGTCGGATAGGTCAGGAGATGTGAGGGAATGAAGTGATTTGAAAACCAGTCGGCAAGCTGCACCCTGCTGGGGAGATAGCGTGCATTCTAGGTGGAGTCCTGTAGCTCAGTGGTTAAAGCACTCGCTTTGCAAGCGAGAGACCTGAGTTCAATTCCAGGCAGAGGGCGAAACCTTGGGCAAGTTTCCTTACTCCACACGCCTAATAATAATCCCTCCAAAACCAAAAACAATAATAAATTGGTCATTTTCAATCTACGACTATTTGTGGGACATTGCTGTGCGCAATTGGCTGCCGCGTTCGCCCACAAATATACAGTCAATTCACTTTACAGTGTGTTCTGTGAAGCACTTTGGGACGTCCTCCCGATGTGAAAAGCGCTATATCAAATGCAAGGATTATTATTATTATTATTATTATTATTATTATTATTCTATTCCAGACACGGAAATTTTCATGCATGGGTGGCATATATATGTGGAACTCCCAGTCTGGTTTAAACATACTTAAGCAGGATGATGGGTTCCTGTGTGCACTAGAATCCTTCCTGACTAAAATCAATGCAATTGATATTGGTGTCTTTCACATTAGCAGGACATGCCAAAGCACTTCACAGGATGTATTGTAAAGTGTAGGGACTGTGCATTTTGTGAGCAAACATGATGCCTAAATATATCACACTATGGATTACTTTGAAGAATAGAACTGCAAAGTGTGTGGACGAATGCAGCAGCTAATCTGCACCATTAAAATCCCAAAACTCAGAATGAGACGAATGGTGAAAGCTGGGAATATTGCCCATGGGACGAAAGCACTTGATTGTAATTTGACGTCAAGTAGCAGCAATATGTTTGTAATAACTCAGCAGTTTTACTGGATAGAGGAAGAGTGATTTCCTTCTGTGAAATGAAAATCAAAAACTACCCAACGTGGGAGGGTTCATCTCATGGTCAACAGCCAAAGCATCAGAGGATTGATTTAAAGAAGCCTGTGAGAATCCAGAAGTGATACCTTCAGACAACAGTCATATTCTACCAGAGAACCATGAAGACTTACAACACAGAAGATGCCTATTGCACTCATCATTTCTTGCTGGAACTTTAAAGTAGCAATCCATTCAGTCCCATTTCCTTACCTTTCCCACTGTATATCTCTCCTTGATAGATAGCCAAAAAGAGGAGTAAAAGGGAGTTCTCAGGAATCTTATATTTATAATAAACAATGTCAAAACCATAAGGTTCTTGTACAGGTAAAATAAACCCTTCCCAACCTTCAAAATATCCTCCACTCATTAGAGTTTAACAAAAGGCACAATGGTTCATTGATCACAGTATAAATATCTTACCCTTGGCTGCCCCATTCACACTTCTTCCTACATTTCCAAATCACTTAATAGCCTGTTTCGAGATTGTGATGAGTTAAGAATTTTACAGCAAATGAGAGTTTGTAAAGCCATGTCCGAGAGGCTGGTACAGAGTCTGCCTAGCCACATGTGAGAGAGAACAGCATCTGTAAATTGGATATGGTGATGTCAGAGATACTGGTGTAAACGGTTTATTACTTAACATTGTACGAGCCTCACTCATTTAGTACTACGGCCTCTGAGACAGAAGGTTGTCTGTTCACATTGCAACTTTAATCTCACGTAGAATTATACAGCACAGAAGGAGGGCATTCGGCCCATCGTGCCCATGCTGGATCTTTGAAGGAGCTACCCAAATTAATCCCACACCCCCGCTCTCTCTCCCCATAGCCTTGCAAATTTGTCCTCCCCAAATATCTATCCACTTCTCTCTTGAAAGTTGTTATCAAGTCTATTCCCACCATTCTTTCAGGCCATGCATTCCAGATCCGAACAACTCACTGGGTGAAAATAGTCTCGGCTGACACTGCAATGCAGTGCTAGGAGTGTGTTGCATTGTTAGAGGTGCTTTGTACCGAAGGGTGTGGTTGGGAAACGATGACAGAAAGTGTGGTCAAACTTAAAAGGATTATGGCTATGAAACATTAAACAAGTTGCCCATGTCTACAAACAGGACTTGTTCTCACTAACTAGAAGAGCTAGTGCAAAGGAGCATTCATCTGTGTAAGAAATGTAGACTTGTCAATCAGAATGAATCAGAAGCAAGGAATCGATGGTTGCTGTAAGTACACAACTAAATGGAATGTTTATGATTCCCATTGATGTTAAAGCCAGAGGTGCAGCCATTGAACAGCCGATCGAATCTTTACTGTAGTGACAAGAAGCCATTTTACTCAGAGGAGAAGCGCTGTGGGTGCATTTGATGATAGCCTGAAAAACATGGCAGTGAAAAGCAAAGTGCAATTTTACACACACAGTTACTACATTGGCTTCTTAGATGTATGCCTCCTACATTATTAGTGTAATCCATGGGATTTTGCAGACTACGAGCTGTAAAATTCTGTCTGAATGATTCTGCTTACAGGCCACAAATGCTAGAATCGTTGAAATGCATAGTACCAAGGAGGCATTTGATCTATCGTGTCTGTGCCAGCTCTCAGAGCAGGGTGTACTGTCAATTCCACTCACTGATACAGTCGGTCAAGCAGTGGTCACTCCTGCTGGGCCCAGATGCTTGAATGTAAAGACTTTCAGCAAAGGCGAACCCCATGGAGATGAATCACTTGAAGGGCGTGGGCCTGAGGAATAGGGATTAGACATAAATCCATCTCAGCAACAGGTCAGGAGAACGAGAGTGCTACTAACTGAGAGTTCTACCAACTGAGCCAGGCTGACACAGAACCAAGGCTTGGAATCCCATAGTGTGTGTGTTGGGTACTGCTGAAGTTTAACCAGCTATAACAGCATAGCTTGGCATTGCAAACATAGCATTACCTGCCATAGCAAGCTGCTTGTCCAGGTAGGACCATCATCATCATCAACAACAACTTTTATTTATATAGCGCTCTCCACACCGGGCAGTGTCCCACAGCACTTAATAATGATGGAGTCCGATGCTGTGCCAGGGAGATGGGGAAGGTGACAATAGGCACAGTCGAACAGAAAGGTTTTCAGGCACAACCTGAAAATGGAGTAAGAGGGGGCAAGGTGAAAGGATTATGGGAAGGAGTTCCATCGCTTTGGGGCATAGTGGCTAGAGGCAAGGCCGCTGATGGTGGAACAGAGGATTTGAGGGACAAGGAGAAGGCCAGAGCCAGTGGAACGGAAACAGTGGGTAGGTAATTGGTTGGAACACTGGGTTCCATTTGAATAGAAGTACAACAGGCACAACCCTGACAAGCAAACACAAGCAACATTTCGATAACGTCAAATCATTCACAGAATGGAACAAGCGTGAAAGCCTTGCAAAGAAATGTATTTCCTCCTCTCCCCGCAGTCACTTAACTTTACAGTGTGTTCTGTGAAGCGCTTTGGGACGTCCTCCCAACGTGAAAAGCGCTATATCAAATGCAAGGATAATTATTATTATTATTATATCCCCCCACCTCCCACAACCAAATACTCATTTCTCATTAAATAAGACTGTTATGGAAAATGAACCTCTCACTCTGAACTTCAATTTTCTCTTTATTTTATTTTTTTACACACATGTTCCAGGGAGAGGCATTGCAAAGGCAGAAGACAGTAATGAAAGTCTGCACAAAAAGTAATTACACTCTGCGCCCTTCCCTTTCAACAATTTAAGAAGAGCTTCTGAAGGACACACAGCTTTTGCAATAGTCACATTAATTAAGGTCTTTGAGAAGAATTGTGCAGTTCATCGCATTATTAGGCAGATGAAAGCAACAAGGAAAAAAAATCAATCAACTCAACCCAGAAATCCTCAGAAAATAGCACCTTTATGTAGAAGATAACAAAACAAGCTGAAATCTCATGGTACGTTTTATTCTGTAAAACAGACGCTTGTGGCAGAATACTATTTATTGCAATGGAAAGACTGCTGCTAGTTTTCAGAAATGACCAAATGCAGTGCAAAAGTTACTGAGAGGCAGATGTGAACAGATCAAATGGGAAACACTGCTATTTTCTAGGTAATTTGACTATATGGTGAAGATAAAGCCGCTGCCATAAAGAGTTTAAATAATAGTGGTTTAGAATAGATATTACAGTTATCTTTGCAATTGATAGTCTGGACTCCACGATTCAAACAGCTCGCTCGTCGGACTCCCCAACTCCTTCCTACACAAGCCTGCAGGGAGTGTTGGGAGTACTTCTCAAAACACTTCCCAGGGTATACTGTAAAGTGTAGTGACTGTGTATTTTGTAGGTGAATGCGGCAGCCAATAAGCACGCAGCAGTATCCGCACAAACAGCGATGATGTGAATGACCAATTTTACTTGGTAGTGGGTGGGGGGGGGTGGAGATGCGGGGGGAATGTTGGCCAGGACAACAGGAGAAAATTGTTCCTCTTTTCAAGTCGTGCCGTAGTATCTTTAGCATCCTCCTGGACAGACAGGCTCATTTCAAAGTCTCCTCCAAAGGACGGCATCTCCAACAATGCAGCATTCCCCCAGTACTGCACTGGAGTGTGGGTGAGTGACCTGTGTAGTCTGCTGCAGGAGAGGACATGAGCTGCAGTCTTATCAATGGTCTGCAGCTTGTGTAGGAAGGAGTTGGGGAGTCCGACAAGCGAGCTGTTTGAATCTTGGAGCCTAGATGTGATGAAGGTTTAATTGAGATAAATGAGTAGCGGCGGATAGTGTCATAATAATAATATTCTTAACATTTGACATAGCGCCTTATTACGTCTGTGAGACATCTCAAAGTATTTCACAGAATATACTGTAAAGTGTGTATATATAGTGTATATTTTGTGGGCGATACGCAGCAGCCAATTGTGCACAGCAGTGTCCCACAAACAGTCGTGGATTTTTTTTTAAAAGGGATTATTACCCCCAGAAAAGAGATCTGCCAATTGACTAACAGCCTAGAAACGTGCCCAATGTTTCGCTCTGCCAGGAATTGAATCCAGGTCTTCTCGTTTGCGAGGCGAGTGCACTAACCACTGATCGACAGGACTCCATTTCTACAGATGGCATCACCAAAGGAAGCAAATAGATGATGAAGCAAAGGAGAGGACTGTGGAAAGAGCAAACAGCGTGCTGGGCTATATTGCTAAATCAGTTGAGTTCAGTTCTTCAGACATCAAGATGTGTAGTGCTCTGGTCAGCTACCCAAGGAATGCTGTATATAGTTATGATTCCTATGACTAAGGGCCTAGAGGTAGTGTAGAGTAGAGCAAAATAGATGCGCCCCAGTGTCAGAGGAATGAGCTATGAGGCAATGACTAGACAAGCTCAGGCTTTTCAGAATTGACAAAATATATCTCAGAGGGGACGTAGAGATGTGTAAGATACTAAATTGAAATTGAGAAGGTAAGCTATGAACAATACTTTCAGAAGCACTGAGACATCAGAAAAAGAGACACAGGTTTCGAATTGCCAAAGAGCGATTTCAGGACGGACACCAAAGAGTTTTTCTTTCCCCACAGGGTAATCAATAACTAGAACAGGTTGTCAGGAAGGGTGGTTGAGACCAGGATGTTGGACTTGTTTAAAAAACATAGCTCAATATTGCAATAGGAACACGTCTATTCTGGGATCAAGTTGGCCAAATGGTTTCCTTCACTCAAACCTTTGTGATCTTGTGATAGGTCAGAGCTCAAAATCTCTCATAAAATAGAGCTCAAAACACACAGAATCCTTTGAAAAAAATAATAAAAATAAATTGTTCACTTCAATCCACGATTGTTTGTTGGACAATGTTGTGCGCAATTGGCTGCCGTGTTTCGCCCACAAAATACGCAGTTACTTCACTTTACAGTATATTCTGTGAAGCACTTTGAGACGTCTTGAAGACAGTGATACAGCGCTATATCAAATGCAAGAATTATTATTAATATTGCTCTTCTCTTCCCTGTTCCATTGATTCAATACTCTTGAAAACAAGGTGCATCCAAACCAAATGTGGCTTGACCAGGGTTCTACAAATGAGCACAAGTGAGGTTTTCCTGAGTTTAACCCTATCGATTTGCAAACAGCTGCCTATTATTGATACAGGCAATATTCCCTTTGTAATACAGAAATATCATCAGTCCTAGAACTGATTATTGTAATGGATTGCAAAAGCCTTCTCCTTCCCACAAGGGTCACATTCACTGTGAATGATCGTTCATAAAACACTCCCCACGGTGCTGAGCCAAACAGTATTAAGGGTCCTTTCTCGTCTCATACTTTATTCATGCTTCCTAATTAGAATTTTAATCAGAGATTCATTTTAATGTGCTAACTCATATCGTTGATTTCCAATTCTTTTGACTCTCTGCCGTAAATATAGATAGAATGATAATTCAATTTCCTGATAGTTTATTCAAGACTCATTAGTGCATAATAATTGAATACTTTGAATACGATTAGGTCTCTTTTAGGGCCACTGTTTTAGTTTCCTGTCCTTTATGTGATATGAATTATGAAGCACCAGGGAGACATCTGTTGGGGGGACATAACAGTATATATATATTTTAATAATTGAAGAATATTGGCTATTTATACTTAAAGATGAATTGAACTGCTGCCCTGAGCACCTTTGCAGCATAGTCTCTGGAGCGCTTGGAAAGCAGAGGTGGCTTATTTCAAGCATCTCACCTGCATTTGCTGAGTGAATACTTGAGTATGTGTTTGTGAAATACAGTGAACTCCCCAAAGTAGCTGTGCCATTTATATGACCTTTTTAAAAGGGTCGTGGTTTTCAACAACAACAATTTATATAGCGCCCCTCACAAGGGTAGCCATCCCAGAGTGCTTGACGGAGGCAAAGCAGGACGCCGAGCCGGGGGGAGGGGGAGGTGACCGTAGGCACGATCAAATATTTGAAGGTCACCAGGTGCGACCTGAAGATGGGGAAGGAAGGGACAAGGCGGAGGGATAGAAGGAGAGTGTTCCAGAGTTTGGAGGCGTAGTGGCTGAAAGCACAGCCATGAATTGTGTAACGGAGGTCATAAAGGACATGCAGAAGGCCAGAGCCAGTTGAGCGGAGGCAGCAGGCTGGGGGATAAGCTGATCTAGGGAGATGCAAGGGCATGCAGGGATTTGAAAACGAGTGTGAGGATCTTGAAATTGATACGTTCGGCGATAGGGAGCCAGTGGAGTCTGGCTATAACTGGATAAAATGTTGGGCAAACTTGTTTCACAACACAATGATCCAAACCATTTTGTAGCAGTTGCTCCCTGGCAACAAACAAGAACTTTGCCAAATACCTTTCCAATATTGCAGCAAGCTCCAGTTCAAGATCTGCCACTTTGACTGCACGTTTGGTCATCTAGAACTTTACCATGACATCACCTCACCCTGTGAATTTATTTCAGCAGGGTTTAGAATGAGAGCAGTCTGACTTTTCCCTCATTCCAAACCTTATTAGAATAACAATAATCTTTTGATATAGCATCTTATCACGTCATTGAGATGTCTCAAAGCCCTTCACAGAATATACTGTAAAGTGAATTGACTGTATATTTTGTGGCCAAAATACGCAGCCAATTGAGTACAGCAGTGTCCCACAAACAGATCCCTGCCAATAACAATAAGTACATCACAACTGCTTGTGATAACACCACAATCCACTTCCAGTGGGATCAGAGGTGGAGATCCAAATGTATGACATGATTGTACATCATGGAGTCCTGTAGCTCAGTGGATAGAGCACTCGCCTAACAAATGAGAGACGTGGGTTTGATTCCTGGCAGGGCGAAATGTGGGGCAAATTTCCTTATTCCACACACCTCTGTTTACCTAGCAGTAAGTAGGAACCTGGTTGTTCGTCAATTGACGGATTCCTTCAAAAAAGAATAATAATAATAAATTGGTCACTCAATCCATGACTATTTTTGGGACATTGCTGCAAGCAATTGGCTGCCGCATTTCGCCCAGAAAATATACAGTCAATTCACTTTACAGTATATTTTGTAAAGTGCTTTGAGACGTCTCAAAGATGTGATCAGGTGCTATATCAAAAGCAAGGAATATTATTACGTCAGTTTCCAGTAAGATTGCCTGTGTGGGACCAGATAATCAATATTAACTATTCCTAGTTACAAACAACTGCAAGCCAGATCCCACCACCACTATGCAGTAAAGCAGTAAAAGTACGTTGACCATTTCTGGTATTTTTTAAATAAATTCACAGGTTGAGTTGAGGTTGTGGTAAATCGCAGTGAAAAATGGCTTCATCACTTTATTGTCCACAAAATCAGGGAATTCTGAAACCAATCGAATAAATCAGTCCCTAAAAAATTCATGGTGTCCGTAAATCACAGAAACTAGTGGCAAAAACTTACCAACAGGTTTGGTTTACAATAGTCATTAGTCAATGGGTTTTCTGACATCTTATAAAACAACAGATGCTGGAAAATTCTAGCCTGAGTTAATATTCAGCGTTTTATTGACAAATCTAGGATAATGATTTTTCTACTTCATCGCTGGAGTTATTCCAGTTGGGAGAAAGTGGTATTGTCAACTTGATATAGGTAGGACGAGGATATGTCTGATTCCTGGAAGGAAGCTATTTGGGACTCAGAAATATTATTACTGATTCTCATTATGAATCACCACATGTTAGGAACATAAGAAAACAGGAATAGGAGGTGGTCATTCAGCCCATAAAACCTGTTCCACCATTTTATCAGATCTTGACAGGTCTTTTAATCGCAATGCCTTGGGTACTCTTTAATATCAATATTCCCCAAGTATCAGTTTATTCTCTTTTGCAAGCATGCTTGTTGATTCCACCAATGCAGGTTTCTGGAGCAAAGACTCAAAATTCCAAACATGGGGCTTGAACCCTCATCCTCCTGATCCAGGAGTAAACGTACTTCCTTTGAAGGATGGTGCTGAGACAAATTCAAATTGATCTGATTCCATAAAAGTGCTTTGACATGTTGTACTGTAGGTGATGTGTACAAGATGGCATAGGATTGAATCCAGCATGATGCTTCCCTAGGGAATAATAATAATCCTTGCATTTGATGTAGCGCCTTCTCACATGGTAGAGACGTCTCAAACCACTTCACAGGATATACTGTAAAGTGGTTTTGACTACAGTAAAACTCACATAAAATCTGATCGGTATGAATCGTATAATTGCCTAGATTGTACATCTGCCCAAGTCCCGTTTAATTTCCTATTAAATCCAATTGAACCTATGTGCGCTAGTTGTATTAACAATCACGCAACTTGTAACACCACTACCTCACTTGCCACTACCTCACTAACGGGATAATGATACTTCTAATTAATCATCAGATTTAATCTAGTGGAGAGAAAAAGTGGCATTGTCAGCTTCGTATATTGAATGACAAACGCTTCTCCAGACCATTTTCTGATGATGATCCCCCATTTCCCCTTATGTAATAATGTCCATCTATTTTCCTGTGCCAAATGGCATTCATGGAATTTTGCATTGGGTCAGTGCTTCTGGTTTTGTATTGCATTCTGAATGCGATATTTCTGTACTTCTCTACTGTGGGGTCTTGTGTCTTGTGGCTTAGTGGTTAGAGCATTCGCCTTGCAAGCACGAGGAACTGGGTTTGATTCCCAGCAGGACGAAATGTTGGGCAAGTTTCCTTACTCCACACGCCTCTGTTTACCTAGCCAGTAAGTAGAAACTTGGTTGATAGTCGATTGGCGGATTGCATTTCCGGGGGTAATAATTCCTTCCAAAAAAAATTAAATAATAATAATTTGATTACTCAATCCACAACTGTTTGTGGGACAATTGATCTGCCACATTTCACCGACAAAATATACAGTCAATTCACTTGACAGTATATTCTGTGAAGCGCTTTGAGACATCTCGAAGACATGATAAGGCACTATATCAAATGCAAGGAATAGTATTATTATTACTTGGAGGAACAAATACAACTGAAAGTGTACTCTGGTGTACAACATCCTTTTAAAAAAAAGCAAATCCCTGAAGCACTCAAAATAATCTGATCTCCCTGCAGAAACAATGGTGTAATCATTCACCTGTCAGAATATGACTTCCACAAGCAGAAGAATGAGGAGGGAATGTGAGAGAACAATGTGCTGACACACAGAGAAAGTGCAGAGACAGAAAGAGGTGGACTTTTCTGGAACGAAGCAGCTTTCTATTCTCAGTTCAATTAGACAAACAATAGTTACAAGCATTTCAGACTATGTAACATGATTGGATGAAAAAGGCCCATTGGTCTCTTTGATCTCATCCTTCCATAGTATACATCCTACCATCTCCCCAAACCATTTAATAATAATCCTTACATTTGGTATACCCCCCTTCATGTCATAAGACACTACAGCATGAAACTCTTTATTAAGTAAGGCTGGTACTTTACAACGCACACATCATAAAATGTATGCCTTCCAGTCAAGGTGAACTCTGGCCTTTCCAGATATTAATAATAATATTCTGTGTGAAAGGCAGGGGGAATGACTTCTTATGACTATCGTCACTTTTTTTAACCGTGATTTCCTTTATTCTTTGATTTCCCCTGATCGATTATGAAAATTCCAAAAGCAACCTCAAAGAGATGTCATATTATTTAATTTAAGCCACTGAACCGTCTTTGAGGACTTTCACTTGAAAAAGCCAGTTCAGCTCCCAAGCAGAACACAAGGGCAAACATACTCAAAGTGCTTTGATGTCTGACGTTAGTCCTTATTAAATTTTTAAGGGCCAAATTGTTGGATAGGAGAAAGGTTAAAAGAGTCACAGAAAGCTCTTATTAACACAGTAATGAGTGACAGCCAAGATCCCTTTAAATTTTGTATCAGAAGTAACAATAATCCTTACATTTGGTATCGTGCCTTTCATGTCGGGAGGATGTCCCAAAGTGCTTCACAGAATATACTGTAAAGTGGAGTCACTGTTTGTTTCCTGGGTGAGCACTTAGTTTATCTAGTTGTTCTCATTATACTACATTCTCAACTACGATGGATCAGCTTTAATCTCCCCTCAGTTCTCCCTTTGGGCCTCAAACAGCAAACCATTATCAATCGACATGCAGAACTACAGGTGGTCTTAGAAAGTCACTCAACAGTTAACAGAGCCTAAGCCAGTTGCAGTGAAGGTAACAACCTGAACAACTTCTCTTCTCCTGGCTGTTTTCGGGCACTTATCAAAAGAGGCATCAACCACATGGAATTGTATTCATTAGAGGTAGCAGCTGCATCAGTCAATTGAGCAGGTTGTTGTATTGATTTCTTTGTGCTACACAAGAAAAGTCCACAATGTTGAACCACCGTTTCTTCATTGAATCAAATCAGTCAGTCTATTGGGTCTCCTGGCACTCACACATGTCTGGCTCACTTAATAGCACTCTCGCCTCTAAAGTTGTAGGTTCAAGCCCCAAATCAGGACTTTGAACACATGTAGTCTAGTCTGACACTCCAATACAGGGCTGGGGTAGCGCTGCATTGTTGCAGGTGCCGGCCTTCAGGTGAGACGTTAAACTGAGGTCCCATCTGCCTGATCAGGTGAACATTAAAGATCCCCTGGCACTATTCAAAAAGGGAAGGAAGTATTTCCCAGTGTCCTGGACACAATCCTCTGTTAATGGGATGTTGCTGTGAGCATATTGGCTGCTGAGTTCACTTACAAAACACACAGTCACTTTACAGTATATCCTGTGAAACACTTTGTGATGTCTTCCTGATGTGAAAGGTTCTATATCAAAGCAAGGATTGTATTAATTTATTTACACCTCCTTTGATTCTATGCCCCCACCCAACCCCACCGTTCCCTTGATCCCTCATTTTGTCCCAATCTGAAAGGTTTGTGGTAAGTGTCTGATATTACCTTGTTTTGCTCCTGGATTAGATTTCTTCTGGAATGCCTTCTGATGTTGCTGGAAAACCACTGTGGATTTTGACCCTGAGATATGTAAGGAAATAATTCCAGTTGTTTTGGGGGAAAAGCCTTTCCATTTTACTGAACCTGAAAAGTTGACCAAATTACTCACAAAAACAATAAGCAAACTAGTGTATGCACAAACACCTCCACTAAGTACACAGGCATTGCTTCGTATGCCTTCCAATCGAGAGGATCTGGGTTTGAATCCCGGCCAAGCGAAATGCTGGGCAAGTTTCCTTACTCCGCATGTCTCTGTTTACATAGCAGTAAGCAAGAACCTGGTTGTTAGTCGATTGGTGGATCACTTTCTGGGCGTAATAGCACCTTACAAAAAATAATAATTTGGGTCACTCAATAATAATCCACGACTGTTTGTGGGACACTGCTGTAACCAATTGGCTGCCAGTCAATTCACTTTACAGTATATTCTGTGAAGCGCTTTGAGACATCTCGAAGACGTGATAAGGTGCAATATCAAATGCAAGGATTATTATTATTATTATTATCATTCTGGCAAAGCCACACTTACTGACTGATCATCAGAAGAGAGGCATTCCACAGCCTAAAACCCAATCAGCACTTCAGTTGCTTAACAAACAAGAACATTTAGTCATGAGCAAACATCATCAATTCTCTGTACAAAGTTGTTACTCTCTGTAATTTACAGAAGATCACAAAATCAGTCTGGATGAAGAAGGCCCTCTTATCTGATCTTATCCTTCCTTAACACCCACGCTACTACCACCCACCCTAATACCACCCACCCTACTAAAGCACAGTCACCAATGGTGGAACAAAGGGCACGAGAGACATGCTGGAGTGTGAATGGAATATAGAAACCAGATAGAAGCCTGCACTGATAGAAACGAGAGCCCTGGTGAGTTACTCGCATTATCTAAAAACCCAGAAATGTCAAACATAAAATCATAATGAATAAAACAAATTTTAAAAGCCCACTCGATGTCTACATGAAACAAGTCCACATCTCATAAAACAAAAAGGGGTTTCCTCATTAATGGCGAGTGTCTTTTCCCATAGTATTTTAGTATTATTCAAATACTCAATACAAATTGAGTATTTGAATAATCATTTGTAATAGATCTATTTGCAAATTATGCAACAGAAAGTGTTACATTGAATTCAAATTCCGAGGAATACGAGAGTCTTTGAAACATGGGTATTAAACTGCAATAAGAGACACTCTCATTCCTCTGTTGAACAAGCTGTCAGTTGCCTTCTCAAAAACATTTAACTTAGACGATGCCTGGAGCTAGTTTCCAACAGAGATGCAGCACAATATAACCTGTTCAAATCAAAATATTCACAAGATCACAAGAAGATTGGTCTGGATGAAGAAGGCCCTTCGGCCCATCTGATCTCATCCTTTCAGAACACCCAACCTACTGTCCACCCTACCACTGCGTCAAGCTGCTTTTTTAATGAACCCAGTGTCTTTTCTGGCTATCTGTTCCACTCATTGGTTACCTTCAGCATACAGAAGAACTTCCAGGTCTCTGTCCTGAAATTGTCCTTGATAAATCTAAACCTACATCCTCTTGTTCGACAATCTAAATCCCGACTGCTCAGTGCCTTGGGTCGTCCTCCAGATGTGAAAGGTGCTATATAAATGTAATTTTGTATTGCCTTGATGCATTCTAAAGTATTGATGTAGGTTTATTCTTACAATTCCTATTTTGTACATCTCTATGAGATCCTGTCTGAGTTGTCTTGTTTTACGATTGAAGAGCCCGAGCTTGTCTAATTGTTGTTCACAGTTCATTCCTCTAAAACTGTTGATCCTTACCTCCACTGGTTTGACCCCACAGTTTAGCTCCCGAGACATTCGGGGCTTTATCCTCATTGCTCTCCTCTGCACAACATCTAGATCCTTCCAGCGCTTTGGACGTCCTCCTGACGTGAAAGGCGCTCTATAAATATAATTTCGTTGTTGTTTTTGTTGTTGTCCTGGGCAGCCCCCTTATGTCACAGTGACTAGAACTGTATATAATATTCAAGGTGCATTCTGACTGGTGTACAAGGTGTATTATACCTGAGATCTGCATGAAACAGTGAAGGTGTAAATCGACAGTTAGTGAGGAATTTACACAGAGTGATACAGCACAGAAAGAGGCCATTTAGCCTAACTCGTCCATCTTGATGTTTACACACCACACAAACTCCCACCTTCCTCCCTCTTATATGCCCTATTAATCCCCTTGTCCCTTAGGTTTGCATCAAGTTGGGGTGAGCAGAAAAGTGGGGTGGGCAAAGATAATAATAATAATCATTGAATTTGATATAGCACCTTATAATAATAATAATACAACAATGACAAATTACATTTGTAAAGCGCTTTTCATGTCGGGAGGACGTCCCAAGGTGCTGAACAGTCAGGGATTAGGTCCCGAGCATGGGGGGAATGAGGGGGGGGAGATGGGGTAGGAGGGCGACTGAAGGCAAGGTCAAAAAGGAGGGACTTGAGTCATGTCTTGAAGGAGTTAAGAGAGGGAGAAAGGTGAAGGGATTGTGGGATGGAGTTCCAAAGGGTGGGGGCAGAGAGGGTGAAAGCCTGGCTGCCAATGGTAGGGCGAGTCGAGCGGGAGACCTGGATCAGGCTAGAGCCTGCTGAGCGAAGGCAGCAGGCAGGATGATAGGGAGTCAGCAGGTCAGAGATGTAGGAGAGGGCAAGGCCATGGAGTTCCTTGAAAGTGAGGATGAGGATTTTGAATTCCATCCTCTGAGGGAATGGGGAGCCAGCGAAGCTGGGCAAGGGTAGGGGTAATGGGGTCACAGAGCCTTGTGCGGGAGAGAACATGAGCTGCAGAGTTCTGGATGATCTGCAGCTTGTGGAGGGAAGAGTTGGGGAGGACAACAAGGAGGGAGTTTCCGTAGTCAAGCCTTGTGGTGATGAAGGCATGTATGAGGGTTTCGGTGGCCTGAGGGGCATAGTCGGCCAATGTTGCGGAGGTGAGGGAAGGCAACCTGGGTCATGGCATGGATATAGGGGGAAAAGGACAGTTGAGGGTCAAACAAGACCCCCAGATTCCTAACTTACTTGGTGAGATGGAGTGTGCAACAATGGATGCTGATGCTGCCAGTGCCTGAGGCGCTGTGGAGCTGGAGCAAGCCAATCAGTAGGGCTTCGGTCTTGCTAACATTCAGCTGTAGAAAGTTGGCTCTCATCCAGGATTTGATATCAGACTGTCAGGTTGTCAGTTGTCCTGGATTCGAGGGTGGGATTCTGGAATAATCCTTGCATTTAATATAGCACTTATCACATCTTTGAGACGTATCAAAGCGCTTCACAGAATATACTATAAAGTGAATTGACTATAGTTTATGGAGAAACGTGGCAGCCAATTGCACACAGCAGTGACCAACAAATAGTCATGGATTGAGTGATTATTGTTTTTTTGAAGGATCATTATCCCTAGAAAAGTGATCCGCCAATCGACTAACAACTGGGTTCCTACTTACTGCTCGGTAAACCAAGGCGTGTGGAGTAAGGAAACTTGCCCAACTTTTCGCCCTGCCCGGGAATCAGACCCAGGTCTCTCACTTGCGAGACGAGTGCTCTAACCACTGAGCTAAAGGACTCGAAGATCACAGAGATAGGAAGGTGCTAAGACATAAACAGACCTCACTTGTAGCGTAAGATTGAGCTCTGACTGCAATCCGATCCTTGAGATCCACTCAATGAACCCCTGACCCTTAATGTCTCTGATGTTCTCTCTGTTCCTCAAAGTTATTTTCTGGCCCAGAGGTGTGTGTTTTTTTTCCCATCAAGCAATTCATCAAGTTCAAGCATCTCATCAAGCGCTCTGGGACACTGGCCTGCGTGAGGTGTGCAATATAAATGCACAATGAGGTTGTGTTAAGTAAGATACTAGTGCTATAATAATAATAAATAATAATAATAAATAATAATAATGATAATCCTTGCATTTGATAATCCTTGAAAGCTCACTTCTGGTATATATATATAATGTATATATGGGCATATTCAACAATTGAAATTCTGATTGAGGTCAATGTTCCTGATTATCTGGATTGAGGCTTACAGCAGATGTGGACAGAGCTGACACGTTCATTCAGTTTGGCAGCTTCTTATAGATACACTGTGCAAGAATATCAATTAATCATCTTGGCCAATGCATTGTTTGTATTGTTTGAGGAAAAGTTGCCAATTTTCAGTGATCTCATACCATTTGCGAAATGATCCAGTGACTGTTGGGAACATAAGCTGATGGTGATGGACTAGCCTATAGCCCTTTTTTCTTATGATTCCGTGACACGATAAAGAGGAAGGAGAAATACTGCATGAAGAATGATTGGCTGCCATTCAGCGATAGCAAAGTCAAAGCAATCACAATCTGAAGGGAAGTGATGCTTCTGCTTAGCGAGTGTTTCATCCTCTGGCTGGAAAAAAAGTCTTAGAGAAAAAAATCAAAAGCAAAAAATGTACATTACAAACTATTCTCTCAATCGGACCTGACATCAGCTGGTGCAAAGCCTCATATAGGTAAAGGTTCTATTCAATGTTAAACAAATAGAAATCCCATTAAAGGCCAACACCAGCAAAGGTGATGAGTTTAAAGCTGAATGGAGATATTACCCCATAGTCGCAGGCAACTTCAGTAAATATAATTACTTTTAAGGCCCACAAAATATACAATCACTCCACTTTACAGTATATCCTGTGAAGCACTTTGAGATGTCTCGAAGATGTGATAAGGCACTACTTCAAATGCAAGTATTATTACTATTATTATAATAGAGTAAAACTCATTTCAGTTGGTATATTTAATATGACTTATGAAAAGTATGAGTTGTGTGAAACGTATATATAATAAGAAATTCAACGGGACTTGGGCAGATGTACGACTTAGGCAATTATATGATATTTGCAGATCAACTTGCTCTTTCCATAACTCAATCGCCCATTAGGAAACATGCAGAAATTAATTGCAGCCGATTATTTTCTTTGATATTTGTAATTTCTTGCTTCGCATGGGGCAATAAAATATGATATTCTATATATTCATTATCAATAGTCGTTTTAGTAAATTCCTCGGTTTCAACCAGAAAATAAAATCAACTGTACTGAGAGAATAGTAGATTAAAACAGCCCAGAAGTGTCTGTTAATCTTAACCGCAGATTTGCACCAGTCAAAGGGTTAATGTAAAGTTCAGTATTCTGAGTTGCTATTCTGCAAGGTCACTTTTGATTAGAGTGAGAATCTGGGAAACTGTTAGAGGAAGAAGAAGAATCCTTGCATTTGATATAGCGCCTTATCACATTGTTGAGACGTCTCAAAGTGCTTCACAGGATATATTGTAAAATGGATTGCCTGTGAATATTTTTGCGGGCGAAACGAGGCAGCCAGTTAATGATAATAATAATAATCCTGCATTTGATACAGTGCTTTTCACGTCTTCTAGACGTCTCAAAGCGCTTCACAAAATATACTGTAAAGTGAATTGCTTATATATTTGTGGGCGAAATGCGGCAACCAAATTGCGCACAGCAGTTACACACAGCAGTGTCCCTCAAGCAGATATGGAGTAAGTGAACAATTTTATTTGGGGGATTTTCAGCCAGGAGACTGGCAAGGGACATCCACCTGAGCAGGCAGATGGGATCTCGGTTTAACGTCTCATCTGAAGTACGGCACTTCCGATAATGCAACACACTCCCAGCACTGCATTGAAATGTTAGCTTAGACTATTGTGGGGCCTTGAAATCACAGCCTTCTGACTCAAAGACGAGAGCGCTACCACTGCACCAGGCTGAATCACAAAGCATTACCACCAGAAAGCAAATTAATAACTAGGTTCCTACTTACTACTAGATAGAGGCGTGTGGATTAAGGAAATTTGCTTAAGGTTTCGCCCTGCCCGGGAATCAAACCCAGGTCCTCTTGCTTGTGCATTGAGCACGCTAACCACTACACTATGGGATTCTTCACTATATAGGACTTGTGGAGTCATGTAGCTCGGTGGTTAGAGCATTTGCCTCGCAAGAGAGAGACCTGGGTTTGATTTCCATGCAGGGAGAAATGTTGGGCAAGTTTCCTTACTCAACACACCTCTGTTTACCTAGCAGTAAGTAGGAACCCAGTTGTTAGTCGCTTTTCCGGGGTTAATAATTCCTTCAAAAAAAAACAAAAAATTGGTCACTCAATCCATGACTGTTTGTGGGACACTGCTGTGCGGAATTGGCTGCCGCGTTTCGCCCACAAAATATACAGTCAATTCACTTTACATTATATGCTGTGAAGCATTTTGAGACTTCTCAAAGACATGATAAGGCGCTATATCAAATACAAGGATTATTATAATAAATAGTATTTCCCTTGCTCCTCTGAGGTGCTCCTGGTGATAATGTTGTATGACAATGACTTGCTGCTACCTTGTCTGAAAAGGTTTCTCCAAGACAAATGTCTCTAATTGTATCCTTGATTATTGGGAAAACTTCTCATCTTCCTGGAGATCTGGTGAGTAAGTTTAATATGCTATGAGAGCCGTGATCAATAATGCGTGGCTTTATTTAAGATCAAAGCCATGAATAGGTTGCAATTTACCTCTGTACACTATGATACTCTTCTAATTAACTTGTCTTTTTAAAAGGTTAAACTGCAGACATAATGCTCAGCACCTTAAAGCTCCAATGATTCACACAGTTGTTGCAATGAAATTACCTTTAAACTCACCAGTGAAGTACAAAGAAAAAAAGCACTGACATTACCCATCCAACCATTTGGAAAGTGGGCCTTATTATTGGTTAAACTAACAATAAAGTTCTGTGGGGGATGATTAAGGTTCACACCCAATATTTTAAGCTGTCTTTCTGTTTCAAATATCGTGCATTTCCAGCTATTGCAATTTTATACCCACGTGCATCATGCTGCATGCTTAAACCACATGTGCTGTGTTCAATCCGTATATCGTATTTTATCTCCACGTGTAAACCATGTGTGTTATGATCCACGTCTAAACCACGTGTGTTATGATCCATGTGTAAACCACGTGTGTTATGATCCATGTGTAAACCACTTGTGTTATGCTCCACGTGTAAACCACGTGTGTTATGCTCCACGTGTAAACCACGTGTGTTTTGCTCCATGTGTAAACCACGTGTGTTATGCACCATGTGTAAACCACGTGTGTTATGATCCATGTGTAAATCACGTGTGTTATGATCCATGTGTAAACCATGTGTGTTATGATCCATTCATAAAGCACATGTGTTATGCTACATTTGTAAATAGTGCATGTTGTATTCCAATTGTAAACCATGTGTGTTATTCTCCATGTATAAGCAATGTGTATTATGCTGCATGTGTAAATAGTTTGTGCTATGTTCCATGTATAAACCACATGTATTATGATCCATGTGTAAACCACGTGTGTTATGCTACATGTGTAAATAGTGTGTTCCAATGTTCCAATGTGTAAACCATGTGTGTTATTTTCCATGTGTAAACCATGTGTACTATATTCCACTTGTAAACTTAACAAGAGATTTCAGGTGCCCTTAATCATTTAATTAACAACCAATGAAAAGGAAAATCATTTTGTAACATATAAGAAAGTCACAACAATAAGATTTCAAAAAAATCAAACAAACCCGGACCTTCTCTTTTCTTTTGGGAAGATGGAGGGAATTGGAGAGAACCAGTATGGAAACTATTAGAAAAAAATCAAAATACAGGAATTTAAAAATCAAAAACAATAAAAGCTCAAACCAGAATAACTCATCTCGCTAGTGCGTGAATTTCACACTTACATGTGTATCAGTCCCTCACTAACCCAGTTCTCTGGACGTGCTTTGAGATGTCTCAAAGACGTAATAAGGAGTTATATCAACTGCAAAGATTATTATTATTGCACCTGCTCACTGCACTGAGAGAGGAATTGTTCAGTTTTCTTTGACTGAGGATATTCCCCGCTACCCACACCTTTGCTTTCAGCTTCGGAATCTCCTCAAGCAGAACATCAGAACATCAGTTTCATCCTCACAGAAATTGGATTCAAAATTGATCTTCTGCTGTCATGGGAGAGCTGCCCTCAGCCTCAAACTCAAATTGTTTTTTTTTAAACATCTGATATGTGGTGTTACACATTTGTATCCAAGTCCTTGTAAGGCTTGGTTTCAAATGTTTTCACCTATCTTTTGGAAATGTATTTCTTTGCTTAGGCATAAATGTAAGTAATATATAATCCTTGCAATGCAAATAATAATCTTTGCAATGCAAGTTGCAAAACTCGGCAGGAAAGGCAACACTGCACCCCCCCCCCACCCCCCCCACCCCCACCCCTGAACCTTTTGTACACTGCATTCTTAATTCTTCATGTTATAAGATAAATGTGATGTGACAGTGCCCTGTGGAAGATTATCAGATAGCTGGTGGATGCTGTGATGGAAATCTCTGTGACTCTTCACAATTCTCAGACACTCAAAGGGGCATTTTTCCCCCACAAAATATACAATCAATTCACTGTGAAGCGCTTTGAGACATCTTGAATACATGATATGGCGCTATATCAAATGCAAGGATTATTATTGTATATTATTATAAGGTGGCTTGATTGTCAGTGGCTCACTTTGTTGGCTTTAATGTTTACCAAGTGCAGTGCTGCCTGAGTGGCAGCAATGTGCTTAGAACCCCCTTCTGATCCCATGCATGAAACAAGCAAAGTTTATTATTAATTAATTAGTACTATTAATTTATTATTATTATTCACAGAATAGACTGTAAAGTGAATTGACTGTATATTTTGTGAGCGAAACATGGCAGCCAATTGTGCACAGCAGTGTCCTACAAACAGTCATGGATTTATTGACTACATTTTATTTTTTGAAGGAATTATTACCTCCGGAAAAGCACTCTGCCAATCGATTAACAACCAGGTTCCTACTTACTGCTGCGTAAACAGAGACATGTAGAGTATGGAAACTTGTCCAACATTTCGTCCTGCCTGGGAATCGAACCCAGGTCCTCCCGCTTGCGAGGCGAATGCTCTAACCACTAAACTACATTCTCAATATTGAGTGCAACAGCCAGATCTCCAGTCAGAGACCATTCACCCTGTGTTTCTCTTGGAAAATTAGTCTAAACATGTTGAAAACGATACTGTTCTGTCCTCACTGACTAGATCAGTATTTTTCCTTGCCCTTGCTTTTTGGATGCTCCACATCTAAATGTCAGATACCTCGTGTATTTTGTAACTATCTACAGTTTGAATTAGCTGCACTATTTACTCATCCCCATGAGAGAGAGAGAGAGAGAGGGAGAAAGAGTGAGTTGCTGGAATAGTTCGAGCTGTCATCATGCGCTGACAGCTCATTGCCCTTTAAAAAGCTGCTGTGAGAAGTAGCGCAGTGCTTACTGATTTCCTAGACAGTTCACATCCTCTGTCTGGCATGTTCCTCAATGACATGGAGGTTAAGACCAGCACCGATCCTTTCACTGTTTCTCATGATCATCAATCCTTGTATTTGATAGAATAATAATAATCGTTACATTTGGTACCCCACCTTTCACGTCAGGAGGATGAATCAAAGCACTTAATAATAATCCTTGCATTTGATGTAGCACCTTATCACATCTTCAAGACGCTCAAAGCACTTCACAGAATATACCGTAAAATGAATTGACTGTACATTTTGTGGGCGAAATGACAGATACAGGATATACTGTAACGTGGAGTAACTGTGTGTTTTGTGGGTGAATGAGGCAGCCAATTTGCACACAGCAATGTTCCCACAAACAGTCATGAAGTGAATGATACATTTTATTTGGGGGATTGTTGGCCAAGACACCAGGAGAAACTCCCTTCTCTTTTTAAATAATGCCATTGGAGCTTTATTGTCCACCTGAGCAGGCAGACAGGACCTCGGTTTGTTGTCTCATCCAAAAAATGGCAACTCCAACAAAACAGCATTAATTCTGCACTGAACTGCAGTGTCAACATGGATTTTGAGCTCAATTCTTATGTGTAACCTGAATCATATCTTCTGACACAACAGTGAGAGTGCTATTAGTGACCCCAAAAAGACAGTGTACTGCAAATTATTAATAATACCATAATGATATCACTGTAAAACCCTTCATATGTATCTGCATCCACTAGTCAATGTAATTCTGCTTACCTGGGAAAGCGCATAAATGTTGCTGTTTTCAATGAACAAACTTTACATTTCACAAATCAGTATATTGATAGCAAGCTATATTGTTTTATTAGCTGGTTCGACTCCAGCAGTTCCCCCAACCCACACTTTGGGGTCCCCAAGCCTTGGCTCCTGTCAATCTGCGCCTAAAGCTTTCCGGAATTAGGTAAGCAGGATTCATGCTTACAGGAAGAGAGAGTGTGCATTCCATTCCAACAATCTATCTCTGGGATTTCTATGTGTAGGTGGGATGCATGGAAATCTCACCTTAGTTTGGAAACTCTAAATTAAACATGGTGATGGGTTTCTGCATATGACAGACACCCACCTGACCAAAGAATAAAAATCACTACACAGTTATTATAGATTTGTTCCTACTGGATCTTTATAGATTTATTCAAATATTTGTGGACTTCTTGGAAATCGAACAGGTCAGTGTATAAGGTCTGTAACTCAATACACGGATGCCCAGTGGCAATATTTTTGAATAGCACCAACAGAGCAAAGAACAACAACAACAACTTGAATTTACACTGTCCTCTCACGCAGGGTAGCGTCCCAGAGCGCTTGAATGTGGCGGAGCACGATACTGAGCCGGGGGGAGGGGGGAGGTGACCATAGGCACAGGTCAAATAAGAAGATCTTCAGGCCCAACCTGAAGATGGGGAAGATGGGGCAATGTGTGGAGTACTGTAGCTCAGTGGTTAGAGCACTCGCCTTGCAAGCGAGACATCTGGGTTCAATTCCAGGCAGGGCAGAACCTTATGGAGTAAGTTTCTTTACACCACACACCTAATAATAAATAATCCCTCCAAAATACAAAACAATAATAAATTGGTCATTTTCAATCCATGACTGTTTGTGGGACACTGCTGTGTGCAATTTGCTGTTGTGTTTCGCCCACAAATATACAGTCAATTCACTTTACAGTATATTTTGTGAAGCGCTTTGAGACGTCTAGAAGATGGGAAAAGCACTATATCAAATGCAAGGATTATTATTATTATAAGGTGGAGCAATTGAGGAAGAGTGTTTCAGAGTCCAAAGAACTTAGTACTTTTAAGGAATGCTGAAGGATGAGACTCCACCGAGTATGTAATCCTTGAATATTTCTATATAAATCTATACAAATCACAATGTGTGGTTTTTTTTTAAAAAATAGACTAAGTTATTGTATTAAAAATCTACTTTATGTTTGCCTCCCAGGCAACAGCCACAATGTGATATTTCAGAGGCTGGCTCTAGAAATATGACCTTCACTTTCTGAACCTCTGCTTCCCCAAGAACATAATTAGTGAAGGAATCCAGATCCATTATGCTTTTTAAAATATAAAAACCCACGTGGCTGCCTGCCTCAATTCATAGCAATCATTTTACCCACAAAATAAATAGTCAATTCACTTTACAGTATATTCTGTGAAGTGCTTTGAGACGTCTCAAAGACGTGATAAGGCTCCATATCAAACGCAAGGATTATTATTATTATTATTATTATTATTATTATCTTGCCTCACAGTTAGAGGGTTGTGAGTTCAAGGCCCACATTAGGACTTTATAGGATGAAACTGTGTGCTGTGTTGTCAGAGATGCTCTCTTTTGAATGAGATGAGAGTTTTGCCCAGAAGCGTGGCTAACAATCCCCTAAACAAAATTGACTCATTCACTTCATGGTTGTTTGCGGAACATTGCAGTGTTGCCTCATTGTCTACAAAATATCCTTGATAATTCCTTAAAAAAATAATAAATTGGTCACTTCAGTCTACGACTGCTTATGGGACACTGCTGTGCACAATTGGCTGCTGGGTTTCACCCACAAAATATAAAGTCAATTCACTTTACAGTATATTCTGTGATGCGCTTTGAGACATCTCGAGTACATGATAAGGCGCAATATTAAATGCAAGGATTATTATTAATAATATTTATCATTTAGTCACTACAGTTTACAGTGAATCTTATGAAATGCTCTGAGAAATCTTTCTGACATGAAAGGCACAATATCAATTGCAAGGACTGGTTTTAAAGTTCATTAGTTTGCTCAGACATGATGTTCAATGAGCATCCATCACATACCCAACAGACAAATTATGCCCTAATTACACTTACCCCCAGTTATAGCAAGTCAATAATGCCAGTGACTTTGTCAGCTAAATCAAATCCCATTGGTAAACTTGTCAATTCAATATTACAGCTCATATAATGCAATCGAAAGCTTATCGACATCTGTCAAACACATGTGATAAATTGTAACTAAAAGAGTCTGATTCTCAAACATCCTGCACATACGCAGCCAGACACTCAGTGACTTATATCCGCCACAAACAGAACACAACTGCTTGGTGACTGATTGTCCTATGTCGTTTGTCAACATCAGTGTCGACTGAATTAATTTACAGATTAATGCCTAATTTACCAAATCGGTCAACAAATTCTTCCACTCCTGATGTCAAACGAACAAGAGCTACAGTACCTTCTGCTGTAAGGCTGAGCGATTCACTGCAGGGCTGGAAGAGGACATTCACTTTGTCAGGTTTGGAAACAATGAGCTGGAAAATGCAATGTGTGATGCGATATTGATCACTGGTGACATTATCACACACAGCAACAACAACAACTTGCATTTCAAATAATAATGATAATAATTTGGTCAATCAATCCACGACTGGTTGTGGGACACTGCTGTGCGCCATTGACTGCCATGTTTCACCCACAAAACACACAGTCACTACACTTTACAGTAGCCTGTGAAGCACTTTGAGACGTCTCGAAGACATGATACGCACCAAACTCCGTGACCCCATCTCCCCCATTCTCACCCGACTCCATTGGTTCCCTATCCTTCAGAGGATCCAGTTCAAAGTCCTGGTCCTCACATACAAAGCCCTCCATGGCCTCGCGCCACCCTACCTCTGCGACCTCCTAACCCCCTACCAACCCGCCCGTTCCCTCCGCTCAGCCGGCTCTGGCCTGCTCCACGTCCCCCGACCCACCCGCCCCACCATTGGCGGGAGAGCCTACAGGCACTCTGCCCCCAACCTCCAGAATTCCATCCCCCAGTCACTTCGCCTCGCCCCCTGCTTAGCCTCCTTCAAGTCCAGCCTCAAAACCCTCCTCTTCGACCATGCCATTGGCCATCCCCTTCCCCTCCTCTCCCTTCCCCCCCGCCCCCCGCCCCCAGGTCGGGTTTGACATGCTGTACACTGTCCAACGCCTTAGGATGTTCTCCCGACGTGAAAGGCACTATACAAATGTAATCTTGTTGTTGATAAGGCGCTATGTCAAATGCTAGGACTATTATTATTATCTATTATAAAAGTACCCTTCACGCGTACTATACGACGGAAATGCCGCCTTTTGCATGTCTCAGTCAACAACTGGGTAGGAGTGATGCTACTATTTACCTTTTTGACCTTATCTCGGGTCATTTCCCTCCTCCCCTTCCCCTCCCCCATCCAGCAACTTCTCAGTAAAGTACTCGAGACATGACTCTAAGTGAAGGACGCTATATAAATGCAAGTAGTTACTGTGTGCTGCTTGGTACACAGGGGGTGGAGGCAGCAGACTGGATCTGAAACGTTGCCTCATGCCATGGCAGGTCTGTATGTCTTTCCTTGAGAAGCCAGGCCAGACACAGGCCACTGACTCCTGCTGTCACATTGACACAAATTCTGATTACGCTTCTCCTGGACGCACCATTTAACTGCCAGGGAGCTGGTGCCACAGATTGATGGCAGCCAGAGCTCTGCGCCACAGATTAGCTCGTGCAATTCATTTCTGCAGATACATTTCATTATTCCTATGAACGACAGGCTGATAGGGACATAATATTGGTTTTCAGCACTTCTACAGGAAGAGCTATTGGTGTTGTCAGTTGCCAGGGAGTTCCTCTGCATTCGGAATTCCTGGAGTAATGGGTTTTCCCTGCTGAAAGAGCTCTATGCATAAAACATAGCGCTTTCAGCCAGCGTTCAGCACCAAGAATCTTTTCAAACGATCCAAAAAAAATCGCTTCCTTCAAGAATTCACTGTTCGGCGCCACATTCTCGTTGAGATCTTGACCTTTCGCAAAGCCTTGTTTGAAAAGGTCATTTTGCTTTTTGCTTCTCGCGCATATATTTCAGAGGTATTCAGATAAAAAATCCTACCGTACATTCTGGAGGTTCCAGCTGGGGACTGCTGTTCTCATTGCAAACAATACTGAGCCTTCCTAAAGCTCAGTTGCATTTTTGTTGGCAAATACATTTACAATAATAATACAATAATACAATTACAATAATAATAATCCCTGCATTTGATATAGCGTGTGCAAAACATCTCAAAGCACTTCATAAGGATTATTATTATACTATATTTTATTATTGAATAAAACTTGCACCGCAGGTTTTAACAATTAAAGGTTTATTTTACAGCCTTCTTCTTCAGCCTCCCCACTTCTCTCTCTGGCACTCACCGATACATTGGTGCTCAATCATTAACTGGTCACTGGTGCCTAATTAGCTCTTAGGGCGGGAACTCCAAACTGATTGAAGACTCGCCTTGGTTAGCTCCCTCGATTGAGAAACCTTTTTTTAAAAATAAATCACAAAAAAAACACACTCTCCTTTAAACATAGGTGAAGTGCCAATAGCCATAAAAACCAGGGACCAGGGTTTATTCCCCTGTCACAACAATGCTTTGTGGAGACCTGTAGCTTAGTGGTTAAAGTACTCGCCTCGCAAGTGAGAGACCTGGGTTTGATTCCTTGCAGGGCAAAATGTTGGGCAAGTTTCCTTACTCCGCATGCCTCTGTTTAGCTATCAGTAATTAGGAACCTAGGTATTAGTCGGTTGGCAGATGGCTTTTCTGGGGGTAATAATTTCTTCAAAAAAATAATAATAATAAATTGGTCACTCAATCCACGACTGTTTGTGGGACACTGCTGTGCACAATTGGCTGCAGCATTTTGCCTGAAAATAAATACTTAATTCACTTTATAGTATATTCTGTGAAGTGCTTTAAGACATCTCGAAGATGTGATAAGGCGCTATATCAAATGCAAGGATTATTATTTGCTGAAATCACTTTTGAGGGACCCCTTACAGCAATCGAGGCATCAGGAGGGATTAGTAAATACACTACCAACCCACCCATTCCTTCTGCTCAACAGGCATTGGTCTACTTCACATCACCAGGTCTGCCCATCCCACCATCAGCGGTCAGACCTTTAGCCTTTCTGCCCTCACTCTCTGGATCTCCATCCCAGAGCCCCTCCTCCTCACCCTTCCCTCACCTCCTTCAAAGTTAGTCTGAAGACCTTCCTTTTTGATGGTGCTTTCAGTCATCTTTCTCCCATCATCCGCACACTGTTGCCCCTACCACCCCCGAATCCAACCTTCAGCTCAGGTGACAAACCTTTGACTGATCAGCACCTTGGAACATCCTCTCGACTTGTAAATGCAATTTGTTATTGTTGTTGTGGGGACACAATCATTTGGCAACACTGCAAAACGTGGGCATAAAGCTGCCAGTCTAAGCAGAAGCAAGTTTGAAAACCATGTAACAGACAAAACCCACATGAAAAGTCACTTATGTTTACTGTAAATGCTAACAGCGGCTGAATCACAGACTTGTTTTATTTTGACTCCCACTTGCCCCTATAATCCAGTAGCGTTATGGTTAGAACACTCGTCTTGCAAGCGAGAGGATTCGGGTTTGATTCCCGGGTGAGACAGGGCAAACCTTAGGCAAGTTTCCTTACTCCACACACACACACATGCCTCTGTTTGCCTAGCAGTAAGCATGATCCCGGTTGGTAGTCGATTGGCAGATCGCTTTCCAGGGATAATAATCCCTTCAATAAATAAGCTAATTAAAATAATAATTTGGTCGCTCAATCCACGACTATATGTGGGACACCTTTGTGCGCAATTGGCTGCCACGTTTCGCCCACAAAATACATAGTCGCTCTACTTTACATCATATTCTGTGAAGCGCTTTGAGACGTCTCAAAGATGTAATAAAGCACTGTATCAAATGCAAGGATTATTATTATTATAATTGAGGCATCTCTTGGCCAAAAATGGCCATGGAAGGCAGAGGATCCGGGTTGATAGTGTGAGTGCAAAATAAATAAACACAATGGGGGATTTCTATGACATCAAGCTGTGCTGGAACATAAATAAGTATAAATAAGCAAAGATACATTGAGGAGACGCTGACTCCCACTGAGATCTGGGGGTGGAATTTTGTTACAATGGCTTGTGTTGTCTCTCTTAAAACCAGAGACAAAATTCCTGACTCCACACGCCTCTGTTTACATAGCAGTAAGTAGGAACCCGGTTGTTAGTGAATTGGTGGATTGCTTTTCTGGGGGGTAATAATTCCTTCAAAAAAATAAAAATAATGAAATCATTCACTCAATCCACAACAACTGCTGTGCGCATTTGGCTGCCGCCGGTCACCCACAAAATATACAGTCAAGTCACTTTACAGTATATTCTGTGAAGCGCTTTGAGACGTAACGAAGATGTGGTAAGGTGCTTATCAAGAAGTATTTATTTAAAATCTAGATCAGAAAAACTGGAGGAGGGTCTCCTTTCACAGTGGCATCTAATATAGCAACATAATATATAATAATAATAATAATAATAGTCCTTGCATTTGACTTACTACCTGTCCTGTTAAAATGTTTCAAAGCGCTTTATAGGAATTACTATTAAATGGAATGACTGTTCTTGGTAGGCAAAATCAGCATCCAATTTGTACACAGCAATGTCTCACAAGTGGCCTTGATCAGTTTTTCCGGGGAATTGTTAGCCAAGAAACTGGGTGAAACTCCCTTCTCTTTTTGAATAGTGTCACAAGTTGTTTAATGACCACCTGAAATGGCAGACGGGACCTCGGTTTATTGCCTTATATGAAGTACCACTTTTCCAACATTGTAGCACGCCCCCAGCGCTCTATTACATTGTCAGTGTGCAGATCAGGAGATCATTGTCTCAACATCGATCTTGAACCCAAAACCTTCTGACTCAGAGGTGAGAGTGCTACCACTAAGCCAAGGTGGCAACTACATGTGATATATGAAGTGTACAGGCCCAGAAATAACCCCTACAGTACATCTGACTCATTCCATTTCAAATACCATCTCTCCCTATCTCACAAATCACTCAAACTCCTTCATTATCCATAAAGCTATCCAATTCCACCTTGAAACAGCCCATATTATCTGCTTCCAACATTTCCCTAAGCAAACTGCTTCACGTACTAACTGTCCTTTGTGTAAAATAGTCAATTATGAAGATCTTAAGTGAAATGAGTTCAGGGCAGGCTTTTGTAATTCTTCACAAAACTGCCCATAAATCTCCACAGATGAACATCTTCAAATACAGTCCTAACGTATAAGTGTTCTCTGGAGTCTGAAACAGATTGTGTGGTAGCTCTGTCATCAAGCCACATATTATTTAAATACACTGCACTGATCTGCTTCGATGTGCTCTTTCTGCTCTATTTGTGGGACTAATCCTTTACTGTCTGCGCCTACAAAATACACAGCCACAACACTTTAAAGTATATCCTGTGAAGCACTACGAGACATCCTCTTGACACAAAAGGCGTTATATCAAATATAAGGGTTATTAATATCTTGTGAAATACTCCACCTGTGTCTAACTTCTTTTTCCTTTAATGGAACCGCTTTAAGTTGATGTGTCAACAAAGAAAGTTACTCTAGCTGAGATCTGCTGGCTCTGTTTTATGGAAATTTCAATGTAATGTCTCTTGAATACCACAATAAACAAGAGCAGACTTTCCACCTCAGCAAAGCAATGTCATTATAAATTAGTAATCTCACACTAATTTGCAGCATGGCAAAAAAAATCAAACAGCGTTTCATTCAAAAACAATTCTAAACGTGAAGGGCAAATGGAGAAAGTAAAAGGACAACTGGAAAAGGCAGCTGTTGTAGAATATGATACTTTTTAGACATTCTAGGTCAAGTACATTAATTAACATTTTTATTATATGTCATCTGCATCACTTTCAACATAATTACAGCTGACACCTCCCCACTCCATTTCTGTCAGCTAAGTAATAATAATGATATAACAGGTATTAGTAATAACAATCATAAGCTTGGCATTCAATATAACCTTTAACAATGGGAGGATGTCTCAAAGCGCTTCACTTTACTGTGAAAATATTATTTTTTTCATTGAAAATCGAAATGTAGCCTGAATTCAAAGTATTTTTATTTAGGCTGGTTCAGTCAGCAGCACTCTCACCTCTGGGTCATAAATCCCATGTGTTTTCCTACAAAATACAGTGACTGTGTATTCCGTAGGCAAACACAGCAATCAATTTGTGCACAACTGTCCCACAAACAACTTTCAAGGGAATAACATTTTTTTTCAATCTGGGGATTGTTGGCAAGGATATGTGGAACAACTGGATTTGAGACAGCACTCCAAGAGGAACTACTTTATCCCTGGATGTAAGTTAACTGCATGGCATTTGGATGAAAATGTTTCCCTTAACATCATGTGAAACAATTTTCTCACCAATACAACTGAAACATGATCAATCACCAGGTCAGGGGCCAATTAAAATGGTTTCTAATTTTAGGAATGGGTTCAAAGTACAAGAATGGGAGACAGAGATTGAGATGAGAGTCAGTGGTCGTTCAGCCTTAAACAATACAAATACAACAATCAATGGTTGTCCTAATCACTCAGTTGCAGCCTCCAATCAAACATTACTTAAGGACGTTACATGAAAAGTAGCCCCACAGAGAGAAAAGAACTAGATTCTGCCCTGTTTAACTGATAGTGACTTTCAGCAAACTGGGCAATCTGAATTTTCCTTCATAACAGAGAAAGAATAAAGGATCGGTGGGGGAGAGAATTTGTAATTAGCAGTACGTTAATTATTACTGATGAATACCATCACATCACATCCTATGTTTTCCCTCCACTAACTCAGTAATATTACAAACAACTTAATCACTATCCTCCTTGCAGGGCCGGGGGAGGCGAGATCTTCTTGGAGCTGGACTGGCTCCCCGGTGACATGCCTGGCAATGGACTGTCAGAATCGAGCCAGCCCTCTGTGATGGTCTCTAGTCTGGTTCCTGAGCCAGGCGGGTCCGCAGTATTCCAGGGCTGATGACAGCACAGCCCAGTCTGGCTCATCGGCAGGACCTGGAAGGTCAGACCAGTCACTGGGGGCAGGGAGTTATCCCACTCAGCTCCTGTTAACCCTGCAAGCCAAAGCCCTAAGGGGTAGGGTGGTCCCAGCTGGACGAGCAGCCGGAAAGCTTGTCAGACAGGGGTTTAATGCATTGTGTAAGTGTGCATGTCTGTTTGTGTGGTTTTAGTTAAAATCCAGCAATAATCGAACAAACTCTGGAGTCCCGAAGTCCCGAAGTGTTACTAACCTGCCGTAATAGTCCCTGGAATTAGGTAAGCAGGATGTTTTCCTTGGAGGGAAGAATTACATTCCATTCCATAACGTGGGAATGTCCATGTGTGGGTGACATGTATATGTGGAACTCTTAATCTGGTTTGGATACACTTAAGCATGGTGATAGGTTTCCATATGTGTCAAACATCCAGCTGACCAAAACCAAAATACAAGAAGAGAGAATGCAGTACACCCCCTTGGTTGCCTGACAATCTGCCTGTTCTATGTATCTGAACCGATTAAAAACAACAAAATTAAAGGTCAACTTTTCCCATTCTGTCTCATTCTGTCATGCCTCCAAATCGTTTCTTAAAATAGAATGAGTTGGAGGGTATGAAGCAGGCTATATTTGGTAAGAAGCTAGAAGATATCTATTGACATTGCAAAATCTTACTCCATGCTGCAGTGAGGTAACGAGATGGGGTCAGTTCTTTATCACGACTGAGTCGCGAATCACTTCATAATGGGACAGAAGGAAAGAAATGGAGAAGCTAGGGTCAACCCATATGCTTTACAAGTACCCTTTGCCCCCAAATATACAGTCAACTCACTGTGCAGTATATTCTGTGAAGAGCTTTGAGACGTCTCGAATACGTGATATGGCGTTACATCAAATACAAGGATTATTATTATAAGAAGGTAGTGAGTCAAAATAATGTATATAATGACAGCAAGAGGTTGTTAGAGTAACAGTAGTGCAGAACAAAAGAGTGTCAATTTAAGATAATCCCAATTAAATGATCTTCACATTTGGTACAGTGCTTTTCACATCCCAAAGTGCTTCACAGGCTATACTGTAAAACATAATGGCTTGTGTGTTTTGTAGTGAAATAGCTTACAAATTGGCAGAGAGTTGGAGCAGAATGGGTGAAAACTCATTCACCAACTGACAGTGAGGTGGACTTGACAAGAGACATAAAGCAGTGCTTAATGAGCAAAGGGAATGTCCAGGTCGTGAGGTTTCAGGAAATCACAGAGGGGCAAGAGGTGAAGATCTTGAGTTTGAAACAATACAACGCTGCTCCATTGTTTACAGCACATAGCCCTCTGGAAGGATTCGGCACCGGAGACAAGTTGAACAGAGGTTTGAATGGAGAAAACTGCTGTCAGCCATTTGTGGCTGCCACTGTCTGATGAAATCTATGAAAACACAGACGCACTTGCATCTGGACCCAGCTGAAGGCAGGTCAGGGAAGAGCTCACATTGAGAACTTGACACAATAAATCCTGAAGCATAGTTTGGACATTCAAAGAGAGCTGATGGAATATAACAAGCCCCCTACAAGTAGTTAGGTAGTTTTTTGAGTCAGTGACACTTAGTTATATAATCTCAGTCTCAAATAGCTGCTAATTAAACTCCATCAAATGCTAATCAGGTTTAATAGTACAAAGACCCGCTGCTGTTCTGAGTGCTGATTAACCGGAGTGTAATGATCCCAGCGAGACAGGAGCTAGTAATGTTTTATTAAATGCACGAGTCGCTTGAACAGCGTAGGAAGCTAACTGCTGCCCAGAGAATCAGCCGTTACAGACAAGCATGTTCTTACTGAAGGAATCAAGTTGCACAATTCCCAGGAACTGTGTAAGAGTGGCCTTATCATGTCCCAGCACACTTGATGGATCAAATTGTATTTCCCAATCCTTTCAGACTGCAACCACAGAATGCACTGGAAGGAGTCAATAGTTCATAAGTTCAGGTCTGTGAAGGACAATATTAGAATAGCCACCAAGAAGTATTTGTTAACACCGAGGGAATGGTTTATCATTAGGGTAATCAAGGCAAGGATACCAAATTAATTTAAGAAGCAATTTAAGGTTGAAATGGAAAAATAATAATTATAATAAGAGGAATAATCCTTATGTGTGGTAGAGTGCCTTTCACATTGGGATGGCATCCCAAAGCACTTCAGAGTATATTCTGTGAAGCGCTTTGAGACATCTTGAAGACATAGTAAGACGCTATATCAAATGCAAGGATTATTATTATGAATATTATTATAAGTTGGGATGACTGCGTATTTGTAGGCGAATGAGCCAGGCTGACGCAATAGCTTGGGTATTCAATCCTCCAGTGTTGATGTTCCTCCTCTCTCTTTCCATCAACTTATAAACGTAAGGCTTTAACACATTCTCCCTATGTGAAAAGAGCGATATAAATGTATATTGTATTGCCGTTCACTGGACTGTCTTTGAATGATTCATTAAAGTTCAAAGTACAAATGTAGAGTTTGCAGGCTGCAAACTAGGCTATGTAATAATAATAATCCTTGTGTTTGATACAGTGCCTTATTGTGTCTTTGAGACATCTCAAAGTATATTCACAGATTATATTGCAAAGTGTAGTGATTGTGTATTTTGTGGGAGAAACGTGGGAGTCAATGTAGGCGCTTATATGTGAGGGAGAGAAACAACACAAGAAGAACAAAGAACAGAACTTCTGACAGCTGGTCTTCAGAGACACAGAGAGACCTTGTTTCAATTACCAATGCGTCGGAAATCACACTTTGGTATTGGCAACGTTCCGTTTGATTTCATTTTATTTCTTCTAACTCGTCCTTTATTTCCTGAGCTGTATCAATAAATACTAGTAATTAAATTATGCTTGGAAAGCAAAACAACAACAACAACTTGCGTTTATATAGCACCCTCCACGGAGGATAGCGTCCCAGAGTGCTTAAACTGGTCAGATTGCTGATATCGTCACATATACTGTTTGTATATGAGACTGAGAAACATAATCCTGGTTAGAAAATTGTCAGCCATGGGGGTCTATAACCTTATCCCCAGATAACAAGATCAGTTCACATGAAGGAGGCCCTACACAACTTGTCCAATCTCATCCCTCCAGAGCACCCACCTTACCATTCTCCCATCACAGCATCAAACTGCTTTTTAAATGTCCTGGCATCTAATAATAATAATAATAATCCTTGCATTTGATATAGCGCTTTTCACGTCAGGAGGACGTCCCAAAGCGCTTCACAGAACACACTGTAAAGTGAATTGACTGTATACTTGTGGGCGAACACGGCAGCGCACAGCAATGTCCCACAAACAGTCATATGGATTGAAAATAACCAATTTATTATTGTTTTGGTTTTTTGGAGGGATTATTATTAGGCGTGTGGAGTAAAGAAACTTGCCCAAGGTTTCGCCCTGCCCGGAATTCAACTCAGGTCTCTCGCTTGCAAAACGAGTGCTCTAACCACTGAGCTACAGGACTCCACTACCACCTTTCCTGGCAACCTGTTCCCATTGTTGACTATCCTTCTTTAGTACCTACGAGAAAGCAGCACACATTGCAACAGACTTGAGAGATATTGGGTGCAACTGAAAGTGGTAACACTCTTGAAATAATTGGGCTACTGAAGGCATTCAATACAGCTTAAAGCACAGATGTCCTTCCATTAACAGTACAAAATTGAACGCAAGTAACGCAGAATCGACAAAGATTAATAAAGAATATACAACACAGAAACAGGCCACTCAGCCCAACCAGCCCATGACAGTGTTTATACTCCACATAAGTCTCCACTCATTCCTTACTCCCTCTCATACCCTTCCATTCCCCTCTTCTGGCTTCCTATTGAATGTATCTACACTATCCAATTCAACCTCCACTTCAGGCAATGAGTTCCACTGTGTGAAGTGGTTCCTCCTAAATTCTCTTTTAGATCCCTTAGTCAACAATAATAACTTACATTTATGTAGCATCCCTCATGCAAGCTAGTGTCCCAGTTGCTATTCTAATGGTTCTGATACAAGGTGTCCAAAAAGTCGTGATTACCATTACAATGTCCAATAAGTCTTGTACAAATGATGATTTGTTTCAGATAACAGGGTAGTTATCAGTTCCCTCTGAAATATTTCTTGAATAACACCAATTGAGTGTGGAGTCCTGTAGCTCAGTGGTTAGAGCACTCGCCTCGTAAGTGGGAGACCTGAGTTCGATTCTCAGCAGGATGAAACGTTGGGCAAGTTTCCTTACTCCACACGCCTCTGTTTACCTAGCAGTAAGTAGGAAACCAGCTGTTAGTCGATCATCGGATCGCTTTTCCAGGGGAATAATTGATTCAAAGAAAATAATAATAAATTGGTCGTTCAATCCACAACTGTTTGTGATAAAGTGCTGTGCGAAATTGGCTGTTGCATTTCACCCACAAAATAGTCAATTCGCCCACAAAATAGTTAATTCGCTTTACAGTATTTACTGTGAAGCACTTTGAGACATCTTGAAGACTTGATAAGGCACCATATCAAATGCAAGGTTATTATGATTATTAAAGGCTACTAAACACAGACACTTACCTTTTATCTCGAAACAACACCCCAAGTTTTGTGCCTCAGTCAAATGATGGGCTATTTTCAGACTCAACAGTATTGTTGTTGAGGACCCCCACACACACACTACAGTACTGCTTTAGGAAGTTAATAATAATAATAATCCTTGCTTTTGATACAGCCCCAAAACTTCCCCAACGTTATACCCTGCCCGGGTTATCGAACCCAGGTCCTCTCACTTGCAAAGCAACAGCTCTAACCACCGAGCTACAGGACTGATAGTGAGCTACCAGTGTATTGGTATCATTAGAATGTACAGAGTCGACAATCTTGATAGTATTTTGGTACTGAAAATATCAGGAGGAAATATTAGCCTTGAACTCCCTCTCAACAACTCCCCCCCCCACCACCCCACCTCTCCAACACCTTCTCTGTCTCATGCTTAAGTTCCAACCTCTTGTCTTACAGTGTAAGTCTCTGCTCCTGATAAAGACACCTGCGGCCAGTGCCTGCACCCCGAGTCATCCTTCACCAAAGCCAGTGTGTTTCTGATAGATTACCATTTGTGCGTCAGGCTGGCAGTGCCAAAGGCTGCCATTGCAGATTTAGAAACAGATTTTCCGCTGGGCTACAAAATGCAGATCGTCTCATTAAATGTAGTCATGGGATATCAAGCTGCAAATAGAATAAGTGCTGAAAAGATTAAACTGTCAGAAGCTTGTAACTCACTAGCATAATATTATCACAGAGACAGATGTATCAGCCTCAAAAAGGGTCTTAGCCCTTGAACAAACTGGCACTGAAGCCTGCAGCTCTCATTGCCAATTTTCATGCTCTTTCTCCCACTTAGGTTCATTTCAACAACTCCCCCCCCCCACCACCACCACTTCCCCTCACTCTCCACCCAACACACCATTCTTTTCTGTGCCTCTGGATTCCAAATCCCAAGTTGTGTATTTCATTGACTTCACTGTCCAGACCAGAATATAAATAATACTTGCATTTAGTACAGTGCCACTTTATCGGTTTGAAGCATTTCAGAGTGCTTCACACAGTTAGTTATATTAAACTGGATTGAGTGTTTGCTCTTTTCCTATGCATCACTGCAGGGAAATAATAATCATCCTTGCATTTGCTGTGGTGCTTTATCACGTCATCGAGACGTCTCAAAGCATTCACAAGATTTACTGTAAAGCGACTTTATATTTGTAGGCGAGCGCAGCGGTCAATTTCGCGCATCGCCATAAAACGAATGAACAATTTTATCTGGGAAATTGTTAGCCAGGACACTGGGAGAGACTCCATGTTCTAATGCTAGAATGGGCAGATGTTCTATTTCTCAGGCACATTCACATAGAAGTACTAAAGGGCCCCTTCTGAGTATTGAATACTTGTTTATGAAGGCCTGCCACATGTTTGTTCTCTGAATAAAGTGATGAATTCACATTATTTATAACCCCCACATGTTCTTGAAATGATCCCCTCCACAGGGCCTCACTCTCACATGTAGAATCACAGATTCTTAGAAATTTACAGCACAGAAGGAAGCCATTCAGTCCAGCACATGCTCTCAGAACAAGATGTCCATTCCTGTGCTATAACAACAGCAAGTTGCATTTTTTTAAAAAAAAACCTTCACGTGGGGTGCCGTCCCGAAACACTTAACAATGGCAGAGCTTGACAATGAGCCGTGGAGAACAGTCAAAGTGGTTGGAGTACTTGCCTCGCAAGCAACAGACCTGGGTTTGATTCCTGGCTGGGTGAAATGTTGGGCACGTTTCCTTACTCCACACATCTCTATTTACCTAGGAGTAAGTAGGAACCCAGATGTTAGTTGAATGGCGGATCACTTTTCTTTAAAACATAAAAATGAATAAAAAATAATAATAAATTGGTCATTCAACCCACAACTGTTTGTGGGACGCTGCTGTGCACAATTGGCTGCTGTATTACGCCTACAAAATATTCAGTCAATTCACTTTACAGTATATCCTGTGTAGCGGAGCCTGGCCAGGATTGGGATGTTGGGGTAAGGAGTTTAGTACAGGTGAGGATACAAGCGTTGAAATTCTGAATCAATTGGACTTTACGAATGAAGGAACTGGGGAGGACATTGGAGAAATTCAGGTGGGAGGTAACGTAAGCATGGATAAGGGCAACACAGCAGTGTTGTGTGCAAGATACGATTGGACACAGGCAATGTGGTCGAGGTGGAGGGAACTGATACTGGTCAGGGACTGGATGTGAGGTGGGAAAGGCAACAACAACAACAACAAGATTACATTTGTATAGTGTCTTTCACATCAGGTGGACGTCCCAAGGTGCTGGACAGTGTACAGCATTTCAGACCCGAGCTGGGGTCAGGGAGGAGAGGGGATTGGAGAGGAAAGGTGACCGATGGCATGGTCAAAGAGGAGGGTCTTGAGGCAGGACTTAAAGGAGGTTAAGGAGGGGGCAAGGGGGAGTGATTGGGGGATGGAATTCCAGAGGTTGGGGGCAGAGTGGCTGAAGGCTCTCCCGCCAATGGTGGGGCGGGTGGGTCGGGGAACATGGAGCAGGCCAGAGCCGGCTGAGCGGAGGGAGCGGGTGGGTTGGTAGGGGGTTAGGAGGTTGCAGAGGTAGGGTGGGGTGAGGCCAAGAAGGGCTTTTTAGGTGAGGACCAGGATTTTGAACTGGAACCTCTGAAGGATAGGGAGCCAATGGAATCGGGTGAGAATGGGGAAGATGGGGTCACGGAGTTTGGTGTGGGAGAGGACATGGCTGCAGAGTTCTGGATTATCTGCAGCCTATGGAGGGAGGAGTTGGGAAGGCCGACAAGCAGGACGTTTGCATAGTCGAGCCTGGAGGTGATGAAGGCATGAACAATAGTTTCAGTGGCCTGAGGGGTGAGGTAGTGGCGGAGTCGGGCGATGTTACGGAGGTGAGGGAAGGCAGAGTGGGTCATGGCTTGGATGTGGGGAAGAAAAGACAGTTGAGGGTCAAACAAGACACCGAGGTTCCTGACTGGTTTGGTGAGTTGTAGTATGCAACCATAGAGGTTGATGCTGCCTGAACCTGAGGTGCAGAAGCGCTGGCGCGAGCCAATCAGGAGTGCCTCAGTCTTGTTCACATTCAACTGTAGGAAGTTTTCTCTCATCCAGGACCTGATGTCTGACAGACAGTCTGTCAGGACAGCAGTGGTCCTGGAGTTGAGGGTGGAGGCAGAAAGATAGAGTTGGGTGTCATCCGCATACATGTGGAAGTTGACCCCATGTATGCAGATGTCACCAAGGGGGAGCATGTAGATACTAAAGAGGAGAGGGCCAAGGACAAAGCCCTGGGGGACGCCAGACGTGACAGGAGAAACCGTTAGAGGCAACAAAGTGGAGACGGTGAGAGAGATAGGAATCGAAACAGGCAAGAGCAGGTCCGTGTTGTACAGCGCCTTTCACATCAAGAGGACTTCCAAGGCGCTGGGCAGCCAGGGATCTGCACCCGAGCTGGTGGTTGCGTGGTTGGTGGGGAGGGTAGGAATTGAAACTGATGTCCAGGTTACTATAAATGAATCCATGCTGAATGAGAAAACAGTTTAACAGGGTTGCCTGCTGCTCATTCCAAAGCGGGAATGCTCATTCCCCACTGCAGAAGGCTGGGTGTCACTTGGTGGAGAAGTCAGGTCTCGGTGTTACTGTACGTGACCCAGGTCTGGCCTTTGACCAGGACCCATGCCACTGAAGTCGCCAGAGAGGTGTTCCAACTGATCTGGGGTCCAAGATGGATCATGTCCGCAGAGACACGATGCACAAAACCCCAGAAGAGGGTTTGAAAGGGTCCCTAACTTAGCCCTGAGGGGTGTAGCTGCCTGAGACTGTGCCTGGAGTCCTGCTACACGGGCAATAAATGCCACTACTTGCTGGGTTTCCACCTGTACCCGGTGCTAAGAAGGGTGGATCTGGCAGAACAACCTCAAAATGTTCCACACAGTTGGAGCGTGCAGAACCACCTATCCCATGTTGAGAAATTCCTGACGAACACCATCCCAGATCCCCGCGCAATCACCGAGTGGTCCTGCCCCTTCCCCTCAGGGCTTTCATGCACGGTCGAGGTCTGGGCCAGTCAGCACGCTGCCGTCGGGCCGGCTGCAGAGTCCAGGAGACCGTGGACCACCTTTTCCTGGAATGATGTTTCGCAAAGTGGTTTGGAAAAAGATGGAATGGATTCTCTTGTCGTTTGTTCCTGGGGACCTGCTGTCACAGCACTCGTTGCTGTACGGGCTCTTCCTGGGCATTCACAGCGAAACCTACATCGAATGTGCCTGGAGGATCTTAGGGTCGGTAAAGAAGGCCCTTTGGCACTCCCGAAACCAGGTGTTCTTCTGGCAGAACGCAGGGATGATGAGGGCCTGCCTCAGGCTTGCGCACGCTAGGATCAGGGACTATACACTGAGAGACACACTGACGCTCAGCTCAACGGTGGCAAAGGCCAGATGGGGCCTGACCCCGGCAGGAGCCACTCCGGCACAAACCGCTCAAGGCTCACCCACCGGGTAACCCACGAGAGCACCCAAAACTGACTGAAATAAATTTAAGGGTACAGAAGGACGCTCGAATTGTAACCAAAGAGCGTTCTGAAAATGTATGTACGGTAAACATGTGCGTGTACAGTGCACATCAGGGCGACTTCCGAAAGAGGCAAGTGCGCCTTGTGGGTGCGCACATGGATGTGGTGCACGCAGGGGGGACTCTCGACTGTTTTAAAGGGAGCGTCCCAAAAAAAGTGTGCACAACCTACGTGGGGTGAAGGAATGTACCGTAAGCAATGGAATGTGTCGGGAGAAAAGGGAAAAAATTGTAACAGAAGATGTTGTGTTTGTTTGAGATTTCTGTTGTACTGAATGTTATATTTATAAATACATATATATTTTCAAAAAAAAGGGAAGTCAGGTCCTGGTAATATTACCTGCAGATTTCAGGTTTGTTTAGAAATGCACTGAGTGTTTAAAATGTGGTTTCACTGAACTCGCAATTCCTCACAAAGTCAAGGGCATCAGTTTGATCATCAACGATTCAAACTGATTTAAAAAAAGGGTCTGGCGCATTCGTCTATAGAAAGCTCAACGTCTATAGAAAGCGGAGTCCTGTAGCTCAGTGGTTAGAGCACTCGCTTTGGAAGCAAGAGACCTGAGTTCAATTCCAGGCAGAGGGCGAAACCTTGGGCAAGTTTCCTTACTCCACACAGAGCCTAATAATAATCCCTCCAAAACCAAAAACAATAATAAAATTGGTCATTTTCAGTCTACGACTGTTTGTGGGACATTGCTGTGCGCAATTGGCTGCCGCGTTCGCCCACAAATATACAGTCAATTCACTTTACAGTGTGTTCTGTGAAGCGCTTTGGGACGTCCTCCCGACGTGAAAAGCGCTATATCAAATGCAAGGATTATTATTATTATTATTACTACAAAGCCTTGGCTACTCTTGCAATGTCAGGCCATGTGTTTGAGGAAATGACTGCACTTGCGCTTGACCGAACACAATTGCTTCAATGTACATCTGGAGTAATGACCTGCAAAAGAAATGCACTGAGCTGCGGTTTAATCAAAAAATAACCACGGCTTTATCCGTCACTTTTGGAGGGCAGGGATAGTAAGCCTGATCAAAAAGGAAGGCCTTTAGGTGGGATTTGAAGGTGGGGAGGGAGGGTGCAAGGTGGAGAGATTGACGGAGAGAATTCCATTGCTTTGGGGTATAGTGACTGAAAGCACGGCCACCGATGGTGGAGCGGAGGGGCCAAGGGGCGAACAGGAGGCCGGAGCCGGCAGCAGGTGGTGGAATGTGGGGTGAGCAAGTCGGAAAGCTAGGTAGGTGCCAGGGCACGAAGGGATTTGGAAACCTGTATCAAGGGTTATAAAACCCATTGCATGGTTTTATCCAGAGCTCCACAACATTGATTCAGAATCTTAGTACCACCACAACTAAAAAGTTCTCCTGTAAAATATTTGAACTAGAACTCCCATGTCTTAAATAATTTATGATAAAAGAGATGTCTCCAAACAACACACCTCGCTCATCGTTGTTTATTGTTGCCCAAGTCCCAATTTGTTTCTAACTTGTTCCCACAAAAGCCTGCCAATAGTCACTTAAAACAAGATATAAATGTGCTAGTGTTTAAGTGCAAAAATACAAAAAAACACATAGAGGCCCTCGCTCAGATAATTGCTTCCTTCTAGACATGAATGCATCCAAACATCAATCACCCGAGTCTGTTATTCTTTCAGGCTATTTATTAAGTTCCAAAGCTTGTTTTATAGAAGTAACATAAAAACATGTCACCTCATATTTAGTAAAACAAATGACTTTGAGCATACAATCTGACAAAGTATTATCTTGTTTATTTTTAATCCATGAGAAATAGTCCTCTGCACATACATGTGGTGTGAGCACATCTTGTCTATTTCTCTGCTATTCGGGTTTATGGTCACGCTCCAAAGCTTCAGACTGTTCCATCTTCCCTCCCTTTGTTCCCCTCGGCTGCCAACATTTGACTGAGATTTACTAATATTAATCTTTTCATTTGCGCCTATAACTTCTCAAAGCATTGTGTGGTCACTGCATATTTGTAGATGAACACCACCAAACAATTTTGCACACAGCAATGTCCCACAAGCAACTATGGAGTGAATGACCAATTGTATCTAGGAGATTCTTGGCCAGGACACTGGGAAAGAGAGAAACTCCCTTCTTTTTTCCTTTTTGAGTAGTGCCATAGGATCTTTTACATCCACCTGAACAGACATACATCTCACCCGAAGGACAGTACCTTTGATTGTGCAGAGGTGGCTGTGAATTGTCAGTCTCAGCCCAGAGAAGGAGTACAAAGTCCCAATATTGGGCTTAAACTAACACATTCTGACCCACAGGTGAGAGTGGTACCACCTAAGCCCTCAAGCTGACACCTAAACCTGTTTCTTATTGTCAATTTTATCCCTTTCCGCCCCCACCATTTGACCTATGGCCATTTCCTCTAGGCAATTTCTAAAACAACCTTCATGGTATTTCTTTACTGATTTTTAAATTCCAGTACATCCAGATAGAAAGTAATCTGCAACCTGAGTGCAATTTTTAGAGGACATTTTGTAGGATTGTGACCAATACTTTGTTTGCTGTGCAGCTGGCTTTGGCTCAGAATGCTGATCTGTGGATTGCACTTGAGTACACCTTATTTCTGTGTAAATGACTGGCTGCCGCTGTGGCCTCCAGCTGGAACTGTAAGCTCAAACACCATTTCAACATCATTCAAATCAGCAGCCGGAGGTATAGGCAGTGGGGTCTAATTGCTGATATTTCTTGAATGAGATTCCTTAAGAAAGGAATCCAAGTCGTGCAAAAGAAGTCTTTTTCTGTGAACCGGATACCTTGTTAACTGACCCACGGAATCTCCACTCAAAGCCACCCACTACCGTAATGACAGGAATTTTAACGGTATTGCTTTTTTAGGAATCCTGTTAAGAACACTGCAAGATACAATATCAGTAGGAGAAAACTATATATAACTTGGAAGACCATCTGGCAATAATAATGAATGAGGTCAGGATTTTCTAACAGGGTAAGCACCATCTGTATACACCAGTCCAACAACACAGGAGGTGGATCCATAAACAATACAGGGATTTCGAGAGAACCTGAGCAAGTTCCTGGAAATTGAAGGAATTAATAATAATAATCCTTATATTTGGTAAAGTGCCTTTCACATTGGGAGGCTGACCCAAAGCACTTCACAGTGCTGCAGCCAATTTGTACACAGCAATGTCCCATAAACAGCCATGAAGTTAAAAACTAATTTTATTTGGGGGATTATTGTGCCAGGAAATTCCCCTTTTTTGAATAGAGCCATGCAATCTTTAATAACACAACAACTAAACAGGCAGACAAGACTCGGGTTTAATATTTCATTCGAAAGACAGTGCCCCCAACAATGTAGTACACCCCAGTTTTGCTTTGACTATAAGAATTCCAATCCAAACATGGGGCTTGAATCCTTAGCCTTTTAACTTAGAGGTGTGAGTGCTTGCTACCAGCTGAGCTTGATTGGCCAGGAATCATTAGAGGATGATCCAGATGTGTTGAAGGAGGTTTTGGGAAATCGGGCAGACAGGGTAGATGGACTAATGGGCTACCCCTACCTGTTACTACACTACTTTGTCAGTGTATCAGCCTGGTTGAGTGGTGGCACTCCTGCTTCTGAGTCCGAAGATTGTGGGTTCAAGCCCCATATTAGGACTTAGAATCACACAGTCTAAGATGGCACTCCAATGTTGGGGGTGAGGTGTTGCATTGTCAGAGGTGCCGTCCTTCATATGAGGTGTTAAACCAAGGTCCTGTCTTCCTGTTCAGCTCGAAGTTAAAGATCCAATGGCAATATTCAAAAAGAGAAGGGAGTTTCTTCCGGTGTCCTGGCCAACAATCCCCAAGTAAAATTGGTCACTCACCCCATGGCTTTTTGTGGAACATTACTCTGCGCAATTGACTGCTGCTTTTCAGCCACACAAATAAATGACTAATCCACTTAACAGTATATAATAATTATTATTAACAGTATATCCTGTGAAGTCCTTTGAGATGTATCAACGGCATGATAATAATAATAATCCTTGCATTTGATATACAAGTCACTGTATCAAATGCAAGGATTATTATTCTTAAAATACACAGTTACTACACATTACAGTAAAACCTTGTGAAGTGCTTTTAGACTTCCTCCCAGCATGAAAGGTTTTACACCAAAGGCAAGATTATTAGTATCGTATGACACATATATTTCACACAATACATGCTGTACCTTCCTATACGATGAAGCTCTTATGTCTATATCAGTCAGCGTAAACCCATTTGTCCCATTTTGAGTTGCTGTTGGGGTCACCCAATGATACTGATGGTTTGGATAGAAGCAAGACAGCAATACAATACAATAACAACAACAACTTACATTTATATACCGCCCTCCTCGCCGGAAGGCTTCTCAGAACGCTTAATACACTTATTGTGGTGTGTCAGTCTGGCTTACATGGTAATATGTTCACCCCTGAGTCAGAAGTTTATGGGTTCAGGCCTCATGTTGTGACACTGAATTGCCAGACGAGGCTACTTTGTTGGAGGTGCTGTCCTTTGAATGCGACCTCACAATGAGGTTCTGCCTGTTCAGTTGGGCATTAAAGATCCCGTCGATTGATTCTGAAAAGGAGTTTCTCCCAATGTTCCGGCTTACAATCCACCCCCAAAAATTAAAACTAGTCATCCATTTCATGGGTGTTTGTGGGTGCAAATTAGTTGCCATATTCATCTACAAAAACACAGTCATTACACTTATAATAATAATAATTCTTGCATTCGATGTAGGGCTTATCATGTTGTTGAGACGTCATAAAGCGCTTCACAGAATAAACTGTAAAGTGAATTAACTGTATATTTTGTGGGAGAAACGCAGCAGCCAATTGTGTACAGTGGTGTCCCACAAACAGTCATGGATTGAGTGACCAAATTCTTATTTATTATGAAGGGATTATTACCCCCGGAAAGTGATCCACCAATTATCAACAACTTGGGGAATTAGATGATTCCCTTGAATCGAAAGGGAATTAGATAGGTACTTGAAAAGGAAAAAAATTGCTGGGTTATAGTGAAAGAGCAGAGCTCTTCCAAAGAGCTGACACAGACACAATGGGTCGAAAGGCCTCCTTCTGTGCTGTAATATTCTATGATTCTGTGGACTGGATTCCTACTTACTGTTAGGTAAACAGAAGCATTTGGAGTAATCAAACTTGCCTAAGGTTTTACCCTGCCCGGGAATCGAAGCCGGGTCATTTCAGTTGTGAAGCGACTCCTTCAAGCTCATTGTTTAGAGTACTCGCCAGAGAATACTTGAACATTTTTTGATATAGCGCCTTTCACGTCAGAAGATGCAATATCTCAAAGCGTATCACAGGATACACTGTAAACTATAGCCTGTAAAGCGCTTTGAGATGTCCCCCTGATGTGAAAGGCGCTATATCAAACTTAACCTATTATGAAATGAAAGTGGTTGAAATGGTGCAGGAATGTGTGAGGAGAGAACTGCATTTAAATTATAGTAAGCATTTAGAGATACGTTATGGATGCATATAATAGCAGGTTTACAGTCCAGTGACAGGCACATCTTTCAATATCTAATTTCAAGAGAAACCTCAGCAGATATTAAGTGCAATGGCATCCTGCCTGGAAGAATTAGAGATTGAAAGATTGAAGGGGCGTTTCTCTTATCAAAATATGAAGATTCAGTAAGGCCATTTTAAACAGTATCCTCTCAGCAATCTCTCACTAAGTGCATTAAAAATTAGTTTGGCCCATCTGACAAGCTGCCCTAGTGGCCTTTACATTTTATGTTCTATCAACACAACTTCTACAAATGGTCAAGAATTCTCTGGCTNAAAAAAAATCAGCCTCAATAAATTTATAACTCTAATTATCAATAATATTTTGAAACTGTTGATACTAAATCATCAGTGTGATCACAACTAAATTGATTCAAGTCCATTTAGAGACACTGGAGTCCTGTAGCTCAGTGGTTAGATTACTCACCTCACAAGCGAGAGGACCTGGGTTCGACTCCCATGCAGGGCGAAACGTTGGGCAAGTTTCCTTACTCCACACCTCTCTGTTTACCTAGCAGTAAGAAGGAACCTAGTTGTAAGTCAATTGCCAGATCACTTTTCCGGGGGTAATAATCCCTTCAAAAATAAATAAAAATAATAATTTGGTCACTCAATCCACGACTGTTTGTGGGACACTGCTGTGCGCAATTGGCTGCCGTGTTCTGCCTACAAAATATACCATCAATTCACTTTACAGTATATTCTGTGAAACGCTTTGAAATGTCTAGAAGACATGATAAGACATATATCAAATGCAAGGATTATTATTATCCTAATATTGACTGTTATCATGGTCGCTGTCAGTTCGACCTGCGTAGACCTCAGATTTACTTATCAGAATGGCAAGTAAAATTCTCCAATTGCTAAATTTTGGCTGTTGTTATGAAACAAAGAATGGAGTTTCTCCCAGCATCCTGACCAACAATCCCTCAGATAAAATTGGTCATTCACTGTTTGTGGGACACTGCTGTGTGCAAATCGACTGCCATGTTCAGCCAAAATTCTGCGTAGGTCTCAGAGACATCCTCCTAACATTTAATATAAAATGTGAGGATTATTATAACATATAATGGTGTAAAAGAGCAACGTTTTATAGCTGTGATCATTTTCCACTGGGGTTAAAATGCCACCTAGGTCTAGATTTACTTATTAACGTAACATTAGAACACCAAGCATTTGATAAATTATTTAATTCAATTTTAATTTCAAAGTTTGTTTTCTGTTAGTTCTTAAAAGAACTTACAAAAAACGCTTCAAGAGTCAGACTGTATTTAAAGAACTGCCAAATTCTGCCTGTTCTGAAATGCTACAAAAATGAAGCAAACCTAGACCCTAGGTGGAATTTCATCCTTCACATTGTAAAGAACATGATTGTTCCTACATTATGCTGTTGGGACCAATGGTATGAGATGCAATGACCTTTATTTGAAAGTGTTTGTGTATGTTTATGAGTGACAGACGTTTTCAGCATCACACTCAAGCGGCCATTCTTCATTTGTGAGGCTGGATTGTGAATTCAAATTAGCTACAACAAAGGTTCTTAATTGTAGAGATTAATCAATGACTGGAGCAGGCTGCCAGGAAAGGTGGTAGATAATAATAATAATAATAATCCTTGCATTTGATATATTATTATTATTATTATAGCGCCTTATCACATCTTCGAGACGTCTCAAAGCGCTTCACGGAATTTACTGTGAAGTGAATTGACTGTATATTTTGTGGCCAAAATGTGGCAACCAATTGCACACAGCAGTGTCCCACAAACAGTCTTGGATTCAATGACCAAATTATGATTATTTTTTAAATGTTTTTTGATGGGATTATTACACCCGGTAAAGCAATTCGCCAATCGGCTAACAAACAGGTTCCTACATACCGCTTGGTAAACTCACTGCTAGGTAATCAGAGGAGTGGAGTAAGGAAACTTGCCCAACGTTTCGCCCTGCCTGGGAATCAAACCCAGGACCTCTCGCTTGCAAGGAGAGTGCTCTAACCAATACGCGACAGGACTCTAAATGGTTCAGTGAGCAATCTGAGCCAAGTGTCACCAACAGTTACGCTGCTGCGAGTGCTATACTATTCTATAATAACCTGCGGCTTTCACCATCAAACAAACACTCTAAGAGCAACAGCAGCTACATTTGTGGGTGGATTTGTAAGCAATAAGTTGTTGCGTGCATACTATATTTTTGGCAGATGGTTGGACAAATATTTACACCGCAAGGGACCATGACCACATATCAAGTGAGCAACAGGTAAACAGCGGGGGTGGGAGGATAGAATTATTTCCACTGTTTATAGTGCACGTGAATTTTAAACTTCCAGTGACACTGTAATGTTATGTCCTTTTTGTTGAAAACTACACAGATAACAACAGCAACAAGTCTATTTGCAAAGTACCTCAGTTCTACGTAGCACCGTCTAGCGTAATCTGAGTGAATGGCTAGCGACTAGGAATCACCTTGCTGAGAATAGATGTTTGAAAGAGACCTATCTCATGGCTCTCTTTCCAGGGCACTGAGTTACTTTTCATGGTTTGTGCATACACCGCGCGCGTGAAACAAAGAAGGGAGATTTCAAGAGAAGGAAAATCTCTGTGACAAGAATCATGCAGGATGTACCCCAAAGAGTTAATTAGTTTTGATCAATATTTGAAGTACAATCTGTGGAGTCCTGTAGCTCAGCACTCGCCTTGCAGTGCCTTGCAGCGTCCTCCAAATGTGAAAGCCGCTTTATAAATGTAATTTTGTTGGTGGTTTTGTTGCAAGAGAGAGACCTGGGTTTGATTCTCGGGCAGGGTGAAATGTTGGGTAAGTTTCCTTTCTCCCCACGCCTCCGTTTACCCAGCAGTAAATAGGAACGCGGTTGTTAGTCGATTGGCAGATTGCATTTCAGGAGGTAATAATTCCTTCAAAAAAATAATAAAATTGGTCACTCAATCCAGGACTGTTTGTGGAACACTGCTGTGTGCAATTGGCTGCCACGTTTCGCCCATAAAATATACAATCAATTCACTTTACAGTATATTCTGTGAAGCGCTTTGAGACGTTTCGAAGAAGTGATAAGGCGCTATATCAAATGCAAGGATTATTATCGTTATCAATCATACAATTCAGAAAGATAGGGGAACTTCTCTCAGTGGCCACAAAATTGTCTGCTCCGTCGCGTATAAATACACAGTCACTACACTTTACAGTAAATCCTGCAAGGCACTTTGAGACCATTCGATGACATTATATGTCTTTACATCTGGAAAATATTAAACGTAATCTTCTTGGGATGTTGCTGTGCACAAATTGAGCACTGCATTTGACGACAAAAATACACAGGTATTTCACTTGGCAACAATTACTTATGGAGTGCTTTGAGACATTTTGTCATTGTAAGCATGACATCAAATGGAAGAAGTTATTATGTATTATCATTGGGAGATTCTGTTATCTGTACTGCGCCCAGAAACAGCAGGAGTGTACTGCGCATTCACTGGACAACAACAATTTGCATTTATATAGCACCCTTCACGTGAGGTAGGTTCCCAGAGCGCTTCACATGCACGTGCATTACCACAGAAACGCAGCCCCACCTGTCTCAGATCAGGAACCCCCTTCTCCCAACAAATCAGAAATAAAATGGCAGGATTATGATAAGGAGAGAAGAGGCAAAATGGGAAAGTAAGGACCTTTAATACACCTATTAATCAAAATAGGAAATAGATAACATAGATAATTCCCAGCAAAGTGTCTCAAACCTCCCGATCCTGCATGCTGATAAACCCTGTTTTGCTGAAGGCATTTGCTTTCTGACCTTTACAACAACAAAAACAACAACAACGTGTATTTATGTAGCGCCCTTCACGCAGGATAGCGTCCCAAAGCGCTTTAGCTTCTTGGCCAAGAAAAGGCCTGAAAGTGAAAGATCGGTGAAGATTGCAAACCCAAAGTTGTCAACGATATAACTTTTGCTTTCTGAATGCTGTGTTTTCAAGCCATATTACAAAACAGATTCTTCTTCAATGCAGTGCAATCTTACAGCACTGAAGATGACCATTCCCGCACTGTGAATCTCTTCCTGACATCATCAGCCACCAATAAAGCACGGTGGAGCATTAACCACATTGCACGCGCTTCACAAGCCACTCAGTTAACTTGCAGGACCGAGGCAGCAGCCTGAGGAAATGAACAGACTTCTCAAGTTCAACGGCTTTGAGAACTTCACCTACACGATTCATTCTGATATGCAACATCGAGCCCGTTGCTGTGAGGTATGTTGTCACCGAGATTTACAACACTGACATTCCAATGTAATTGGCTACACTCAATCACAGATTCAGCGCTTGGGAGCCAGCGTTGGTTATTTGTGTTGCATTATTAACTGAGCTTCCGAGGTGTGGACTGCTATTCTGTACCATGGGGTAAATTGTGGCTCTTCATATTAATATCCACATTCAGTTTTGCACGACTTACAGTGAGTGGAGAGTCACGAACCTCAGGCAGCTGCTGACAGCCAGAGACTCTGCCAGTCAGACCATTGCAGATAATGATCACAGATAAACCTCATCTTGTGGCTATTACAGTTCAATACAATTTACATTTATATAAGTGCTTAAAACAAAGCGGGTGTGGAGGGGAAAGGTGACCATAAGCACAATCAAAGAGCTACAATCAGTAATAAGGGTAACTCAATATTCTCACATTCTGCTTTATTGTCCCCCTAAGGACATCCTCCCGATGTGAAAGGTGCTATACAATATATAAATATAATTTTGTGTTGTAATTTTGAACTTGAAACTCCTGGTGACTAATCCGATGAGATCACTTCACTATTAGTGGCAAAAAGGGCTTGTCAGTTCCCTGTCCTTAATACTGTAGAGAGTTTCCACTGGATCCATTTATGGAGTCCTGTAGCTCAGTGGTTAGAGCACTCGCCTCACAAGCAAGAGGACCTGGATTTGATTCCCGGGCAGGGCAAAACAGTGGGCAAGTTCCCTTACTCCACACGCCTCTGTTTACCGAGCAGTAAATAGGAACCTGGTTGTTAGTTGGTTGTCCAATAAATAATTTGGCCACTCAATCCACGACTGTTTGTGGAACACCGCTGTGCGAAATTGGCTCCTGCGTTTCACCCATAAAATATACAGTCAATTCACTTTACAGTATATCCTGTGAAGTGCTTTGAGACATCTAGAAGATGTGATAAGGCGCTGTATCATATGCAAGGATTATTATTATATATCAATTAGGGTGGCATCTGCTTAATCCCACTGATACCCATGTTATATTATCCATCCAGAGTCTGGAAATGTGGCAGGAAAGAGGAGATATTGTGGCATTCCAGGGATTTTTACTTCCTTTCTGAAGTCGTTTTTCCAAAGGGTTCAGGAAACACAGATGCTAGTGATCAGCTGATCACCTCCCGAGTGCCAGCTTCTCCTTCAGCTCTCGCTCCAGAGGCAAAGAGTTGATTCAGCTCCAAGTCAGGTCTTGCCAGATGCGGAATGGGGAAAATTATCCATTGGGAATAACTCCAATAATGATATATAATCTCCAGAGACAAATGAAGAATGTAAAAGCATTTTTGTTTTGCATCAGCTGTGTAACCGAAACGTGCAGAAACCCATCATCCTGCTTACAAACATCCAAACTAAACTGCAAAGAGTTGCACCTACGCATGCAAATCTCCCCTTACCCTGGAATGGAATGCTCATTCTCTCCCCGAGACACACACACATACACACCCTGCTGGAGCTTAAAAAGCTAAAACCGCATAATTTTCAATTGCAAACACTATCTAGCAAGCTTGTCCAGCTAGCACAGCCTCACCCACAGAGGCTTTGGCTTGTAGGGTTAACAGGAGCCGAGTTGGAAGTATCCACAGCTCCCTAACAAACATTCTGAATGTAACATTTAGAATACTGTATTGAGACTGCATTAAAAGATATAGAGACTCACAAAGTTGAGCAAGTACTACAAACTTAAGCTGCAGATACTTTACTGGTTCGCACTGATCTAAATTGTATAGATTGTGTTTCAACGAAAGCAAAACATATTATACAGCTCTTTCAAAAAGCTGGCACGGACATGATGGGCCAAATGACCTCCTTCTATGCTTTATGATTCTATGATTCTATGATATTCTATGCTTCAGATGATAATGGAGTCCTGTAGCTCAGTGGTTAGAGCACTTGCCTTGCAAGTGAGACACCTGGGTGCAATTCCAGGCAGGACGAATCCTTGGGCAAGTTTCCTTACTCCACACAGAGCCTAATAATAATCCCTCCAAAAAACAAAACAATAATAAATTGGTCATTTTCAATCCACGACTGTTTGTGGGACATTGCTGTGCGAAATTGGCTGTTGCGTTTTGCCCACAAATATACAGTCAATTCACTTTACAGTATATTCTGTGAAGCGCATTGAGACATCCAGAAGATGTGAAAAGCTCTATATCAAATGCAAGGATTATTATTATTATAATGCCTGAATAATCTTTACATTCCTATCTAGCGCCTTTCTCAAAGTGCATTACAGAATAGACTGCAAAGAGCAGGAACCGTGTGTTTTGTGGGCCAACTTGTTTAAAATGTGACGCTGAGAAATCAGTTCACTCTTGCTGTGATTTGAAACTGGTGCTAATATTTTTAATCATGTGAAAAAAAAGCATTGAGAGTTTTCTCTGGTCTCTGGGATCAGCTGTTCATCTCCAAAGCCCCGTTGGTGACTTCAGTCTCAGCACTTGCTCTGAGTCAACAACTGATCAAACTCTGAGTCTGCTCCGGTGAAATTTGAAGTCGTGAAAATCATTTTCTGTGTATAACCTCTGGAGAGACTCGACAGGCTTGAGTCAGGAGACAAACGGGTAATGTAACGAGGGCAGGAGAACTGGTCCAACAGGGGGATTCAGGCACTTTGCTGCGGTGATCAACTGCACTGCAGGTTGTCAGCCAGTCTCTGAGCAATTAGTGCTGTAAGATGGTGACATGCAGTCTTGTCTCTAAGGTGCTGTCAGCTTGTCACTCACTCACTCACTCACTCACTCACTCAATCTTGCTCACTCTCTCTCTCCCTCACTCAGCTCCTGCTGGAGCTTTCAACAGTTTGTGCTGAGTAGCAGCTAACAGTACATGATGTGCTAGTGTACCACGTATTAGAGGAATGTAATGTGCCACGACCCTAACATCATGGCTGTTTGTGGGGACATTGCTGTGCGCAAATTAAGTGCCACTTTCACTTGCGCTTTACAGTCGTCGATGCACTGTAAAGTACATCGACGACATGATAAAGTGCTTCATTTAATGCAAGGATTATTATAATTTTATTATTATTACAACTTTAGACAAAAGCTCACTACTTTAGGAATGCAGGGACTGTTACCATTGGGCAAGCATATCATTGCAATGGGACGGACAACTGATTTGCACTAACCTTTATTCTGGGTTCATTTATTTACACTGTGCAGGAAAATGACCTTCCTTCTCCCAACTCAATGCAATGGTTTTGACAGCAGCTCGACAGGAGGAAGATTCCCTTTTCCAGTAAATTGAATGAGTTAAAGTGAGAACTCTTCTGTTTCTAGGCAGCAAGTATCTGCCTCCTACACCAGCTGCAGCATTGCCGCCAAGCTACTCAGCACATCTGCAGAGGCCATTTCATTGTCCTTGTACAACAATATCCCAAGGGATAGAAGAGCTGCTCCCATGGTTTGGGCAATGGAAATTAAGCAGGGTCTCCTCGGAGCTGAAGTGGCTCTAAGGTGACATGTTTGACAATGGAATGTCAGAATGGAGCCAGCCCTCTGTGACCGTCTCTAGTCCGGTTCCTGAGCCGGGCCGGTCCGCAGTATTCCAGGGCACTGCTGATGACAGCACAGCCCAGTCTGGCTCAACAGCTGGACCTGGAAGGCAGGGAGTCACTGCGGGCAGGGAGTCATCTCACTCAGCTCCTGTTAATCCTGCAAAGCACTAACGGATAGGGTGGTCCTAGCTGGACAAGCAGCGGGAAAGCTTGCCAAACAGCGACATCGATGGCAAGCTGTCGTTTTAGCTGGTTAGACTCCAGCAATTACCGCAATGCACACTCTGGGGTCCCCAAGTCTTTGCTCTTGTCAACCTACACCTAATACTTTCTAGAATTAGGTAAACAGGAAGTGTCTGTCCAGGGAAAGAGTGCTATTCCATTCCAACAATCTATCTCTGGGATTTCCGTGTGTAGGTGGGATGCATGGAAATCTCAGCTTGGTTTGGATACTCTTAAGCACTTTGGTGGGTTTCTGCATGTGTCAGACACCCGGCTGACCAAAGAAAAGGAAACTTTCTGGCAATGTTCAGGACAGATGAGCCCCAATGGTAATTTACAGTCTTGCCCTTCACGTTCAATACAATAAAAATTTACATTTATGCAGTGCCATTCACATCGGGAGAATGTCCCAAGGCGAATACACAACACAACTAGTTCTGGTTCAAATCAAAGCACTAATGACCATCCAACAGCATGGCTTCTCATCCTCCTTGTGTTTCCGGGCACTTTAATAATAATAATAATCCTTGTATTTGATATAGCACCTTAACATATCTTCGAGACGTCTCAAAGTGCTTCACAGGATATACTGTAAAGTGCATTTCATTGACTGTGTATTTTGTGGGCGAAACATAATGCTGACAAGATAGCACAGTGATACGATGAGACTAATTAATAATAAAAACACCTATATATGTTATAGAACTTTACAGCACAGGAAAAGTCCATTCATCCCCATCATTTCTACGTTGACCCTTTGAAGGAGGAATTCATTCAGTCATATTTACCCACCTTATATTCCTGCAAATTACCCCTTTTAGATATCTATCTACGTACCTCTTGAAAGTCACTATAGATCTTGCATTTTTTTATGCATGAGTAGTTAGATAATCGAAGGCCCTGCCGAATATTTGAGAATCCACATTAGCTTTGAAACAAGAACGAGATAAATACCTAAAAAGGGCAGGTAAATGGGACTGAAAGGATTGCTCTTAAAAGAGCCAACACAGACACTGAATGGCTTTCCGTGCTGTACATTTTTACAGTTCTATATCCCAGAGAATGACCACTCCTCACGGAAGGAACAAAAGGGAGTTAAACACTTTCAAGGAGAGCAGGGAGATATTGGTAGAAAAATCGTCAAAGAAAGAAATGCAAGAGGATGAGTCATCCGTGTGTAACCTTTATGCATAAGAGACATAAAACAAAAAAAAGAAAGGAAAGACCAAAAGAAGGTCCAGAAGTCGTTCAAGTCCACTCCCAAAGCACTGTGTGCAATTGGCTGCTGCATTTCGCCCACAAAATATACAGTCAATTCACTTTACAGTATATCCTGTGAAGCGCTTTGAGACGTCTCGAAGATGTGATAAGGCTCTATATCAAATGCAAGGATTATTATTATTATTTGATTTTACTCAAAGCGCATCTTACAACTGATACTGCCTCACACCTGGCTCAACATCTTTGCTCACATCTGCAGCTGCAGAATTGCAATCAATGAACATACTTCACTTTTTGTACTGAGCACTTTGGGTTGTTCAATAAGAAGTAGTGGAATTAAGGGTTGTGGAAATCTGGAACTCTCTCTCTCCCCCAAAAGGACTGTTGATGTTGGATCAATTAAAATTTTCAAGGTGGACAGATGTTTGTTAGGTCAGGGTACCAAGGCATACGGAGCAAAGGCAGATAAATGGGGTTCAGGTACAGATCAGCCACAATCGAATAGAATAGCTGAATAGGCTCGGAGGGCTGAATGGCCTGCGTACTCCTGTTCCAATATTGCTATGTTCCTAGAAGCAAGCAACTAGAGGCAGGTGAGGCAAAGTCTTCCTGTGAGGATAGACGCCCAATTCCTAGAGACAGAAAGCGTCAAATCCCACCCTGGTCATAGCCTGTCAGATCATTTTGTCTTAAAGTTTAAGATTGCGCAGAATTGTGGAAAATCCCTAAATTCAGTTTGAATTTGGACATTGTTTTGCTGCAGTGCTTCAATAGAACTGACTTCAAGATTGAATTTCACTCAAGCCACTATTTGTGGTCAAGCTTCCCAATCCCATGCCCCTAAACTTTGAAAGTCCCTCCTCGGCCGATCTATCTCTCCCCCCACTCTTGTTATCTCGTTATCATGTTAAATCTATTTCTTTGACTGTGACTTCCCATCTCTCCCCGTTCAGCATCTATCCGGTCACTAAAAAGTCCTGCAGCTCAGTGGTTAGAGCACTCGCCTCACAAGCAGGAGAACCTGGGTTTGATTCCCCACAGGGCGAAACGTTGTGCAAGTTTCCTTACTCCACACGCCTCTGTTTACCTTCAAAAAATTATTTCCTTCAAAAACAAATAAAAAATTGGTCACTTCAATCCACCACTGTTTGTGGGACACTGCTGTGCGCAATTGGCTACCACGTTTCGCCCACAAATATACAGTCAATTCACTTTACAGTATATTCTGTGAAGTGCTTTGAGACGTCTTGGAGCCATTATAAGGCACTATATCAAATGCAAGGATTATTATTATTATTAATATTATAAGCATGCTAAAATGTTATTCAATGTGAAGGGTGCTATATGAATGTAAGTTGTTGTTTTACACGCAAATACTTTATAGAACTTTAGGCCATCTGAATACCCACTGCTATGAATTAGTTTGCTCTGAACGTCACTGGATAAATCACCAGTAGTTTCCCTTCTATTAGTTCTACAGATGAATGAGCTGCTGCTACTTTGATGCTGTTTTCTTTACCTTGATTAATACACAACAAAAGCTTTTACCAGTCAACGTTTGCAGCTCTATAGAATCACCAGGATGCTCGTGAGGCTGGGAACAAAAACATGCACATTAATACATGCGTGAAAAACATTTAATGCACCTCTGACTCCAAGCAATTCATTACAACGGATCCAGGGAATTATTGGCAACATCGGAGTTCCACCTGGAAAGCTTTTGAGCCTGATACCCTCATCTCTCACATTCACAGAGGCTGCTTCCACTTTATTTAGCATCTACTGGTTGACAAGCAGTGATGGATGGATGTTTTGGGTGACACTTCACTTGTCAGTACTGAACCATGGTCTGAGTCAGTGCAACATTCATTAGAATCCGCTTTGGCAGTGCTGTAGATTTAGTATCTCTCTGACACATCAAAAATTAATCAGTTTTCGTTTCACAAACCAAATCCTTTCTTATCCTATTCCCTGCACAATAATCTAGGACGATAATCGGGTTTCACAACCCGCTTCATCATTCTACAGACTGTTTATTTCAGAATAGTCGGCAATAAATACAGGAAAACAGGAGCAGGCTGCAAGGAAGCAAACACCTCAACCAACTTTGTCAGCAATGTGACAAGCCACCAGAGGAAAGGCTCAACAGCTATAGTAGGTAGCATTTAAGACTGCTTGCGTAATTGTTCAGGTCCACAACAAACTGCCATGAAGTGAATAACTAATTTATCTGGGGGATTCCCAGCTGTGACATAAGATGATAAGGACTCCTGTAGCTCAGTGGCTAGAGCACTCGCCTGGGTTTGATTCCCGGCAGGGCAAAATGTTGGACAAATTTCCTTACTCCACACTCTTCTGTTTACCTAGCAGTAGATAGGATCCCTAGTCAATTGGCGGATTGCTTTTCCGGGAGTAATAGTCCTTCAAAAAAATAATAACAGTAAATTGGTCACTTCAATGAGCCAGTGACAGCTCAATAAAGATACTTTGAATTTTTAATTTCAATAATGTTTCCATTTCATTTAAAATATATATATATAAAAATACAATACAAAATTACATTTGTATAGCACCTTTCACATCAGAAGGACGTCCCAAGGTGTATATATATATAATTAGAGTAGGCTTCTTTCAAGTGAAGTCTTGTACAGGATTGAAAACAATGGAGATATGGCCTCGGGATGTCTGCCCGATGTGAAAGTCGCTTTACAAATGTAATTTTGTTTTTCTTGTTGTTGCTGTGCTTGCCTCCAATATACCCAGTTCACTTCAACAACATTGGGGATGAACGGGTCAACTTGTGATAAAATTCACTGAAAATCTGAAAATTGGAATTGGTTTCCTCATCCATAACACCCCTAATACAAGCTATAGTGTTGATTATCTTTAATATGTTTAACAAAATCAACAACTTGCACTTGTATAATGTGCTCCACGGAGGATAGCTGCTCAGAGTACTTAACAGTGGTGGAGCCTGACTCTATAATAGGCAAAGTCACATTCATTACTTTCATCATCATTGACATGAAACTGCAGCACTTATTATTGTAGACTCTTGTCTTCTATGCACTTAATGCCTTTTGTCAATTCAGACAAAGCTCAAGTTCTATAATAATAAACCTAGCATTTGCTATAGCGCCTTATCACATCTTTGAGACATCTCAAAACGCTTCACAGAATATACTGTAAAATGAATTGACTGTATATTTTGTGGGCGAAACACAGCAGCCAATTGCACACAGTAGTGTCCCAAAAATAGTCATGGACGGAAGTGACCAATTTACTATTATCTTTCATTAGAGTTAGCAGCAGCAAAACAGCTGTGATTTTCTAAAACAGAACATTTTCAAAGGAATTTGTGGCTTGATGCATCCTCCCAGGTGAGACGAAGAATGGAACAATGGAAAATGGAACAAGGTTGTTCAATATCTATATGCTCTCTCTTGGTAACATCATGAACAGATATGGGGTCAACTTCACATGTATGCGGATGACACCCAACTCTACCTCTCTGGCTCCACCCTTGACTCCAGGACCACTGCTGTGCTGACAGAATGTTTGTCGGACATCAAGTCCTGGATGAGAGCAAACTTTCTTCAGTTGAACGTCAACAAGACCGAGGCTCTCCTGATTGGCTCCCGTCAGCGCCTCCTCACCTCAGACACTGACAGCATCACCATCCATGGTTACACACTCCACCTTACTAAGCCGGTCTGGAACCTTGGGGACTTGTTTGAACCTCAACTGTCCTTCCTACCCCACATCTGCGCCATGACCCTCTCTGCCTTCCCCACCTCTGCAACATCACCCGGCTCCGACACTGTCTCACACCACAGGCTGTCAAAACCCTCGTACATGCTTTCATTACATCGAGGCTCGACTATGCAAATTCATTGGTATAGTGCACAGCAAGAGGCCGTAGGAATAAAAGAAAATGGAAACAGCCTTCAGTTAGCTGGTTTGGGTCTTCTCTGGCCTCGCCCATCCCACCATTGGCAGGAGGGTCTTCTGCCACTCTGCCCCCACTCTCTGAAACTCCATCCCACAATTCCTCCGCCTCACCCCCTCCCTTGCCTCCTTCAAGACCCTCCTCTTTGACCGTGCCTTCAGTCACCCTCCTTCGACCTCTGCCCTCCAGCCTCCCCAGTCCGCACCCCCAACTCGGGTCCGAAACATTGACTGTCCAGCACCTTGTATAGCATCTTTCCTGACGTGAAAGGCGCTATACACATGTAATGCTCCCGTGACCCCATCCCCACTCCACTCCTTACCTCCCAGCTCCACCTCCTTGCCCCACATATCACAGACATCGTCAACCTGTCCTTCTCCTCTAGCTCTGTTCCTATTCCCTTAAAAACAGCCACCATCATTCCCACCTTGAAAAAACCCTCCCTTGATGCATCGCAGCTATCAAGCTACCGGCCCATCTTCTTGTTGTTGTTGTTGTATTCTGTATTTCTGCCATCCCCTCTGCTCCTCCATTGGCCACCGTGCTTTCAACCACCATACCCCAAATCTCTAGATCTCCCTACTCCCGCTGACAGCATTAGCATCCAAGGCCGCACTCTTCACCTCTCAAAGCCAATCAGGAACCTCAGTGTTCTGTTCGACCCTGAGCTGTCCTTTCTCCCTCACATCCGCGCCACAACTGGCACCGCCTTCCATCACCTCCAAAACATCGCCAGACTACGGCACTACCTCACCCCTCACGCTGCTGAAACTCTGGTCCACGCCTTTGTCACCTAAAGGCTGGACTATGGGAACTCTCTCCTCGTCGGCCTTCCCGGCACCTCCCTCCACAAGCTGCAGGTCATTCAGAACTCTGCAGCTCATGTACTGTCCCGCACCAGACACCGCAACCACATCACTCCCACCCTCGCTCGCCTCCACTGGCTCCCCATCCCCCAGAGGATCAATTTCAAGATCCTCATCCTCACCTACAAGGCTCTGAGACACTACCCACATGAGTACAAGCTGTTGTTGCTCAGCCATTTTATTAGATCAAAGGCAGCTCTTTATATTTTATATTTGATTTTCATTCTTTTTTTTTCATAGTACTACATTTGTGGAATCTTGTAGTTCAGCAGTTAGAGCACTCGCCTCCCAAGCAAGAGGACCTAAGTTTGATTCCCAGGCAGGGCAAAACATTGGGCAAGTTTCCTTACTCCACACGCCGCTGTTCACCAAGCAGTCAGTGGGAATCCGGTTGTTAGTCGATTGGCGGATCGGTTTTCTGAGGGTAATAAACAANTTTTTGTGGGATACTGTTGTGCACAATTGGCTGCCGTGTTTTGCTCAAACAATATACAGTCAATTCACTTTACAGTATATTCTGTGAAACACTTTGAGACATTTCAAAGACGTGATAAGGCGCTATATCAAATGCAAGGAATATTATTTATTATTACTTCCCAAGCATAGTCTCTGAAGATTGCCAAAATAATGTTAGACATTCGTCAGTCCTTTCCCTGTCTTCTCTACAAGGACAGCACACCTACTGCAGTGGGTCAGCCTGGCTCAGTTGGTAACCCTCTTGCTTCTGAGTCAGAAAGTTGTGGGTTCAAGCCCCATATCAGGTCTTTATTGGGGGTTGTTAAAGGTGGCATCCTTCGAATGAGACGAAAAACAGAGGTCCCATAATAATAATCCTCGAATTTGATATCTTGCCTTATCACATCTTCGAGACGTCTCAAGGCACTTCACAGGATATACTGTAAAGTGTAGTGATTGTGTATTTTATAGGTGAAATGTGACAGCCAATTGCACATAACAGTGTTCCACAAACAGTTGTGGATTGAGTGACCAAATTATTATTATTATTTTAGAGGGATTATTACCCCCAGAAAGTGATACACCAATCAACTAACAACCGGGTTCCTATTTACAGAGATGTGTATGTGGAGTAAGGAAACATGCCTAAGGTTTCTCCCTGGCCGGGAATCGAACCCGAGTCCTCTCGCTTGTGTGGCAAGTGCTCTAACCACAATACTGCAGGACTGCACTCCAATGGCACTATGCAAAAAGAGAAGGGAATTTCCCTTGGTATCCTGGCCAACAATTCTCCAAATAAAATTGGTCATTCACTGGGTGGCTGTTTGTGGGATTTTGCTGTGTGCAAATTTTCTGCTGTGTTGCCTACAAAGTACACAGTCACGATACTTTACAGAAGATTCAGGTTTCAGCCATCCTCCTAACGTGAAAGGCGCTGTATCAAAGCATGATTATCAATTACGGAGAAGTTTGGTTTTAAAGGGATCATACCTTTATCATGTGGAGCATAAACACCGGCATAGACCAATTGGGTTTTAAAGGAGTCATACGTTTATCAGATCACCTTGTATGCCAGCCCTGGCTGCACACAGAATCATATGGAGCTGTGGGAATACACCCACTGATTTGATGTAAATCAAGTTGGGAGCAACAATTCCCAGTCAGGCTGTAAAGGGAATGCTGTTTTCCTGTTATGTCTAACGTTCTGTATGATTACCAAGTTTGACAGTCGACTTTTAACGGAAAACAAACACAAATGTTTCTTTTTGGAAAAAAAAAACAAATCACTATTATGGGAAGAAATGCCCTCACTGCAAAACTCAGACTGCATGCTTTCGTACCCACTAGCAGAAACATTGAAAATGTAATTGAAATGAATTATTTATAACTTTCTGCTGCAGTGCAACATACCACCTACAGGTTTTACGATTATTGTAATATTTGTTTATAAAAGCTCCCTCGGTTAAACATGGGACTTGTGTAAATCATTTGCTTCAGGCCATTCAGCATTTAATGGCACGGCAATGCTTCCCAGCATACTAAATATAGTGAGGTGCTGCAAACTCTGCTTGACGTTGGTAATGACAACTTGCATTGACTGTCTCCTGGACCCGCTCAGAGCTCTTCTGAATGTATCAATGGCAAGCTATTCGGTTTTAGCTGGTTAAACTCTAGGAGTTACCCCAATGCACACTCTTGGCTCCCCAAATCTTGCCTGTTGCCAACCTGCGCCTAATAGTGGAGCTTGCTACCACAAGGCAAGTTGAGACGAATAGCCTAGATGCATTTAAGGGGAAGCTAGGTAAGTACATGAGGGAAAAAGGAATAGGTTATGCTGATAGGCTTAGTTGAGGAAGGGCAGGAGGAGGTTTATATGGAGCTTGAGATTGATTTGGAAGCTCTTTTCAAAGAGCTGGCACAGATACGATGGGCTGAATGGCCTCCTTCTGTGCTGTATAATTCTATGTTTCTATGAGAGAGTGTGCATTCCATTCCAGCAATCTAGCTCTGGGATTTCCATGTGTAGATGGGATGCATGGAAATCTAAGCTTGGTTTGGATACCCTTAATCACGGTGATAGGTTTCCACATGTATCAGTCACCCGGCTGACCAAAAGGTGAGTCTGGGATCGAGACTTGCCTTGAAAGCGAGAGACTTGGGTTTAACTCCCAGCAGGGCAAAATATTGGGCAAGTTTTCTTACTCCACACACCTCTGTTTATCCAGCAGTAGTAAGTAGGAACCATGTTGTTAGTCATTTTGTTAGTCGATTGGCGGATCGCTTTTCAGGGGGTATTAATTCCTTCAAAAAAAATTAATAACTCCTCGCTCCACAGGCTGCAGATCATCCAGAACTCTTCAGCCCCTGTCCTCTCCCGCACTAGGCTTCACAACGTTATCACCCCCATCCTTGCCCAACTCCACTGGCTTCCCATCACACAGTTCAAGATCCTGGTCATCACCTTCAAAGCCCTCCATGGTCTTGCTCCCCCCTACTTCTCCAACCTCCTAAGCCCCTACCACCCTGTTCAATCCCTCCGCTTAGTGGGCTCCAGTCTGCTTCACGTCCCCCACCTTGCTCGCCCCACTATCGGCGGGCGGGCTTTCCACCACTCTGCCCCCACCCTCTGGAACTACATCCCACAGTCCCTCTGTCTCGCCCCTCCCTCGCCACCTTCAAGTCCTACCTCAAGACACCTCCTCTTCAACCGTGCTTTCGATCTCCCTGCTTCCCACCATGCTCCCCACCCTCCCCCACCCCAACCCTCAGCTTGGGAGCTATATCAAATGCAAAGATTATTATTGTATGCTGGAATTGACCCAGGTAAAACAATTCAACAAATCAGTATGAGACACTGGTAAGTGTCCTGCTGCTTATCCTGTTTGAATAGATCAATACTTTAGGATACATCAAGACAGCAGAATAAGAGGATATGAGGTTAGAATTGTAAAGGGCAACTTCAGAACAGAAACAAGGAAGTTTTCCTTTACTCAGAGGGTAATCAATGACTGGAACAGCTTGCGAGGAAATGTGGTACAGGTCAGGCCACTGGACTCATTTAAAAAGCAACTTGATGTTGTGATAAAGGGATGGTAGGGTTGGTATTCTATACAGCACAAAAACAGGCCATTCAGCCCAATTGGTCTAGGCTGGTGTTTATGCTCCACATGAGCCTCCTCCTGCCTTCCCTCAACTAAGCCTATCAGCATAACCTTCTATTCCTTTTTCCCTCATGTACCTCTCTAGCTTCCCCTTAAATGCATCTATGCTCTTCGCCTCAACTACTCCTTGTGGTAGCAGGTTCCACATTCCCACTACTCTCTTGTTAAAGAAGTTTCTTCTGATTTCCCTATTTGATCTATTGGTGACTCTTTTATATTGATTGTCCCTGGTTTTAGTCTCACTCACAAGTGGAAATATTCGCTATGTCTACCCAGTCAAAACCTTTCATAATTTTAAAGATCTCAATTAGATTGAATAGTTTGAAGGGTCTTCTTCATCCAGACCAATCTTGCGATATTGTGAATCACCCTACTATCAAGGCCATTGTTTGTAGAGTTAACAGTAGCTGAATTGCAGCACTAACTTGCAATTGTATAGCTCCTTTCGCATTGGGGAACACTTCAACAGAGATATCTCTGTGGCATGTCTATCCCTCTGAGCCCAATAATTGAGTCAGTCAGGCTGGTGAATCACCAACAGTTCTTCACAGGGTACTTTGGATTGAGACACAAAAGAACTTGGAGGAAATAAGACAATTTTTAAAAGTGGGTGAGATGAAACAAAACTAGATAAAACGATAGCTAGAATATACATAAACTCTGTTTCAGACTTATCGATAGGCATAGGTATGACAACTGTAAAGCAAGTTCATTTTAAATAATGAGCGACACACACCTTTCATGGAGCAAGTATTTGGACATGGGAAGATTATTCTGATCAACTCTACCTTATGTCAGGTTGGACCTAGAGTACTGCATTGTCCCTAAAGGCAGTGCAGAGGAGAGCAATGTGGCTGATCCCCAGAGGACTGAGCTATGGACAGTGATTAGATAAGTTAGGGCTCTTTCGTCTTGAAATGGGACTTTAAATGGCAATTTAAATAATTATGACCAGAACAATACAATTGGATACCCCGAGACAGCAGAACAAAAGGACATATGTTTACAGTTTCAAAGCACAATTTCAGGACAGACACCATGAAGGTTTTCTTTACCCCGAAAATAATTAATGAATAGAACAGACTGGAACACTAAACACAATTATAAAAATAATAATCCTTGCATTTGATATAGGGTTGAGACATCTCAAAGCGCTTCACAAGATATACGCTAAAGTGAATTGACTGTATATTTTGTGGGCGAAACACAGCAGCCAATTGCGCACAAGCAGTGTGCCACAAACAGTCATGGTTGAGTGACTAAATTATTTTTATTTCATTTGAAGGAATTATGTCAGATATATTTGGCGAAAGAGAACAGATTGCCAGGAAAGGTGGTTGAGGCCAGGACACTGGACTCATTTAAAAAAAACACACCCATTTTTACATTGTGATGAGTGGTTTGCAGGGTGGGTATTCTGGAAGTATGAGATCAAACGGGCCGAAAGGCCTTCTTTGTCTGAACAAATCTTGTGATTTTATGAGAAACATAATCAAAGGATTATGACTTTGCTAATCCAGGAACAGTGTGACTCATTTCTGAGAGTCACAGATTTGTTTTGCTGGTCCTTTCAGCTCTCACGTAAATATCTCCTGAAAGCACACCCAGTAACTGAGTATGCTGCAGAGAATTCTCAATCAGAACTGTCAATTAATCGAGTCTGAATGAAAACCTCAAACTAAATCAGAGCCCTGTATTCTGAACCTCTGTGACTGCCTGCCTTCTATTTCTACACAAGGACCAGCTCAGTGTAAAGTAATTCAGCTGCTAACTAGGTCGAGGATGGAAGTTCACTTCAGTATTGTATTGAAAGTGGCAAGATTAGATTGGATTCACCCAGCATTCAGTTACCTGCACGCCATGGATTCCTATTGATACAGACTGGATATACAGTTCCACTTTAAACCAATGCACAGCACATGTGCATTGTCTGTTTAAAGGGGGCAATCACTCAAGCAGAGTCAGTCTCCATAAAATGTCCAATAAAAATACTGCTTACAGCAATAAAGTAATCCAGCATCATTGCAAAATTCTTCTGACACTTTGTGGTGCAATAGAAGCTGCTTCAGATGAGATGTTAATCCTGTTCAGAAGGATGGGAAGATTCCATGGCACTGTTCAAAAAGAGAAGGGTGTTTCTTCTGGTGTCCTGGCCAACAATCCTCCACCCAAAAAAAAGTTAATTCGCTTTACGGCTGTTTATGGAACATTATTATTGTGCGAAAATTGACTGCTACATTCACTTAGATAGTATACTTACTATATGCTACAGAAAGATTCTTTCGCTTTTTGAAACATTCTCGAAGTTAGAGACACTATATAAAATGTGCTGACACTATATCAAATGTGCGGATTATTATTATTTTTGGCAGCGCTGTGAGCTGCTGGCATTGTGCAGATGTCTCCTTCACCGCTCTAGCGACAATTTCCAGAGCTGTATATTGCTATCTGTGGATGTCCAGCCCCTGCTCTGAGATGTCTCAGGTCATCAGTGACCTGGGAATAATAGTGGCAAAAGTTACAGCTTCCAGACTCATTGAGGGAAGAGATTCCTTCCAATTGGCCTTCGGAAGGCCAGTGTCAATTCAGCCTTCCCATAAAATCCCAGCTGAGAGACCAGGATTCGAACCGGGGTGCTCCTGGTCTGTAAGCTGCAGCCCTATCCACTACATCATCAGGCTTTGCATTTGGAAAACTGCTCCTGTGTTCTTTGTAGGGTAGAAGGGGGTGGGGAGGGGGGAAGAGAGCTTATACACTCCATAACTGGCAAAGAAAAGCCCTCTGATTTATAGAGTTATCGGCAATTTGAACTGGAGACTCTTAAAGACACCGAAGGATTTCTGCACACATTCCAGGAAAATGAAACAAGGGGCAACAACAACAACAGATTACATTTGTATAGCGCCTTTCAAATCGGGAGGACGTCCCAAGGGAGCTGAACAGTCAGAGATCTGCACCCGAGGTGGGTTGGGATCAGGAGGGGTAGGAGGGTTACCGAAAGCACGGTCGAAGAGGAGGGTCTTGAGATGAGTCTTGAAGAAGGCAAGGGAGGGAGCGAGGTCGGAGTGACTGTGGGATGGAGTTCCAGAGTCAATAAATTCTTGTGCTGAGGTCTGCTGAGCAGATGTAGTCAACTGGGTCAATTTTACATGATTTTACAATATTGTCACAGAACAGGTCTAGTGCTAAGCAACTCAGTAGTATCTGTTTATGCCTCGTTATCAGCTAATAAGCTTGTTGTAAGAGATCTTGCTACAAGAGATGGATTAATGTCTTTGTGGTTATAGGACATATTACTGATGAGCCCAGCTAGAATTACTAATGTTTTCTTATTGGAGCAATTGGTTCATTGGAGTAGCACATTGGGCTTCTATAAGAAGCCCTGACAACCCATAATCATGGATAATACCATCATATAACACTGTGTATGAGCCTGGAGCTAGAATCCCATCTATTCCTTACTTTGAAATATTTCCTTTCAAAGTCAATTTAACCGTGAATACCTGGAAAAAAATGTTACTGAGGTTACTGTGTTAGGTTACTGTGTGGTATTTCCTAACAGGATTCTTTAATAAGTGCGAGTGAGCGCTCTTTCCTATCCTAATAGAATCTGTGCACTGCACTGCCTCAAAACAGAAGTGGCTCTTTCAGAAAGTCAGCGCAGAGACAATGGGCTGAACGGCCTTCTTCTATGCTGCAAATTTGCCAGCTTCCACGCCGTGAATGAAGTAAAGGCCATTGTTCAGCAATACATACAGGAAAAGTGCGTTTGAATAAGAATGCGAGTTTTCAGACACCGAGGAGCACTGTTCATCAAAGCCCACGCCTCCCACACAAGCCTCAAAATAGGCTTTTGTGGCAAGGGAACAGAGAGCGCGTGACCACTGCCCATCAAAAAGCCGCCAGGAGTCACTTACACAGCCTCGCTTTACCAGATAATGAGGGCTTGAAATAACATCTCATTATCAGACAGGAAATCTGCTGGACAAGAAGTTCTAATCACTCACTTAGGATCTGCTTCTTTCATTTTATTGCCGACTTCACCTATTTGGGAGCAGGTCTTTGCTGTGCAATGTTACGTACAGACAGCAAAACAGAGGCAGCAGTGCTTGCTTGCTCTTTTCTGAACCCTGTTACAAAGGGAAAATAACCTGTAAGCATTGCATACCCTGGATTGCATTGTATAGAATGAAATTCACACTTTGCACTGATGTGTAATCCTGTTAAATGAAATACTGTCAAATAAAATATCCTAACTCCACCATCAATATATAATGAATAAATAACCCGTACATTTGATATAGCGCCTTTCATGTCAGGAGGTTGTCTCAAAGCATTTTGCAGGATACATCATAAAGTGGTTTGACTGTAAATTGTTTGGGGCAAAATACAGCAGCGTCCCACAAACAGCCACGGAGAAGGGAGTTTCTCCCTGTGTTCTGCCCAATAATCTCCCATTGGACAGTCACTTCATGGCTGTTTACGAGACATTGATGTCGCAACTTGGCTGCCTTTATAGTCACAACACTCTGCAGTACATCCTGTGAAGTGCTTTGCCTTTATAGTCATGACACTCTTTGCATTTGATACAGCGCCTTATCACGTCTTCGAGACGTCTCAAAGCACTTCACAGGGGTAATAGTGGGGTCAATGAAGCAGTGGTTCAATAAAGGATTCACTAATAGTGACTCAGCAATGGGGGGATCCTGTTGGGAACAGGCCACGTGCCACAACCAACTGTGGAATCTCTGCTATGATACACTTCTGTGGGGACTCAGCTGTGATGTACTACCAACTGAATCCCCTGTAAGGGACTCTGAGTGAAACTTCAGTCAATCCTATATTGAACCATCGCCTTTCCAACTGGCACATGGTTTCCATCTGCTCATTTTTCATCTTGAACCCTGGGATCAGCAGGAGAGGAAAGAATTGTCAGATCAGTGAGAAAAAGGTGTTGAGATTTCTCGTGTTAAGGAGAAAAATTGAAATATGAATGGAAACTAAATTATAGAAGTGCGCCTTAAGTCTAATATCTGGAATGCAAAGGACTGAAGTGTGGGCGGGGGTGGGGAGGGTGTGCACAGAATTCAATGCACTGTGATTATTATTTCTGTTTCGTTATCTCTTGTTTTAACAGCTGAAGCACTTTCAGAATATGTGGACATTTATCTAAGAAACGACAGCAGAGAATGACAGATTAGAGGCAATGGCAGATTAGTTCCACATGTATGCGGATGACACCCAACACTATCCCTCTGTCTCCACCCTCGACTCCAGGTCCACTGCTGTCCTGACAGAATGTCTGTCAGACATCAAGTCCTGGATGAGAGCTAACTTTCTACAGTTGAACGACAACAAGACCGAGGCCCTCCAGATTGTCTCCCGTCAGTTCTTCCACACATCAGGCGCTGACAGCATCACCATCCATGGTTACACACTCCACCTTTCTAAGCCAGTCCGGAACCTTGGCGTCTTGTTTGATCCTCAACTGTCCTTTCTACCCCACATCCGTGCCATGTCCCGCTCTGCCTTTCCCCACCTCCATAACATTGCCCGGCTCCGCCACTGACTCTGCCCTCAGTCTGCTGAAATCCTCATCCACACATTCATCACATCTAGGTTCGACTACGCCAACTCCCTGCTTGTCGACCTCCCCACTTTTCCCTCCACAAACTGCAGATCATCCAGAAATCTGCAGCTTGTGCCCTCTCTCACACCAGGCTCCGTGACCTTATCACCCCCACCCTTGCCTGGATCCACTGGCTCCCCATCCCCCAAACAATAGAGTTCAAAATCCTCAACTTCAAGGCCCTCCACAACCTTGCCCATCCCTACCTCTGTGACCTGCTAACCCCCTACCAACATGTCCGCTCCCTAGGCCAAACCCCTGACTGTCCAGCACTTGGGACATTTTCCTGATGTGAAAGGCACTTTACAAATCTCATTTGTCATTTGTTTTGCAATACCCCTTTTCCCAAGACATTGCTTCTCATCAGAAGACTTGTCCCAGGTTGGTGGCTAGTTTTTCTTGTTGGAGTCCTGGATTTATAACAAAAGATCCAACTCACAAATTATCGTTTTAGATAAGTCTCTTGCAATATAAGTTGTCATGTCAGGCTCGACTGGCTCCCCATCACCGAACGAATTGACTTCAAGATCCTCATACTCATGTTCAAATCCCTTCACTCTCTGGCACTTCCCTACCTCTCCAAGCTCTTCACCCCCAATCCAACACCTGACGCCACCGCTCGATTGGCATCAGCCTCCTGCTCGCCCCTCACATCCTCTGCCCCACCATCGGAGGTCACACTTTCAACCACTACATCCTGAAACTCTGGAACACTCTCCCTCAATCCCTCCGCCTTGCCCCCTCGCTCCCCTTTTTCAAGTCCTGCCTGAAAATCTTCCTCTTCGACCGTGCTTACGGCCCCCTCCCCCCGGCTCCGAGTTAGGCTCCGCCATTGTCAAGCGCTCTGAGACGCTATCCTGTGTGGAAGGCACTATATAAGGGTAAGTTGTTGTTGTAGTAGTGTAACGTACAGGCACAAAAGCTATTAAACCTTTAGATCCTAATGAGCTAGATTCAAGGATTGAAACCCAGTATGTCTGATAGAACACAGCTGCCTTCTTAAGGAAAACAGTGAAGTTCTTAAAGACTTTTTTTTGCAATATCATTGAGAAATCATGCCTTCAGAAAGTTTGTCATAAATAACAGAACTCTTTAACATAAACTTGTCCACAGTTTCCAAAGGCTGGCTGGATCGCTGTGCAAACGGAGCCAGATTATTGTTTGTGAAAATCTGTGCCATTTCCAGGGCGAGTGGGTGTTTCGCGTGCATCTGTGATAAAACGGCACTGCCTGATGCAGTCAAGTGATTTAACTGTTCATAGCACTAAATATTTACTGCTTCAATATTACTGTGCTCATGGACTAGTGCCAAGGCACTACTTGAGAACATCATAGTGGCTGGGCCTTCAACAAACTACAGTGCTAGCCTCCTGAAATCCCTCTCTGCACCCCTCTGCCTCACCCCCTCTCTATCTGTCTTCAAATTGTAGCAGAAACTTTACCAGGAGTCCTGAAGCTCAGTGGTTAGAGCGCTCGCCTTGCAAGCGAGATGACTTGGGTCATTTCAGGTAGGGCAAAATGTTGGGCAAGTTTCCTTACTCCACACGCCTCTGTTTACCAACAGTAAGTAGGAACCCAGTTGTTTAGTCGATTGGCGAATCATGTTTTCGGGTGCAATAATTCCTTCAAAAAAAATAATAATAATAATTTGGTCCCTCAATCCATGGCTGTTTGTGGGACACTGCTGTACCCAATTGGCTGCCACGTTTCACCCACAAAATATACAGTCAATTCACTTTACAGTATATTCTGTGAAGCGCTTTGAGACGTCTCAAAGACATGGTAAGGCGCTTTATCAAATGCAAGGATTATTATTGTTACTATTATCACAGGAGGTGTTTCAAATGACATTCATGCACCTGTTTTAACCCCCACTCTGCTAAATGAATTCAATGACTTCACTAAAACAGCCCTTTCAAAATGTTAAGCAAACCATTGTATAGGATATAGGACCCATACATGATTAGAACTTATCTTAGCTCTTAAGTTAAAAAAAAGTGGCTTTTAAAAAAATCGAAGTTGTGGAAAATGCCTTTGCTTATTGCCCAAACTTTATTGAGAATAATGATATAATAATGCTTACATTTGGCCCATCCAGACAATGATATAAAGCTACAATAATTCCCATTGTCTGGTTTGCATTTCACACATCAAGTAGTTCTAATCTGAGCAGTGGCATGCAGATACCTGAGAGAACTAAAGGATAAATATACAAAAGGATCATCAATGCTCATGCAAATAGATGGCACTTTCTATTGATTTTCAATTACTTTTTCATCATTTTCCAATAAAGATGCATTTGCTCAGAACTGAAAGTACTTCACCAAATTCATATGTGATCTTTCATATGTACTAATTGGATCTTCTTCACAATAACTTATCGCAAATACTATTTCAACAACAACCACTTGCATTTATATAGCTCCCTTCACGTGGGATAGCGTCCCAGAGCACTTCACAGTGGCAGAGTCTACCAGGGCGAGAGGATGACCATAAGCACGATCAAAAAGGAAGATCTTTAGGCAGGATTTGAAAGTGGGTAGGGAGGGAGGGGGCAAGGCGGAGGGATTGAGGGAGAGAGTCTCGAAGATTATATGCACATCAGTATAATTCACAAATTGTAATTCAAGATTGATTTACTTTGTGGTGAAGTACCATAGTGCTGTTAGAAAATTATAATATCTTAATATACTTTTAAATGTGACAGTAAGTTCTAATGTAATTGTCAAAATATATTAGTGCTACACTTTACAACATGTTGTTGTTTACACTTAATTTAGTTTCCACACTGAATAAGGTGATCCTCTTTCTAATCCTCTCTAATTTACTCCTCCATTTGCCTCCGGCACTCAGCTAACTCGGGCTTGCTGTGGGCTCCTACCCTCCCTAGGCACTATCAGTGACCAAACCTCTGAAACTCCCTCCCTCTACTATTCTGTCTCCTCTCTGCTTCTACCTTTAAATTTCACCTCAAGTCCTACCTCTTTAAATGCTCCTCTGGTCTCCTCCTCCTCCACCCTCATCCCTCTGCCTTACTTGAGGTCCAGGTGGTGTAACTACAAATGGTACAAAGTGGTACAGTCAGACCTGGGACCACATTGTTTTGGGAGCCCAACCCTTTGAGGGAGAACATGTCATGTTCTCTCCCCCCTTTCGAGGGAATCATGTCACACATGTGCTTCACCAGAGAGAACAAGAACACGAGGAGACAGAGATAATAATAATAATAATCATTGCATTTGATATAGCATCTTATCACATCCTCAAATCTTTTAAAACTCTTCGCAGAATATACTGTAAAGTGAATTGACTGCATATTTTGTGGGCAAAACTCAACAGCCAATTGCGCACAGCAGTATCCCACAAACAGTCGTGGATTGGTGTCCAAATTATTATTTTTTTTGAAGGATTATTACCCCCAGAAAAGCAACCACCAATCGACTAAGAACCAAGTTCCTACTAACTGTTCGGTAAACCGAGGTGTGTGGAGTTAGGAAACTTGGCCAACTTTTCGCCCTACTGGGAATCAAACCCAGGTCCTCTTGCTTGCAAGGTGAGTGCTCCAACCACTGAGCTACAGGATGATAACCCATTGTACACAATCGCAGAGTCACCTCACTGGGAAATTACCCAACAATTAGATACATCACCTAAAAGTAATGTGTGAATTCACAAACCTTGCCTACTGATTCCCTGCATCACATTGGTGTGTTGCAGTAACTTGACAAGCAAGATCCGTGGATAATCCAACGTACAAGATTTCTAAACATGTCAGAATAAGTCAATCTAACAAGAAACATTCAGAAACAAATTAGTTTTCTGGTGAGAGGCGTGAGCCCTGAAATTTGTAGTGGGAGAACGTGAGCCGATTAATCCCATGTGGAGGGTGAGATTGGACAATTGTGACACCATCAAGTTAAGAGGCCATAAGTGGAAGCACAAGCCTTTTATCTGCTTCACACCTGACAGCCATAAATACTCTCACCCAAGGTACAACCTGGATCAGATATAGGATTCTTCTCAAATCTAATCGTAAAAAGCAACATCTGGTTATTGTAACATCATGAAGAACATTAAATTAAACAAATACTCATGGTTGAGTATTTGAGGAGAGAGGTGGGGTGAAGCTTATCCTGTTAGCTGGCAAAACATTCCAACCTTCTAAATGTGCTTGTGTGGTGGAGCTGTCATTTCAAAGATTTTAACCCTTGCCATCGGTTTTAGTAAAATAGTTTAGAACAACTTGCATATATGTAGTACCTTCATCGAGGGTAAGAGCTTAGGGTATTTTACAAAGACGGGGTGGGATGCCAAGCAAGGGAAAGGGGGAGATGGAAAGGAGGAGGTGGCCATAGGCATGTTCGAAGAGGTAGATTTTGAGATGGTAGTTAAAGTAGAAAAAGAGGGGCCAAGACGGAGGTTCGGGGAGTGGTGGTGGGGTGTAACAACTGAAGTTTAACATCCTCTAGCATAAAATGATTACAACAACAACTTGCATTTATATAGCGCTCTTCATGCGCGGTAGAGTACTGGATTAATAGTTTAATAAAATTATATATGCTTAGATATTTCCACCATCGGTCTAAGTTTTTTTTTCCCTTTTCTACTCTGACTGCTGTTTATGTGTAAATATTGCTGAGTCGTGACAGATTATAAAATTGCGTGACACACAGCAATACAGTCAACAAGAAATATTGAGTTGTAAATTAGTACACAGCACACAGTGTAATGTTAGCCTATATCTGCATGCTCTTCTGCTGATGGTGTTTATGTAAGAAAGTGTGTAGGAGGAAGGACCAAAATGCCTTTAATCAGCTTCTAATACCACGGGGTATAATGCGGGGAGAGAGTGGGGGAGTGGGATTAATTTGGGTAGCTCTTTCATGGGCACGATGGGCCGATTGGCCTCCTTCTGTGCTGCATAATTCTATGATTCTAATGTCTTAATGGTGCCCCTTCTTGAATTGTTACGCAGACTTACTTACGTTTATCGCTGAGAATTGCCAACTTTTCACAAAGCCTTTACATATGCAGAAATCCAACTCCTGTTATAAACACATTGAAAAGAATGCTGGTTTTGGTTATCAGCATAAGATAGATCAAGATCAGGCTGAAAGGTGTTCAACAGGCATGTTCTTTCTGCATGTCCTACAACAACAACAACAATAAATGACATTTGTATACCACCTTTCACATCAGGAGGACGTCCCAAGGTGCTGAACAGTCAGAGATTCGCACCTGAGCTGGTGGTTGGGATCAAGAGGGGTAGAGGGCGGGGAGGGTAGTGGGAGGGTAACCGAAGGTTGAAGAAGGGGTACTTGAGACAGGTGTTGAAGGAGGCAAGGGAAGGGACGAGGCGGAGTGGCTGTGGGATGGAGTTCCAGATGGTGAGGACAGAGAGGCTGAAGGCCCGCCCGCCAATGTGAGACAAGAGAAAGGCTGCCTCGGTACTTGTTCCACCAAAGGAACATTTTAAACTTACGCAATCAATGCCTACTTTATTTAGTCACTCGAACATGAACAATCAGGATACACAAAGTCCCTCATTTCAGAATGGAAAAAGTGGCGTTAAGAGATTTTGTAAAAGATTTGCTGACATTTGAAAAATACTTCTCATTTCTGGAACTAAGTAGCTTATAGCAAAATATAGTAGAATGCCACAAAGAAAAGCACAAATAGGACTTGAGCTAACTGGATTGTTACATATTTTTCTCAGCTTCACGTTTCTCATTCGTCTCCTGAAGGTTGATGGATGTGTTGGTCGGGAAGCAACACAGCGACTGAAATGAATGCTAATCCAGCAATAATAATAATAGGAAGAATCCTTGCATTTGATATAGCGCCTTATCACGTCTTCGAGACATCTCAAAGTGCTTCACAGAATACATTGTAAAGTGAATTGGCTGTATATTTTATGACCAATACAGAATTAACTTCACACCCACAATATTAAATAGTTTGCTAAAATTATTATCAAAATTAATCAAAGCAGAAAAAATGATTGTAGGCAAAGTCAATACATGCTGGATAGCATAGGCTATCTCTGTAATATCAAGGAATGTGGGGGTCATTCTTAGAAGTAAGATACAAGATAGATTGTATTATTAACTGCTAGTATTCTCCAGTATACAGGGATTCCTGGCAGAACAATGTCCAGTTGGCAGTGACCCATGTTTCTGTCAGCCTTATAACCTAATAAGGTACAATTCCATAATAATTATAGGAGTAACGTTTGTGATTTTTTTCAAGTATTCCTTATGTTAATTTAACCTGGCAACAATGTGGACTCCTGTAGCTTAGTGGTTAGAGCACTCGCGTCGAAAGCGAGAGACCTGTGTTTGATTCCCAGGTAGGGCGAAATGTTGGGTAAGTTTCCTTACTCCACAAGTCTCTGTTTACCTAGCAGTAAGTAGGAACCCAGTTGTTAGTCGATTGGCAGATTGCTTTTGCTGGGGTAATAATTTCTTTAAAAATTTGTGGGACACTGCTATGCTCAATTGGCTGCTGCATTTCGCCCACAAAATATACAGTTAATTCACTTTACAGTGTGTTCTGTGAAGTGCTTTCCGACGTCTCAAAACTTGATAAGGCACTATATCCAAATGCAAGGATTTTTATTATTATTATTATAACAATAACCACTTTGTTGCAGCACACATCTCTCAGTAAGTTGATGGCCGCTGAAACTCTGGTTCATGCCTTCCTCACCTCCAGGCTCGACTATGCAAACGCCCTGCTTGTCGGCCTTCCCAACTCCTCCCTCCACAGGCTGCAGATAATCCAGTACTCTGCAGCCCGTGTCCTCTCCCACACCAAACTCTGTGACCCCATCTCCCCATTCTTGCCCGACCCCATTGGCTCCCTATCCTTCAGAGGTTCCAGTTCAAACTTCTGGTCCTCACATACAAAGCCCTCCATGGCCTCGCCCCACCCTATCTCTGTGACTTCCTAACCCCCTACCAACCCACCCGCTCCCTCCGCTCAGCCGGCTCTGGCCTACTCCACGTCCCCCGACTCACCCGCCCCACCATTGGCAGGAAAGCCTTCAGCCACTGTGCCCCCAACCTCTGGAACTCCATCCCCCAATCACTCACCCTTGCCCCGTCCTTAGACTCCTTCAAATCCTGCCTCAAAACCCTCCTCTTCGACTATGCCATTGGTCACCCCCCTTCCCCTCCCCTCCCTTCTCCCCCCTAACCCCAGCTTGGGTCCAAAATGCTGTATACACTGTCCAGCTCCTTGGGACATTCTCCCGACGTGAAAGGCGCTATACATATGTAATCTTGTTGTTGTTGTTGCTTCCTTTCAGATTTTGATCAATATAATTTTTTTAAATATTGAATCGTATGTGAGTATAAAAGTAAACTGTAACCCCTAAAGCCGCTATTCAATTATTTATTTTGCTTAATATTGATTTTCTGGGATTGTATTTCCTCAAACCTCAGGGCTGATCGGCAAAAAACAACTTTTGGGCAGTGGAGAGAACAGATTTGGCCCCTCTTTGACAACACTACCCAGAAAGTAAATGTTAAGCAAACCAAATAGTTCAAAACAAGTCTAGAAGGTATAGTTTACAACAGTACTGATCCACGCTTCAAATTCGGTGTTGGATTTAGTTATCCAGAAGCAAGACTTTGGGTGAGTAATTGCTCCCTGTCGCCAAACAGATCGATTTCATGATCCTCATACTCATTTTCAAATCCCCTCATGCCCTGGCACCTCCCTAACTCTCCAACCTGCTCACTCACCAAACCCACAACCTGCTACCTCAACTCAACTGGCTTCCTGCAGGTCCCTCCTGCCCTCCATTCCACCATTGGTAGCTGCGCTTTTAGCCACTATTACCCCAAAACTCTGGAACACTCTTCCTCTATCCCTTTGCCTTGCCCCCTTTCCTTCCCCATCCTCAGATTGCACCTGAAGACCTTCCTATTCAACCGTGCCTACGGTCACCTCCCCTTCCCCCCAGCTCGGTGTCATGCTCCGCCACTATCAAGCGCGATTGACAGCCGCGTTTCGCCCACAAATATACAGTCCGCCACTCTGGGACACTACTCTGCGTGAGGGGCACTATATAAATGCAAGCTGTTGTTGCTGTTGTTGTTTAATGAGCCATCTCATTGTTGCTGTTGTTTAATGCTGTTGTTGTTTCATGAATATGGTCATATTCACCAGCGGAAATTAGCACAACGAATGCTTTAAAAATTTTAAACTTTACACTGTCAAACAAATACAAAACAAATAATCAGTAACTACCAGACAGGAGGCAAGTGGACAAAACTGTCAAGACAGCTCATGGGATCCAGGTTTTACAAATAGGGGTAGAATTTATAAACCAAAGAGATTATGTTTATCCTATATAAATCGTTAATTTAATTGCAGTTAGAGTATTATGTCCAACAACAACAACTTGCATTTGTATAGCACCCCTCACACAGGGTAGCATCCTAGAGTGTCCAGTTTTGGTCAAACCACTTTAGGATGGATGCCTGAGCTATAATGAGGGGAGATGGGAGATTTAGAATAATTATATCAGGGATGAGTGTTTGCCGCTTTGTGCAAAGATAAGAGGAAGGATTTCCGTTGAAACACAGGAGGCTGAGGGTGACCTCATTAGAAGACTTTAAAATGATGAAGAGTTTTGAGAGTAGATAGGGAGAAATCATTTCCACTGGTCAGTCAGTCAGTGACATCAATTTAAGATAGATCATAAGGAAGCAAAGGGAAAGATTGGGAAAGTAAACTGTTAGGATGTGGAATGCCCTGCAAGTGCAGTGATGAAACTAGGATCCATAATAGCTTTCAAGTGGGAAATAGAATGATATCTAAAGAGAATGATTTGCAGAGGTATGGGGAAAAGATAAGGAAATTGGAGAATGGATTCCTCTTTTTAAGGAACTAGTACAGATATGATGGATCAAATTCACTTCTCCTGTACTGTAAATTCCTATGCAACAATACGTTATTTAATAATATAATAATAACAATCCTTGCATTTGATATAGCGTTTTTCACATCTTATAGACGTGTCAAACACGGCTGCCAATTGCACACAGCAGTGTCTCACAAACAGTCGTGGATTGAGTGACCAAATTGTTATTGGGATTTTTTTTCTTGAGGGATTATTATCAGGCATGTGGAGCAAGGAAACTTGCCCAAGGTTTCGTCCTGCCAGGAATCGAACACAGGTCTCTCGCTTGTGAGGCAAGTGCTCTAATCACTGAGCTAAAGGACTGCACCTATTTGTAATATTTGCTATTTGTAATAATAATCCTTACAGTTGATGTAGCACCTTTCACCATTAGGAGGGTATCTCAAAGAGATTTACAACATTATATTGTAATGTGCAGTCACTGTGTTTTGTGAGTGAACAAGTCATCCAATTTGCCCAATTCTCCAAAGTGTTATGTAAATGATAATTATAATAATCTTTGAATTTGATATTGTGACTAATTATGTTGTCGAGACATCTCAAAGTGATTCACAGGAATAACAATAAACACTAACTATGTGCTTGTAGGCAAACATGGCAGCCAATTTGCACAAAACATTGCCCCATAAACAAACTATGAACTGAATGGCAATATTATTTGACAGATTATTGTTGGGGGGTTTATAATAATAATAACTTACATTTGATATAGCGCTGTATTACATCTTAGAGACATCTCAAAATGCTTCACAATATACTGTAGACTGTATACTTTGTGGGCGAAACCCGAAGCCAGCATTGTCCCACAAACAGTCGTGGATTGAGTGACCAAATTATTATTTTTTAATTTTTTGAAGATATTATTACCCCCGGAAAATTGCTCCGCCAATCGACTAACAACCGAGTTCTTACTTACTGCTAGGTAAACAGCGGCATATGGAGTAAGGAAATTTGCCTAAAGATTCGCCCTGCCTGGGAATCGAACCCTTTCGAGGCGAGTGCTCTTACCAGTATGCTACAGGACTCCAATGGGAAGAAACTACCTTCAAATTTTGAATAGTACCATGGGATCTTTAACATCCATCTGACAAGGCAGACAATTTCAAATCTCATCCGAAGAACAGCACCTCCAACAATGTAGCATACCCCCAGCACCATATTGGAGTGTCAGTTTAGACTATTTGAGTTCCAGGTCCTGCCGTAGGGCTTGAACCCATAATTTTCTGACATAGAGGTGAGAGTGCAACTAACTGAGCCAGCCTGATACCATAAAGTGGAGTAGCCCATTGAGATTGAGCATCACTGCAATGAAATTTGCTGATCACCAGTGGTGTGTACCTGTCTGGAGAAAGGAGCTGTTGTCAATAATCCCTCAAATACATTTGGTCATTCATTTCACAGCTGTTTGTGAGACCCAGCTGTGTACATGTTGGTGAGCAAGTTAGCAAGGTCTAGGAATACACAATCATTGCAAATGACGTGATAAGGCTCTATATCAAATGTAAGGATTATTATTATTACCCAGAGATCACCGTGTAATGTTTCAACATGCATTGGTATAAAATATGGATTATTATTAATAATAATTATAATTTCCCCAATGTAAGTGAATGGAAGGTGGTGTTGGAAGCAGGTGGATAAAGCTAACAAAGTAAATAAAAATATAGCAAAAACAAAGAATTATAGAACCTATTTTTAAAAAAACCTATTCTTTTAGCGAAGCCACAAATAATGGAGAGACAAAAAGCCAGCAGAATATATGGAATATGCATTACGGTGAAACGTTTTCCATAAATATACAGGAAATTAGATATATGATGACAGCAAATAGGAAAACGTTTGGCCGACCTCACACTATTCAATTTTAATCATTGTGTTTATTTATCTGTGTAACTGCAATGTGATAATTCATAGGGAAGCGGCAAAATGCTGACAGACAGCATTGGCTTGTCTCCTGCAGTTAAAACATTCAGAGAGATTTCCATCCAACAAATAGCATTTTGTCACAAATAAATCAGTTAGCAGCACTCCCCTTATGGCATTATCACTTAATATGTTCAATACTCGCAAAATATGGCAACTATGATGGGCAGGTTAACTCTCTCAATATCACATTTACTTTCAGGCTTGCGCATGATGAATGTTTTATATTGCATTACAAAAAAAAACACACTACAAATTTCTGTTTGAAGAGTCCCATCACAATATATATTACAGTGCCTTTTATTGAACCGGCCAACTGAGACAATTGTGAGCAGTACAGCTGAGCCCAAGTAAGTCTTGGAGAGACACTGTTGTCTCAATTCATAGGACTACACAGAGTCCTGTAGTTTAGTGGTTAGAGCACTCACCTCGCAAGCCAGAGGACCTGAGTTCGATTCCTGGAATGGGCAAAATGTTGGCCAAGTTTCCTTACTCCACACGCCTCTGTTTAACTGGCAGTACGTAGGAACTCGGTTGTTAGTCGATTAGTGGATTGCTTTTACTGGGTTAATAATCCCTCGGTTTAACGTTTCATCCAAAGGATGGGACCTCCGACAATAAGCGTTCCCCCAGCACTGTTCGTAGTGTCAGCACTGACTATGAGGTCTGTGTTTTTGTTCAATTGTGTCTCACTAATCCAGTCTTCGGAAGGTATGATCCAGAAGCCACATCATGGCCCCCAATTTCACCAGCATCACCATTCAGATGGTGTTAGGGTTCTACCTCCAGCATATTCATTGTAATAACCATGTAATATACTGTGAGATTAACATGTCTCATCTGCATTTCCCCATATGGTGAGCAGTCGCTGAGTGAAAAACAAGTACTTCCACAGAGGAAGGAATCTGTAGGACTGATAGTTGATCTATAACATAATACAGTGAGCGAGTAGTAAACTTATGGAACAGGCTCCACAGGGAGACAGTGGAAGCAGAAAATATCATTGTTTCAAGATAGATTTCTGCTAGAAAATAATATCTCAGAATAGATTGTTTGGTACATGACATGTTATGCGAGTGCCAGGATGGTGGAAGACGAACTAGATGGACCTTGGTCTTCTTTTGCCTAACAAATTCTTATGTTCGTATAATCTTATAGGAACCCCTGCCACTGTTTTACGGTTGCTGGCAAAGGCCCAACTCCGAATAACATTCCCTGCTTTCTTACTGGGAAGGAAGAAAAGGAGCGGATAGAGGAATAAACTACAGTTTGGTGGAAAACCCACAGCTGGGCTGCCTATAAATAGAATTGCTGAGACATAAGTGGCTCTGGCTGTATTAGATTGTATTAGCTAAATGGTTAAAAAAAGCTGCTTTGAATTAATTCAAGCTTTATAATTTTCACCGTAAAGTATGAAGAGGTAACTTATTAACTTCCCAGTGGTAATCCCAGCAAGACACTCGAATGACTTCAACCATGAATGCCCTCCGAGAAAGAATGATTACTGTTTCAGTAGGGGGGCTATCTCTGACACCGAGAATGCCCTTCACTCTGAAGTAGAGAGTGTTACATGACAGCCAAAGCCCTTGCTGGATTCTACAGGCTTTTTGTAACATTAAAGCCTTTTTATTACATTTGGAGCAATTATAGATACAAGAACAAATATACAATCGTTTTCTCTCCTAATTCTGAAAGTCAAGATAGATCAAAATGGGGAAGCAAACATAATACCCTCCCAGATTGTTTTATTGCTGCATCGCAGGTGTTCATTCAATTTAGCCAACACATCATTTGTTACGATAATTTAAAGATCTTGAAGCTTCGGCATTATTCTTGTTTGAAATTGCTCTGGGTGCTAATTTTACTTATCGTCACAGAAAGGCTCAATTTTCTTTCAAGTTCTGAGGTATTAGTCATTTCATCTCCTGGATTAGGAAAGTAAAATGCTTTCGCTTAATGAGAACCTCAAACTCCTGTTACCGGGATTGCCTTAACACAAGAGTAGTCTGATAGTAACCACAGTCACCCAGTGTGCACTCTGTGCTCCACAAGGAGCTGAATTGCAGCATTGCAAACAAGCAGCTGGTCACACGGTAGATTTGAATGATGATAGGTTTGAAGAGTGTCGTATAATGATGCATTGCCACGATATAAAAACAATTGTTCATTATGTAAACTGAAGCAGTGCAAGTGCTTGGGTTATTTGTAAACCCAGGCTGTGTGCAAGCAAACCCTCAGAAATTCACATAACTGAAAAACTGCAAGTCATGGTTATGGCATAATTTTTCTCCTCTGTTGTTTCAAATGTGGATGTCTGAGGAATGATGGTATTGGTTGATTACTCCGGTTACTGTACTGTATGTCTTGGAAATGTACCATGGCTCACGGTTCTCTCGCCATCCGTGGTCTTTACTGGACCATGTCTATTGGTGCTTCTTCATGCTGCAGTATTGTACTGCACTGAATGCACGCCAAAGACTTTTAGCAAAACCTCATAAACCGCTACACAAGTCTGTAATACTGGGATCTAAAATGTGAGCTTCACAAAATAATTTGCAGAAAGGGAATCCAACAGGAACATGGATGAGTTTCAGTCTGACCTGCTGTCGGGCCTTCACCCTCTCTGACCCCACCCTTTGGAACTCCATCCCCCATTCCCATCGTCTTGCTTCCTTCAAAGCATATCTCAAGACCCTCCTCTTCGACCACACCTTCAGCCACTCCCATATCTCTACCCTCCTTCTCCCCTGATCCCAAACCCTTGCTCTGGTCCAAATCCCTGACTGTCCAGCACCTTGACACAGGAACATATAAGCAAAACAAAAACATCTGTATTCCATCCAGCCAATCCCAACGATAAAAACAACTGAAATGAAATAAATAACAAATAATCCTACACTCGCTTTGCATTCTTATGAACTTACTTTCATTGAAAAACCAGATTCTGCTTGTGGCATCTGTTTAATCCGTGGGTCAGTTTACTGCAAAATCTGCTGCTTATAAATTGTGTAAATTGTGTGCGAGGCAATAGAGCCCTTTGTAAATGAAGAACAAGTTATTGGTTTAGTTTTAATCTTGATTTCCTTGTTATACCTCAGAGAACATCACCGCTGTCTGTGAGGTTTAAAGGACTCTCCCTTTGAACTCCTCAGCACAGCTTCCCCCCTAACCAACAGTGCAATGTGCTGTTCAAGCACTATCAGACTTTTAATTCCATCCACATTCACTGGTGCCTTTTATTGGGCTGGAAATCAACGGATGTCTATCACGAGCTGCCTATGCCTCTGAGAGACTGATTTTGAGTTCAATTATTTATAGAGGAGACAAAACAACAGCTCAATAATCTAGCTATTGATTGTTTTAAAAAAGTCTAAAATTAGTTCTATTAGTCTGGTGTCATGGACCGTTCTCTGGAAGGAAATCAGTGCTTATGCGCTGAGTTATTTTAGGAAAGGATTTATTAGGAATCCATTTACTTCACGGAGAAAATAAATGCCAATTTTCTCCAACTAAAGGAACGCCTACTAAAGGAACATTATTTTCTAAATGTGTCAATTTCTATCTTGGTCTTTTCAGCATTCTTCATTTGTTCCATTGGCTCGTGAATCACTCGCAGTGGAGGGGTTGAGATGGCCAGAAAACAAACAATAATAATAATAATCCTTGCATTTGATATAGCGCTTTTCACGTCTTCTAGACATCTCAAAGCACTTCACAAAATAAACTGTAAAGTAAATTGACTGTATATTTGTGGGCGAAACGGGGCAGCCAATTGCACACAGCAGTGTCCCACAAACAGTCGTGGATTGAAGTGACCAATTTATTATTATTTTTTTTCTTGAGGGATTATATGGCCAGAAAATAAAGAACATGTTATGATGGTGTAAAACGACAGAGTAGAAAAACACACCTCAGATTTACTCCTGCAGGGAACCCCATGCAACACACCCTGACTGGTGCAAACTCAATTCTGACCTGATAGTTTGTCCCAGTCTAGTTCTCACAAGGCAAGGGCAAGGGTAAAGGTAAGATCAAGGGAGGGATTACTTAACATACAAACCCAAAGTACATCACTCCAACTCATGTATTAAGAACTTGGGTGAGGTACTGGAGGGCAACAACAACAACATCAACAACAACAACAACTTGCATTTATATAGTGCCCTCATGCAGGGTAGCATCCCAGAGCACTTGACAGTGACGGAGCACAGTGCCCAGCCAGGGAGAGGGGGAGGTGACTGAAGGCATGGTCGAAGAGAAAGGTCTTCAGCCACGACCTGAAAATGGGGAAGGAAGGAGCAAGGTGGAGGGATAGAGGAAAAGTGTTCCAGGCTTCGGGGCTTAGTGGCTAGCTACTAATAGCAGAGGGCACGAGGGACATGCAGAAGGCTGGAGCCAGTCGAGCAGAGGCAGTGGATTGTGGGTTGGGGGGTAAACAGGTCGGAGAGGTAGGGATGTGCCACTGTGTGCCCATCATCCCAACTTGAGACATTGCCTCCAGTAGAGAAGAGATAACGGAAAAATGGGCTAAAACTTTCAATAGTATGTTATGGAACTCAATATTGGAAGCTGTGATAGAAGCCAAAAGTATCAATGTATTTAAGAGAAAATGTGATGCCTACCTGAGAGAGAAAGCAACAGAGGGATGTATAGATGAGCGGAATAGGATGAATGGAAGATCCTGTGGAATGTAAACACCAGCCCAGACTAGTTGGGCTGAATGGCCTATTTCCATGTCATATCATTCTATGTAACTTTACATACGATTTATATGCGGAGTAATGACATCAAAATAAAAAAGTAAATTCACTTTGGTTCAATTTGAGCATCTCTCTGTGTGGATCTCAGGTTGTTGAAGGGTTGAATTATTATTAGCATCTATCATCTAAATAACTTCAGATATATTAGTTCATTAATTTCCTTCTGTTGCAAACCTGCTTTGCGGAGTGTTCTGCTTTATTATTCTGTTTCATTCCATTATTTTACAATTCCATTCACCACATCTGTGCTCGGAAGTTCTTTGATATTATGCTCAACTACCCTTCAACTATCCTTTCTACCTCACATCTGCACCATGACCCGCTCTGCCTTCCCCCACCTCTACAACATCGTTTGACACATACCGTACATATCATATCCTGTCTTTTATATTCTCAACTCACTTCTTTTAATGAAAATTTCACCCATACATTTGCTGCATTGCCTGGCTCCACTGGAATTTTCCCATTACAAGTCATCAAAGTCACTAAAATTAGAAACATGAGGAAATTCACTCCAAACGTTTGGATAAATCCAGTATACGTAACTGGAACACTAAACAGACGATGATCTATTGTGGACTTGAACTAGCATTCATACAATAACAATAGCTTACTCTTTCCTTTCCTCCTCAAAGCGGAGGTTTAACCTACAATTCATTGATATGAAAGTTTCAGTCTGTATTAGTCTCAACTTGTCTTTTCCTGTTTTGTACATTTTCCTGGTTGCTGTTGATAATGGCTTCTATTTTTAGCCCTGTATACCTTTCAATGATCTGCTTTCTTTCTGTCTTTATCACTTTCTTTTGGAGGCTTAGCTTAAAGCAGCCTCTTAATTACTTTGCAGTACTTGTCATTTGTGGCTCGGAAAGACAATAATTCTATAACAGATACAAAGAATCCGAGACACTATATTGGAAGAAGAAAGGGAATTTCTTTCTCCCAGTATTCTGGCCAACAATCCTTGAGGTAAATTGATCAATCACTTTGTGTCTGTTTTTAGGGACATTACTGTGTTCAAACTGGCTGCCACATTTGCCTGCGAATACACAGTCACTACACTTCACGTAATTACTGAAAAGGGCTTGAGACATTGGCATTAAAGGCACTGTATCAAATGCAATATTTTTTATTATTTCTAATAAATTGGTTTAACACCTCATCTGAATCGCAGCACTTCAGACAATGCCGGTCTTCCCCCAGCCTGGATTATGAGCTCAAAGTCCTAACCTTTTGACACAGACGTGAGAGTGCTACCAGCTGAACTGTGGTTTGCATCCCAATATTATTTCCAATCCCTCATGTGTTACATACAAAAAGCAGAATATTAAATATGATTCTTTCATTTATTGTTATTAACGCTTATCAGTATAGTTTACTTAAAAAAGACAAGTTCCAAATATGAGAAGTGTGAAATGCCACTGTTCCACTGCATTACAAAATAATTGCTTTAAGGGCAAGTGCTGCTGAAATAATTAAAAGACTATATTAAGCAAAGAGAAGAGTGGATAAAGGAGATTAGACTCCGAACAGTCCTTTCAGTTCGGAGACCTGGATTTTACAACAGACCAAGGTTGATGGAATAACAACAGGTGTCTCTGGGAACACTCAGCAGGTCAGGCAGCATCTATGGAGAGATGAAAGTGAGTTAAGGTTTCAGGTTAATGACCTTTCATCAGAACTCTGACCTGCCGAGTGTTCCCAGCAACTTCTGTTTTTATTTTAGATTTCCAGCATCTGCAGCATTTTCCTTTAAGGTTGATGGAGTCTAGTCCCTATTGACTGGATCAGCCTGAAATGAATCAGGTTCAGTCAGTCAAGTTAACTCTACACAAACAAAACTCTTTACAACTTAACACAACTGGGTGATGTGAAGATAAAGATTTTAAAAAATCATTCTGTTTTAGGGATGGTTTCTACTCAGGTTGGGATTAAGTTGTATTACTGAAAGACAAGATAGAGGAAGCTTTGCTATTTAGCTGACCTGTGGGAAATTGAATTCCAACAAATCGAGAAAAATATACTATCCACTTGGTGAGCAGAAAAACACAATCAAAGATAGAAAAACAAAATGAAAAGAGATAATAGTTAATTCAAGTGCAGTCCTTTTTTTGTGTTCAAATTGGTTTTTGGCACATCCATGACCATGCTCAAGAATAGCCGAACGAGACAGAGAGTTCCACATATATATTCTACCTTCAAATCGAAAGTTACCTGCATTTAAAATGAAATGCCTGGATGGACACACCCTGCTTACCTAATTCCAAAGAGTATTCGGCACAAGTGGGCACAACTGATATCGATCTCTCTGGGAAAAAGTGCAAAAGCACACAGCATTTTTGTTTAATTCATGTATAAATTTGTTCCACCACTTTAGCTGAACCCAGTGCATTGATCCAGCCAACTGAGCTGTTGAGGCAGAATTCTACACACTGCAATTGCTCAACCAGCAACAAGCCCATGTGGAAGAATTAATGTATCTGGTCGCTGTCAATCATCTCATGTCAACGTTTCTTCAAGTGATTCTGAGGGTGCTGGACATCAGGCTGAGGTCTGCTTGTGAGGGGTGCTGTGCTAGTCTTGTTTGTTTGGAAGGAGTTGTCCCTTACATTGGAGAATTGCTCATCAAAGAAAGTAGCTCTGCAGTATTTTCCATGTGGTGGTAGTGTTTCGCTAGTTCGTTGACTCCCCTCTAAGTGGATATCTAAGTGGATATGCTTTGATGTAACTAAAGTTGGCTTTTCCTGTTCTGCCATGTAGGAAAGGGAACAATCTTTTCATAGAGAAAGGAAGGCATTGAATACAGTGACTCATTGGTTACTTTCCATTCTTTTTCTTAAGTGGTGGGTGGGGTATACAGGGGCTGGTTGAAAGCAGACATCCAAAAAAAGGAATGAAGAACAGCAGCAAACCAACATAAAGTAGTGGGACAAGCAGATGCATATTAAGAATATGAGAACATAACAAACGCTAGATGTAAAAAGACCAAGATCTATTTTGTTTTCCTTCCACCTTCCTGGCAGTCGCATTGCACATATGTCCTGAACTACCCATTGCACTGTATCCCATAATGTTATTTCCTAAAAGAAAACTATCTAGCCTGTGTTTGAAAGAATCGACATTTCCTGCTTCAACCATCTCTCTAGGGAGCCTGTTCCACAGGTTCATTATTCGCTCACTGAAATAGTGTTTGCGTAGATTCATTCTGAATTCCCCCCCCTTCAATCGCAGACCATGTCCTCTGGTTTTACTATTCTGGACAAGTTGAAACAGCCTGTCATAATCTATATCGTCCTGCCCATTTAGAATCTTAAAGATAGCAATCATGTAGCCTCTCGAGCTTCTCTTTTCAGCATGAACATGCTCAATTTACCTAGTTGCTCCTCATAGACCAATCCTTCCATTCCCTCAATCATTTTGGTTGCCCTCCTCTGTATCCTCTCGATTTCTCCCATATCCTTTTTGTACTGCCTGACCAGAACTGTAAACGGTACTCTGAGTATGGTCTCGCTAATGATTTATACAGTGGCAGGATTACCCCACTATTTTGACTTGCTATTGATCTTTTGATACATCCCAACATCTGGTTTGCTTTACTCACTGCCATAGAGCATTGTTGGGAGAGCTTCAATTTATTGTCAATCAAGATGCCCAGGTCTTTTTCATTTTCAATACATTTTATTTTCATCCCATTCAAATAATAATCCCTTCCAGGATTGTTTGTCCCCATGTGAAGTACTTAAGATTTCTCCACATTGAATTTCATCTGCCACCGATCTGCCCGATCTGTCCAGATGCTGCATGCTTAATAAGAGTCTCCATAATTTTACTCACAATGGACGTCAAACTTACTGGTCTGTAGTTTCATTGGTCACTTTTCATAGAATCATATCATAGAATTGTACAGCACAAAAAGAGGCCATTGGGCCCATTGAGTTTGTGCCGGCTCTTTGAATAGAGCAATTAATGTCAATCCCACTTCCCAGCCCTTTCCCCATAACCCTGCAAACCCTCCTCAAATACCCGTCCACCGTGTTTTTAAAAATAGTTATCGAATCAGCCTCGACCACCCTTTCAGGTAATGCATTCCAGATTTGAACAACTCGCTGCATGAAAAAATTTCTTCTCTCCTCCCCTCTGCTTCTTTTAGATACTATTTTGAATCTGTGACCTCGAGTCACCGATACACCCACCAGTGGAAACAGTTTTTCCCTTTCTAACCTATCAAATCCCCTCATGATTTTGAAGACCTCTATTAGGTCTCTTTGTAACCTTCTCTGCTCCAATGAGAATAATCTTAACCTCTCCAGCCTTTCCTCATAATCAAGGTCCCTCATTCCTGGTACCATCCTCGTAAATCTCCTCTGCATCCTTTCCAATGCCTTAACATCCTTCCAGAACTGGGCACAGCATTCTAACTGAGGCCTAACCAGTGTTTTATATAGATTAATCATAACCTCTTTGTTACCTTTCTTAAAAATAGGAGTAGCATCTGCCCTTCTCTATTCCCCCAGCACCTCTCCAGTATTCAGTGATTTCTGAAAGATTTGTGCCAGCGACTTCCTCCCTTAGTTCCTTAAGGATCCTCAGATCCAATTTATCCGGCCTCTGAGATTTACTCAGTTATACAACAACAACAACAACAACAAGATTCCATTTATAGAGCGCCTTTCACGTCAGGAGGACGTCCCAAGGCGCTGCACAGTTGGGTCATGACCCGAGCAGGGGGGAAATGGTCAGGGTGAGGGGAGGGAAGGGAGGGAGAGAGGAGGGGGGAAATGGTCAGGGTGAGGGGAGGGAAGGGAGGGAGCGAGGAGGAGGAAGAGAGTCGAGAGGGGAGCTGAAGGCACGGTCAAAGAGAAAGGTTTTGAGACCGGCCTTGAAGGAGGAAAGGGAGGAAGCAAGGCGAAGGCACTGGGGGATGGAGTTCCAGAGCCTCGGGGCTGAGAGGCTGAAGGCCCGACCACCGATAGTAGGGCGGTTGGGGCGGGGGACGTGGAGCAGACCGGAGCCAGAGGAACGGAGGGTACGGGCAGGTAGGTAGGGGGATAGTAGGTTGGAGAGGTAGGAGGGAGCAAGGCCGTGAATGGCCTTGTAGGTGAGGATGAGGATCTTGAAATCAATCCTCTGGGGGATGGGGAGCCAGTGGAGGCGAGCGAGGGTGGGAGTGATGTGGTCCCGAAGCCTGGTGCGGGACAGTACACGAGCTGCAGAGTTCTGAATGACCTGCAGCTTGTGGAGGGAGGTGCCGGGAAGGCCGGCGAGGAGAGAGTTCCCATAGTCCAGCCTTGAGGTGACAAAGGCGTGAACCAGGGTTTCAGCAGCGTGAGGGGTGAGGTAGTGCCGTAATCTGGCGATATTCCGGAGGTGATGGAAGGCGGTGCCAGTTGTGGTGCGGATGTGAGGGAGAAAGGACAGCTCAGGGTCGAACAAAACGCCGAGGTTCCTGACTGGCTTTGAGAGGTGGAGAGTGCAGCCTTGGATGCTGATGGTGTCAGCGCCTGAGGTGCGGAGGCGCTGACGTGAGCCAATCAGGAGGGCCTCGGTTTTTCGCACGTTGAGCTGAAGAAAGTTGTCTCTCGTCCAGGACTCGATGTCGGACAGGCAGGCTGTCAGGACATCGGTGGTCGTGGAGTTGAGAGTAGAGGAGGAAAGGTAGAGTTGGGTGTCATCCGCATACATGTGGAAGTTAACCCCATGTTTGCGGATGATGTCACCGAGGGGGAGCATATAGAGGGTGAAGAGGAGGGGACCGAGGACAGAGCCCTGAGGGACACCACATGAGACAGTACGGGGGGTGGAGGAGAAGCCATTCGTTGAGACGAAGTGAAGACGGTGGGAAAGGTAAGAGCTAAACCATTCAAGGACAGTGCCTTGAAGGTTGAGGTGGGAGGACAAGCGGTGGAGTAGGATAGCGTGGTCGACCGTATCGAATGCTGCCGATAGGTCGAGGAGGACGAGGAGACAGAGGGAGCCCTGGTCACAGATAGTCAGGATATCATTGGTGACCTTGACCAGGGCAGTTTCTGTGCTATGAGCAGCACGGAAACCTGACTGAAGGGGTTCAAAAAGAGAATGGGTGGAGAGGAAAGAGCGCAGTTGGGAGGCGACAACTCTTTCCAAGACCTTGGAGAGAAAGGGGAGGTTGGAGATGGGCCGGTAGCTTGATAGCTGCGACGCATCAAGGGAGGGTTTTTTCAGGGTGGGCGTGATGATGGCAGTTTTTAATGGAATGGGGACAGAGCCAGAGGAGAGGGACAGGTTTATGATGTCAGTGATGTGTGGGGCAAGAAAATGGAGCTGGGAGATAAGGAGTGGAGTGGGGATGGGGTCAAGGGAGCAGGTGGTTGGTTTTAGGGATAGGATGAGTTCAGTGACAGAGGGTGGGGAAACGGGTACGAAGGTGTGTAGGGGAGGATGGGTAGGAGTCGGAGTGTGGGAGGGAAGGGGTGGGTGGTGGGTGGAAGTTGGAGGGGAAGTGACCGCGGAGCGGATTCCCTTGATCTTGGATTCAAGGAAATCCAGCATCTCCTCGCAGTGAAGGTTGGAGGAGATGACCTGCGCGGGGTGGCGGGGGGGACGGAGGAGTCGGGATGTGGTGGAAAACAGTAGCCTGGGGTTGTTCTTCGCCTCCAGGATTATCCTGGAGTAGAAGGACGACTTGGCCGAGGCTAGAGTGGAGCGGTAAATTTTGAGGAGGTCCAGCCAGATTTGTCGGTGGACCGTTAAGCCGGATTTGACAAAGGTGCGCTCAGCAGCCCGCACCTGGCATTTCAGTGAGCGGAGGTGGGTGGTGTACCAGGGGGAGGAGCGGGAGTAGGAGACAGTGCGGGAAGTGATGGGGGCAAGAGTATCGAGTGTGGAGGAGAGGATATTGTGGAGGAGGGAGAGAGGAGAAGAGGGGTCGGTGAGGGTTGAAGGCCAGAGGGAGAGGAGTTCAGAGGACTCCAAGGCATCGGTTAGGGATTGTGGGGGTAACTTCTTCCAAGGGCGGTAGAAGATGGTGGTGGGTCTGGTGGAGGTGGGGAGGGGGGTGGAGGTGGTGAAGGAGATGAAGTAGTGGTCGGAGATGGCCTTGTCGGTAATAGTGACATCCGAGACACTGAGGCCCCGGGTGATCACCAAATCGAGTGGGTGGCCGTGACTGTGAGTGGGGGAGTTTATGTGTAGGGAGAGGTTGAGTGAGGAGAGCAGGGAAGAGAAGTCTGTGGAGATGGAGCAGGAGGGGGTGAAGTGTAGGTTAAAGTCGCCCAGGATGATGAGGCGATCAGAGGAGAGGCAAAGAGATGTGAGGAGTGTTGAAATGTCAGAGATGAAGGTGGGAGAGGTTTTAGGGGGCCGGTAGAGGAGGAGGATTTTAAGGGAGAGGAATGAGGGGTGGGAGAGGGTGAGGTGCTCAAAGGAGGGGAAAGAGCCAGAGGAGTAGGGGGATAGGGCAAGTGGTGTCCTTGAGATAAGGGCAACACCACCGCCACGGCGGTTGGGGCGGGGGATGTGGTGGGAGGTGTAGCCGGGTGGCGTGGCCTCCGTGAGGGGGAAGGTGTCGCCTGGGGTGAGCCAGGTTTCTGTCAAGGCCATGATATCAACGTTCTCATCAAGGATGAGATCGTTGATGACCAGGGCCTTGTTGCAGAGGGAGCGGACATTTTGCAGTCCGATGTGGAGGGAGCGGTTGACAGAAGGGTGTGTGGGAGGGGAGGGGGGTCCAGGTTGTGAGGCAGGGGTGGGGGAGATGGGGATGAGGGAGGAGAGGTTGACTCCCCGGGTCTGTGTCCGGGGTGGGTGGCGAGTGTGGTGGGGAATGGGGCAGTCGGTGTGGCTGCTGCTGGACAGCCAACGCCGAGTGCCACGGTGAGCCCGGCGGAGGATTCCCAGACTGGAACAGAGGGAGGTTGTGGGAGGGTCAAGTGGGGATAGAAGACGAGAGGGACGGAGAGAGAGGAGGAGAGAGCGGGAGAGATGGAGAGGGGGAGGGTTTGGGGGAGAGAGGAGGGGGGGGAGGGGGGGGGTGAGGGGGCTCGGGTCAAAGCGGCAGCCATAGTGCGCACGCGGGGACCGGGAGCGAGCGGTCAGGTGGATGGCATTATCCCGCAGATTGGGGCATCGAACCCAACAGGACCATAGTGGGCTCTGATGTGAGCCCTGGGGGGGGGGGCGCGGAGGGTTTTTTTTTTTTTTTTTTTTTTTTGTGCGCGCGCACTCACCTGAAAACTAATCTATGACGTCGCAGTTCCCCCGCTCCGTCCCCTCCCCCCCCGGGGCTGCACTCGCTCCGGCGTCGAGTTTAAGTACCTGGGTCAGTAGGCCCAGGCTCCTCCCCGCGCTGTCCTGCTGCCGCTCCCCGACTGGATACCTGATATCTCCAAAGTTAGGAGGCTATCAAATACATGCATGAGTAAAGAAGGACTGGAATTGGCCTTTCTGGCAAAGCTTCCACTTTTGAAAAGCTTCTCCAACAGAAAAAGATTCAAGGCACTTCTTTCACTCACATCAAGTTTCTGTTCACGTTAATATCCCACCGCAACCCCCCCTCACACCGCCCCCCCCCCCCCCCCCCGCCCCGCAAACACCCACCATCACCACCACCATAATAATCATATAATAATTATTAAATTATTCAGAGGTTCAACTCTCTTTTATCCCTCTCTCCTTTAGTGAATATCAGGATATGGATGTATCAGTGGAGGTGTCTCAAAGTGCTTCAGAGATTTTTACTGTGAAGTGCCTTGATTGTGTATTCATAGGCATATGTGGCAATTAATTTGTGTACCCAATATCGCACAAACAATGTGCTTTGAGATCTTTAATGTCCACTCAAGCAGGCAGGCTGGAGGTCAGGTTAATGTCTCATCCGAAGGACAGCACCACTGATTTGGCAACGTTCCTGAACCACTGTATTGCAGTGTGAGCCTGGACTATTCCAGTTCAAATTCAACAATCAAATAGTAAGAAGTGTAAGAAAGAACATGGATTTCATAGACCAATATTGGAACATTTCAAACGCACCTCACAAGCAATTGCTGACAAGTGTGTTGACTGTTCCGGTAAGCAACACGTCCGCCAGCCAACAGCCACTTTAACGTGTCAAGCTGTTAGCTGGGACACAAGGAAAAACTCCCATTTATGTATAAATAATTATGAGATTTTAACGTTCACCTGAACAGGCAGGACAGAACCTTGGTTTAATATCTCATCCAAAATTAATGCTCCCAATGTTGTAGCTCCACCCAGGAGTGTTGGCATAGAATTTGAGTTTAGGTTCCAATGTGGGGCTTGAGATGACAACCTGGAGGTCAAACTGCTACTGACTGAGCTAAGCCGACACTAAGCTTTTGTCAAACATTTAGAAGTTATGGGACGTGGCTATTTTTTTAACAAGCTGACATCAAATTGTACCAATAAAGTACATTACCTGTTATTTCAAAAATGAAGTAAATAAATGAAAATAATATCATGTTTTATTGTTTCCATGCACTGTAAACTATAAGATGTGGAGTCATGTTCAGGTCACTTGCATGTGATAATAATAATAATCCTTGTATTTGATGTAGTGCCTTATCACATCTTCAAGATGTCTCAAAGCGCTTCATAGAATATACTGTAAAGTGAATTGACTGTATGTTTTGTGGGCAAAAAGCAGCAGCCAATTGTGCACAGAACATGTTCCACAAACAGTCGTGAATTGAAGTGACCAATTTTTTTTTTTTTGAAGGAATTGTTACTCCCGGACAAATGATTCACCAATCGACTAATAACCAGGTTTCTATTTACTGCTAGATAAACAATAGCAACAACAACGAAATTTGTAAAGCGCCTTTCACGTCGGGAAGATATCCCAAGGCGCTGAACAGTCAGGGATCAGGACCCGAGCGTGGGGGGCTGGTTTGGGATGAGGGAGCACAGAGGGGTTCGGAGGACAACTGAAGACACAGTCAAAAAGGAGGGTCTTGAGTCGTGCCTTGAAGGAGGCAAGGGAGAGAGGAGGCGACAGGATTGTGGGATGGAGTCCCAGAGAGTGGAGGCAGAGAGGCTGATAAACAGAGTTGTGGGAGTAAGGAAACTCGCCTAACATTTGGCCCCGCTGGGAATTCAATCCAGGTTTCTCGCTTGCGAGTGTTTTAACCACAGAGCTGGTAGAGGTGGAGGGGTTTTGGCTGGGGATTCCCAGAACTACAGACCATTCTACAACCAGTTTGGTGTCTGGTTCAGTTGGGAGGATGCTCGCCTCTGGCAGAGGTTGTGCACCAGTTTGGGACTTTGAGATCACAGTTTCAGACCACATGCCAGGGAGGGTAGTTGAGGCCAGGACACTGGAACCATTTAAAAAGCAGCTCAATAGGAGTATGGTAGGGTGGGTGTTCTGGAGAGATGAGATCAGATGGGCTGAAGGGTCTTTTTCATTCAGGCCAACCTTGTGATGTTGCCACACTCTCTTTTTACTCTTTACCCCCCTTCTCGGATCAAAGATTTGCCAGGGACTTTTGCATAAGGAGACAAGCCCTTTTATTTCTCCAGTTATTTGAAGTTCCTTTGAAGTTCCTGGCGTCTCATTGCAGTGACCTATCTGCTGACAGCACACGAATAACTCAGCAAATTGGCTGACACTTTAAAATAATAATAATAATCCTTGCATTTGATATAGTGCCTTTGATGTAACTGTCCCACTAACAGTCATGGATCAAGTGACCAAATTATTCATTTATTTTTTTGAAGGAATTATTACCTCCAAAAAAGCGAACCGCTAATCGACTAACAACAATAACAAAATGACATGTGTATAGCGCCTTTCACGTCGGCAAGATATCCCAAGGCGCGGGACAGTCAGTGTGTCAGACCTGAGCTGGGGATCAGGATTGGCAAGGATGGAGAGCAGGGAGGAAGCAGGGAAATCAAAAGCACAGTCAAAGAGGAGGGTCTTGAGATGGGTCTTGAAGTAGACAAGGGAGCAGGCAAGGTGGAGGGACTGCGGGACGGAGGGACTGTGGGACGGAGTTCCAGATGGTGGGAGCAGAGTGGCAGAAGGTCGGGTTCCTACTTACTGCTAGGTAAACAGAGGAGTGTGGAGTAAGGAAGCTTGCCTAATGTTTCACCCTGCCGGGAATTGAACCCAGGTCCTTTCACTTGCGAGGCGAGCGCTCTAACCATTAAGTTACAGGTCTCCACTTTCACGTTCAGGACTGGTAGGCGTTTCAACTTTTTTCAGTTGTAACTTAGTTAGAAAGAGTAGAAATCTCATCTAAAACCTAAAGCTCATACGAGGAGTGTTTTTATTCGCCCAGTTTAGTGTGTTTTGTAGCCCTCCCCGCTCCCTTCCCTGCATCCTTCATAGGTCTTGAAGGAGGCAAGGGAGCAGGCAAGGTGGAGGGACTGCGGGATGGAGTTCCAGAGGGTGGGAGCAGAGTGGCAGAAGGTCGGGCTTATCAACAACCGTGTACTGAATGATGCCGATCCTTTTTAAGAAAATTGCATCCCCCATTTTGATGTGCTGTATTCTGTTACTAACATTTATCAATAGTTGGTTTGAAATTGTTTTCGGGGCAAGGTTTGTGGTGTTGGCGAGAATGAGGTGGTGTGGGCGAGGTTGCATGGGTGAGGTGGTGTAGCTGAGGTGGTGTGAGTGAGGGTGAGGTGGTGAGGGTGAGGTGGTGAGGGTGAGGAGGTGTGGGTGAGTTGGTGATTTTAAACTCCAAGATAACAGGACAGTGTTTGCTATCATCAGCCTCCTCAAGACAGATAACACTGCAAGCTGTGAAATATGAAAAATATCTCGACGGAGGGAGAGAGTTTTACAAAAAGCGCGATTTCTACAATTAAAGCCTGATGGAACAAAGTGTATTTCACAGGCAATCGCTGTGGTGGTGAAAGTGGTGAAGCCTCAGCTCCTATTCCAATCACAAACCAAGATGTTTTCATTAACATTACAACCTCCAAGTCAATCTCCCCAACTCAATATAATTCCTCGGCCATGAAACACAATGGAGGGGAAAATGGATTTGAATTTGAGTCAGTGGTTTCGTTGTATCCTTCTGGCCCTGAAACGGGCCTGAGCCCCTCTCTCCCACTGAGTTTCAGAGTAACGTACGAGAAGAACATATCTCCCGGTGTCCTGAATAATTGGTCACTTATTTTAGGTTTGTTGTCAGACATTGCTGTGCGCAAATTAGCTGCAGTGTTCACTGACAACACACCCAGTCACTACAACTCACAGTAAAATCCTATAAAGCTGTTTGAGACATCCTTCTGACGTGAAAGGCGCTGCATCAAATGTAAGAATTGCTTATTAATTATTACAACTTAGCTTTTCACTGGCACCTAAGGCCACCTCCTCCTTCCTCCTACCCCCTCACTTGGGGTCTGACCCTGTCTTACCTCACTTCATCACGCCTTACCAGACTTCACCCACAAATAAACTGAAACCCTCATTCATGCATTCATCACCTCCCACCTTGATTTTTCCAGTGCCCTCCTTGCCAACTCCACCCCTCACAAAATCCAACTGACCAAAAGTCCGCTGCTCGTATTCTCACTCATCCCAAACTCCATACCCTCATCACCCCAGTCCTTATGAGACTCCATTGGCTCTGTATTTCAGAAAGCATCAATTGCAAGATTCTTACAATTCACGCCCAATCATTTCCCTACCTCTATGACCTCCTTATACTCAACTCCAAGACCTGTCTCCGTTGCTGAGCTAGCTCCGGCCTTCTACACATCCTTCATCCCCTCCGCTTCACCATCAGCAGGACTGCTTTCAGCCAGCACACCACAAAACTCTGGAACTCTTTGGTCAATCCCTCTGCCTTACCACCTTCTTCAGATCATACCTGAAGACCTTCTTCTTCGATCATGCCTGTGATCACCTCCCATCTCTCCGGCTGTGTGTCAAGCTCAGCCACTGTTAAGTGCTATGAAACGCTACCCATATGAAGGTCGTCGTGTAAAGGCAAGTTGTTGTTTGAATTCCAAGGTCTAGAAAACTACATTATGTTAGGTTAAGGCTCCCCGAGCAGTTTACTTGCCAAGTCCACAATTTGATGACAACAACAACTTGCATTTATATAGTACCCTCTACACAGGATAGCATCTCAGAGTGCTGCGAGGGCTCCATCTACCACAAGGAAATTCATGAGGTTTGTGTTATAATTCTGTGATGTGTGAAATGATTCTGTGATACATGATTGATTGCTATGCCACTGATCATATCATTGCACTCATACGATCCTTTTTACTGGGTGTTGATTATGGAACTCAGGGCACTTATAATTCCCTCCGGTGGACAAGCATTTACATATTGTTAACCCAACCTGCAAAATAGACCCCAAATGCCTTTTCTAATGGTGCGATATTTATGTAATGACGGTTTGGTTGATAGGATCTGAATCAGACATGTATTTGCTCGGATTACAAATCAGCAGCAATCACTAAAACAATCAAATTGTTGAATAATTCAATACAACAAACTATTAAATTGAGATTACCAGGTAGAAAGGAGCGATTATGTAAATAATAACAATGAGGAGATTGCAAGATAATAATTTCATTCAGAGATTCTGATTTGTTGCTATGTGTTGCTCTCTGAATCCTTACACAAAATTATAATAATTCTCACCCAGCAGGCATTTATTATACAAATAACAGTTGTATTTCTGATATTCACAGTAGTGTCACAGTAAGATTAGTTCAATTTGATAAGATGAGGTTACTGGGACATATTCCGTCGTGTATGTTATAGCACCATTTTAACGGAATGCTTCAGCTGAACCATTTCAAGAACAATTTGAGATAATAATAATAATAGTAATCCTTGCACTTGATAAAGCACGTTATCACCTCATTGAGACATTTCAAAGCGATTCACAGGATACAGTGTAAAGTGATGTGATAGTGTGTATTTGTGGGTGATTAGATTCCCACATTGAAGTCACTTGTAGCAGGCAGTTTGTATATATGGGACTAATTTGACATAATATGAAACTATCTGTGGTTGTTGTTACAAATCTCACCTCAGTCCACAATATCAAACCCAGACTATTAATGACTGTGATATGACGGACTGAAATAACAGACTGTCACCATTCGCTGGTGAAGAAATTTTACAAGGCTCTTCTTAAAACATACTCTTTTGACCTTTCGGTCATCTTTCCCCTGGCCATCCCACTCCCATCTCAGCTCCCACCACCAAGCTAAGGCGCCGAGCCAGCATTGCATAAGTGCTTTGAAACTTCCTCCAGATTTGAAAGTTTCTATATTTCGCCCCCAAGATACACAGTCAATTCACTTTACAGTATATTCTGTGAAGTGCTTTGAGACGTCTCGAAGATGTGATAAAGCGCTATATCAAATGTAAGGATTATTATTATTATTTGAATGTAAATTGGATTGTATTATGAGTTCAAGATAAATGTCGGGATTTTGAGATCATAGTCGAGGAAGGAGGGAGCTACAACTTCATTGCAGTGTTGGGGGAAGCATTGCATTGTTTGAGTTGCTCTGCGGGGCTCTCTTTTAGGACCCAAACTGTACCAGGCATACAAATGATTTGCTCAGATACAGAAGGTGAGGTGTCACAAATCACAGATGACACCCAAACAGGGATTGGGGGGATGGTGGGGGCGGGTGTGGGGAAGAGATTTTTATGCTTGCAGAATGGGGGTATAGTTGGCAGATGAAGTTTAACATTGAGATGTATTATGATGTAGAGAAGCCAACGCTCCCCGAATGGTAGAAATCTGTGATGGGTAGAGGAACAAAGAAGTTTCAGATTCACTGGACTCCAAAAGTAGCAGCACAGCTAGATAAGATCATAACAAAAGCAAAGAGCCTTCATTCTGGCGAGTCCAGAACAAGGGGGCATAAATATAAGATAGCATGTAGCAGATCTAAAATAATAATAATAATCCTTGCATTTGATATAGCAGCTTATCACGTCTTCGAGATGTTGCAGAACATTTCACAGAATATATTGCAAAGGAATGACAGTATATTTTGTGGGTGAAAAAACGGAGTTTAGGAGGAACTTTGTTGCATAGAGAACAGTAATAATGTGAGAAGCACAGGTTGAACGGAAATCATCAATGTATCAATGTAAAGTGGATCGCTTTTCCGGGGGTAATAATTCCTTAAAAAAATTAATAATAATAAATTGGTCCATGACTGCTTGTGGGACACTGCTGTGCACAATTGGCTTCCGCGTTTCTCCCACAAAATATACAGCGAATTCACTTTACAGTATGTTCTGTGAAGCGCTTTGAGACGTCTCAAAGACGTGATAAAGCACTATATCAAATGCAAGGATTATTATATACTATATTGTTATATGTATTTAAGAGAAACTTGATCCACACAGAAGGGAAAAGGGAACAGAGGGATTAAAAGAGGGTGGAAACGTGTGTGGAGTATAAACACCTACATTGACCAGCGAATGGTCTGTTACTGCACTGTAATGTTCTGGTGTAATTCCATGTACTCAGTCATGTGGAATCAAATCTCCTCAGTATAAATTCCCTGACATTTCTTCCTGAATTGACTTAAATATCAATTTTGCAATTACTCTTGTCAGTTACAAGAAAAGGCCAGAGGTTTGACTGATGACCCAGAAAGAGGGGAGAGAGAAAAAGAGAGAGGAGAAAAAAACAAAAAAGGAAATCAAGGTTTCTTTCTGAAGTTACTGGCAAAAAAAAATCAGCTGCAGGCCAAAAAAATCAAATATTAACAATAATTTCTTTATTTAACACCAGCCAACTTAGTCAATTTGTGATTCATGGCATTAAAACTGGATATAGCTTGTGGTCTTTTAATTAAAGGAAACACAATCTGAAACTGAAATTAATGCACAAGTTGACTGGCTGCATAGGGGAAAATAAAATAAAAACAGAGTTTTTTAGCTGTAGTGTATTCACTGTCCTTTCAGTGGTTTCAAAACACAGTCAAATCAATATTTTCTCCATTTTGTTCATCCTAGCAATAAGATTTGTGTACAGCCAAAGGAGAATCATTTGGTTGCGTTTCAATGTTAAATATGCACAGTGTCTAACTACCTGGCAACAACAACAACAACAGATTACATTTACACAGCATCTTTCACGTCTGGAGGACGTCCCAAAGAGCTGGGTAGTCAAGGATGTACACCCAAGCTGGTGGGGTCGGATTCAGGAGGGGTGGAGGGTAGCGAGGTTGACCAGAGGCATGGTAGAAGTTTTCAGTTGCCCTCTGCGCAGCATCGCAATTCCCATTGTGACTTTTCAACCTATTGGGATATTTTTTCCATATTATTTTAGAAACTAACATCAACATTTAACTAAGAATCCTGTGGCTGGCTGAACATCCACTTACAGAGCTTTGATGTTTTTTTTCATCAGGCATCAGATTTATGAACGATATTCATCAACATTATTATACTGACAAGTAAAATGTTTAAAAAAAAAGTCTTGAGCACTATCAAAAAATGGTTTATCCTGGAACATTTCAATAAACTTTCCATTGCTGCTGGCCCAGCTGAGATCAGCCTACCATTCGGGTACCATCCTTTGGGTGTCTTGTCTCCCGTCTAGTGGAGTCCTGTAGCTCAGTGATTAGAGCACTCGCCTCAGAAGCGAGATGACCTGGGTTTGAATATTGGGCGGGTGAAATGTTGGGCAGGTTTCCTTACTCCACACACCTTTTGTCTACCTGACAGTAAGTAGGAACCTGGTTGTTAGTCGATTAGTAGATTGCTTTTCCAGGGATAATAATCCTTTCAAAAAAACTTATAATATTAATTTGTTCACTCAATCCACGACTGTTTGTGGGACACTGCTGGCCACAATTGGCTGCCACGTTTCGGCCGCAAAATATACAGTCCAATTCACTTCACAGTGACTTTGTGACTGTATATATTGCAGCTCCAAGGTTTAAAAATTGAGGGACAAACTGGAGGCCAATGGCCTCTGGACCCCCAGAGAGCACTTGTGCGTCTGGATCTCACTCTGCAAATATGGTGCATGCCACCACCCACCATTACACATTCATTTTGTGATCTCTAAATCGCTATAAAGCACCGGTGAAGTTAGGGACCTGTGACTGGATATCTGACGTGATTGCTCCAAGTCAACAACAGCAACAACTTGCATTTATATGGCTTAGGCTTTCACGTGGGTTAGTGTCCCAGAGTAAGAGTCCTTCATGCAGTAGACGTCTCCTAACTACTTATTTTCTTGTTGTTTCGGAAAGTGCAAGACTATATTTCTAATTGTGTATTTAATAATAAATAAAATAATAATCCATGCATTGATATAGCGCTTTTCACATCTTCGCTTCACTGTAAAGTCAATTGACTGTATATTTGTGGGTGAAACGCAGCGACCAATTGCTCACAGCAGTGTCCCACAAACAGTCATGGATTGAGTGACCAAATTATTATTACGGGTTCCTATTTACAGCTCCTTTGTGCCAGGGCAGTAAGACATCTGACTTGAGAAGAATTTTAGAGAATCTGGTACCAGGAACACTCACCACTTTACTTTAAAAGTTGCTTTTGGAGGGAGGCAGATTTCCCTCTGGGGAGGAAAGTTGTATTATAATCTAACATAAATTATAAACATACATATAACATAATGCCTCATCACATCATTTAATGCTCAAAGCACTTAACAATAGTTACTGTAAACTGTAGTGTCAAGACTGTAAGTGTAGTGACTGTGTATTTGTAGGCGAACAAATATGGGTTTGAGCAGGTAATGCTGAGAACGTGGCTGACATTGATCCAGCTAAAACGCGTCTTTTACAAATCTGTACTGTCGTTAATCAACTATTCCTCGCCTCTCTCTCTCTCTCTCTCTCTCTCTGTCTCTCTCTCTAAATCATTAATTCTGTACATAATATTATGGCTTCCAAATGATTACCCACTGCAGATGTTAGACTGATTGATCTATATTTATCCAACTTTTTCCTCTCTCCCCTCTAGAAGAGGGATTACATTTGGTAACCCTCCAGACTTCCAGTACAACATTAATATCCAAACATATCTGAATGGTTATGGTCAGAGTCCTTGACATACCAACAAAAACAACAACTTGCATTTATATGATGCTCTTCACCTGGGTAGCATCTCAGAACACTTCAGTATTACTAAGTGGCAATAGAAATCGAAGCATAGCACGCAGAGAGCAATAGAGTAGCTTGCTGCAAACTCAGAATTGATTGAATCGTCAATGAATTACAGTTTGAATCGTGCACGGAGTCATACACCGTTCCGCCTTGTACCTTCAATAAACAGCCCGTGCAAGAATGATTTTCATTAAATTTGTTTAGATGTAATGAGATTGCGAGCACTTTGCTGAAATCTCTTTGAAAATAGAGCATGGAACAAAACAGGCCATTTGACTCATCAAGTCCATTATCTATGCAAACAATGCGTCTCATATTAGATCATCCCCGACTTGTCTAATCTCATGAGTGAAGATTCTACAAAACCTCCTAAAAACAATCAAGGGAAACTTTGGAATATCTGTTTAACCAACCAAAACGTTAGAATATCTATTGATTGAATGATTGAATAGCTTGTTCTTCCTTGACGAGCTACTTTCCACAGAATGAAATTGTTATCATCCCAGCAGCTCAGGAATCACAGGGTTCCATGCAATATTTGACAATCTCTACTTACCCTTTACCACCTTCAGTCCCTTTTCTTACCAACTAACCTCATATCAACCTGTCCGCTCCATCAGCGGTCAGACCGTCAGCTTCTCTGACCCCACCCTCTGGAACTCCATTCCACAGTCCCTTCGCCTTGCTCCCTCGCTTGCCTCCTTCAAGGCAAGTTTCAAGACCCTCCTCTTCAACCACGCTTTCGGCCACCCTCCTACCCCTACCTCCCTACCCTCGACCCTTTCTTGACCCCAACCCCCTGCTCGAGTCCATATCCCTGACTGTTCAGTGCCTTGGGATGCCCTCCCAACGTGAAAGGCGCTTTACAAATGTAATTTTGTATTGTATAACTCTTTTTTACTCAGGAGATTAAGGGGAGTCTTCTTTATTAGTTCACTGGAGAGACACTCTGGTCTTGCCTAAGGCTGATTGATTTTGTACGTGGGTGCTCTCTTTCAGCAATCAGAGTCCAAGTGAAATAGTTTGCTCTTGGGCTTAATTTAATGATCCGTTCAATATATATTGAATATATACAGGGTTATGGGGAAAGGGCTGGGAAGTGGGATTGATGTTACATGGCCTCTTTTTGTGCTGTACAATGACTCTATGATTCTATGATTCTATTTCTATGATTCTATGATATCACACCATACGTTCTCAGAGTGTGCAAAAGGCAGCTCCCCACACTCCCCAATGCTGGTTTTAATAGCCACCTTTGTGCAGGTCTACATTCAACTTTTATATCACTAGTTGTTGGGATTGCAGCTTAACTCTGATTTTATTTTGTTTGGTGAAGCTGTCGGGATTGCAGCTTAACTCTGATTTTATTTTGTTTGGTGAAGCTGTCATTATTGGCCTCCCTCCCTCTAATTCCACGGCTGTTCATGGGACATCACTCACCCTCAGTACACACACGGTCACACCACTTTACATTAGATCCTGTGAAGGGCTTTGAGATGCCTTGGCGACGTAATGAGGCATTACATCAAATGCAGGCAATATTTTTATCATTAATAATTATAATTTATAATCAATAATTATAATTAATAATTAATCATAATTTATATTATTACAAATAATGTGGGAGGTAATAAATTAAGAAAAATAAGCCATGCCTTTGATATAGGGCATATAAAATTGAAATGTCTCAAATCATATTAGACAATTAACTGACTGTAGTGACCGTATTTATAGGTCCATTAGCTACAATTCCTGCAGTAACCATTCTTTTCTCAACATTTTAAATAATTGGATCATATCTCTCCTCTTTCTGCCTTTTGCTTCCCTAAAAAGGAACAAGTTCAGTTTTGTGACTCTATCTTCATTACATTAAGTCCCAAGATTCTCATCTTTGAACCTTCTCCAACAGCTTCAGAGGACAGTGCTTGCCAGAATTAGACAGAATATTCTAAATGTGATTTCCTTGAGCAACGATGATGCAATACATTTGCGAAGCTATTTTGGACCAAAAATCGATGTGTTGCTTTTGTGAATAAATGGTGGACTTCCTGTGAATTATTGACTCAATACTAAGATAACAAAACAAGAACATTTTGCCAAATTTGTTAGCAGCAGAAATAATCTTTCTTTGTCAGTTCCATAAGTAGCGCAATACACAAAGTACAAATGTCCAGCTGTGGTTTACCTGTTTATGGCAGCTTTGTGCAGTAGTCAGAGATGAAAGCATAATATTATCAATCTCAATGTTATCAAAATGCGATCATTTTCATGTCATACTAGACTGCGATATCATCTTGTTCTCTAACAGGATTTATAAAAATATTCATTGTGTACGTTTACATGTTGAATAAATATAGCCAACAAAACTTTGCTTTTGTCTAGCACCCTTCATGTATGATAAGGTCTCAGAGAGCTTTACAATGATGGGGTTTGGTTTGGAAAATGCAATTGCAGGTCAGCAACCAGGAAGTAACACGTGGAAATGTATTTTCCCAATAAGCAGATTTCTTCATAAGGAATCCCATTGGAATTTATGTCATGATTGCAGGAATTCTGTTCCAGACGTAAATCACATCAGAGCACAGTTCCCACAGTCCCGGTTACTGGAAGAATTTTCCATTTGCATTGTGCTCTGATGTCAAGTCCCGTCTAAAGACCATTCTCTTCGACCATGCCTTCTGCCACCAAAAAATGAGCAGTGGGAGTTTTATACCAAAGGTCACAAGCTAATCACATCTACTCTCAGGAGTTCTGCCTGTATGAAATGCTGAGACATTGTGAATTCTGAGATTTTATATAAAATATTCTCTTCCCTGTGGAAAGAAACAACTTTACATCACTCGTGTCATCTTGCTTGAGATTTGTTCATTTCAAATCTGTGCCTTCTAGCTCTGCACTCCCAGTACATCCACGGTAACAGCAATACTCTGCAACCAATGCTCCGTTTATAATGATGGAAACGAATCCATAATAGCTTCAGCGCTAACACTATTTGGAGCAGAAATAGCCTTCAATGTTGGGGGGTGAGATGGGGAGGGCAAAACAAAATTTTGTGTAATGTCCCAAACCCTTTGGGGTCTCCATTACGTCTGTGTTGTTATCTCTCTCTTTCTCTCTCTCTCGCAATTAATTTATTTTTTTTGGTCAGCTACGTGCGGAAACTCATCACTGTGCTTAGGAGTATCCAAACCAAGTTGACATTTCCATGCATCCCACCTATGCATGGAAATCCCAGACATAGATTGATGGAATGGAATGCGCTCTCCCTCCCTGGTGGGATGCATCACGAAGGATGGCTATTTACTGTACCAGTTGCACCACCACTTAGTGGTTAAAGCACTCATCTCGCAGGCGAGAGGACCTGGGTTTGATTCCCGGCAGGGCGAAATGTGGGCCAAGTTGCCTTACTCCAGCCACTTCATTTTACCTAACAGTAACTAGGCATCCGGTTGTTAGATGATTGACAGATCGCTTTTTTGAAGCTAATAATCTTCTCAAAAGTAAATAAATAAACAAACAAACAAACAAACTTGGTCAATCAATGCATGACCGTTTATGGGACACTGATGTGCCCAATAATTGACTGACGCGATTCACCCAGAAATATACAGTCAATTCGCTTACACTATAATCTGTGAAGCGCTTTGAGACGTCTCGAAGATGTGACAAGGCATTATATCAAATGCAAAGATTATTAATATTATCATCACAGAAAATGATCCCTTAAAATGTTCCATTGGACTTTAATGGATTATTTCTGAGCAAAGATCGTGCATTTATACTGTACTGATGTAAATCAATGTAAAACGCTCTATTCAATGTAATCTTCAGACAATCAGACATTGCATTTGCCTGTATTGAACACAATTTGTTCATTTCAATTCATTTACCTAGACTGTCGCATCAATGCAAAAGGTTCTGCATCAAAAACAAATTAAATGATCACGTATCCCTTTCCATCTTAATTTCAGCAGCAAATCGTGTTCAGCTCTGCAAGCTTCCATTCATAACTTAATGACCTTCCTAAATCTTACATTCATTTCTGCTGTTTTTTCCTCTCAACACATCATTATTGACCATAATTGGCCTAAATCACATATTTTCATCTCATTCTATGAAACATTTCAAGATGTTTCTTTTACATGAAAGGTGCTACATGATTTGGCTGCTTATTTTGTTGTTTGTAGGATATTGTGATTTACTGAAATTGCTTCGAAGCACAGTTCCTCTTCTGTGGCTATACATGTTTTGTGGTTGAAAGCAGAAATTCTGTAAGCTTAAGGGCAAAATGCCAACACAATGCACAATACATTTTAATTATGTGCTTGGAAATATGCCAATTAAATGATTGTGCCAATTAAGTCATTATTGTGCCCTCCCAACTACTGGACAATAAACCAGGCTTGTAAAATATTAACAGAGAGGTTCAAATAAAAATGCCATTCGGCCCATCTGATCTCATCCTTCCAAAATACACAGCCTCCCAACACAGCACCAAGCTTTATTTTAAAAAAATCAGACTTTAGTCCTAGCCTCAATTATCCTTTTTGGTAATATGTTCCAGGCATTAATTACTTTGGGGATATAGAATATTTCCTGTTCTTGCTTAGAACCCTGCCCTTTGAAACTCTAAACCTGTGCTTTGCACTGTCTTGGTGCACATGAAAGTATTGTTTTAAGTTTACTTCTTCAATCCCATTTAAAATCTTATGTACCTCTATAAGAAACCCTCTAAGAATATCTCTTTTCAAGAATGAAGAACCCTAGCTTGTCTAACCTTACTTTGCTCATATTCCAAACTCCTTCCACCAACACAAGATATTAACAAGAGAGCTCAAACTGGCTCCGCACCAGTACAGCCACCATCAGCACCAGCATAAGAAATGATGCATAGTAACTTCATCGCAAAAGCTGCCATCGGTGCCAAAGGATGGAGGGTTGCCTGTGGGGAAGAGAACAATTACAACAACTTGCAATTATATATATATAGGGTAATGCAATGGAGGCTGTACAGGATGGGGTTGGATACTCAGCAAAGGAGAGGGAAAGGGGGCAGGTGGAGGCGGTTTGAAGAAATAGATTTGAGGTGAGACTTAAAGATGGATAGAGGGAGTGAGACAGAATGGTAGTGGAAGGGATTTACATGCATTAGGAGGAAAGCTTGGTCACTGATGGTGGCGCGCAGAGGGCAGGAGATGCCCAGCAAGCCTGCGTTAACTGAGCAGAGCAGGCGAGCACAGGAGAGAGGTAAAACGCCAACTTGCAACTGAATAAACCCATCAAACATGATAACATCTCAGAGAGCAGTGGGATAATAATAATAATAATCCTTGCATTTGATTTAGCGCCTTATCACGTCTTCGAGACATCTTAAAGCACTTCACAAGATACACTGTAAAGTGAATTGACTGTATATTTTGAGGGCAAAATGCACCAGCCAATCGCACACAGCAGTGTCCCACAAACAGTCGTGGATTGTGTAACCAAGTTTGTTTTAATTTATAAAGGGATTATTACAAAAAAAAACAACAAATTACATTTGTATAGCTCCCTTCACATCAGGAGGATGTCCCAAGGTGCTGGATTGTCAGGGACTTGGACCCAAGCTGGTGGCTGGAATCAGGAGAGGTGGAGGACAGGGTGAGTAGGGGTAGGAGAGTGACCGACTGCGGTCCAAAAGGAAGGTCTTTAAACTTGCCTTGAAGGAGGCAAGTAGGGAACAAGGCAGAGAGACTATGGGGTGGGGTTCCAAAGGGTGAAGGCAGAGAAGCTGAAGGCCTGACTACCGATGGTGGGGTTGGCCGGGCAGGGGACATGGAGCAGGCCGGAGCCTGCTGAGCGGAGGAAGAGGACAGGTTAATACAGACAACAGTGTGAGTCAGTGTTTCAGTGACATTGGATGTGAGATAGGGTTGGAGGCAAGCAATGTGGCAGAGACAGAGGTGAAGAAGGGAAGGTGGTCTGGGTGAGGGACCGGATGTGACTCAGGATTTAAATTCAAAGGCGCCATCAGCGGCAAGAACACACAGTGCTGATTAAAATAAGTATTCACATATTCTTTGTCCCAAGTGTATTTTTTAGTTGGCTTATACTTTTAAAACGAAATTCCTCTGTTGGGAAATAGGGAATGTACTGGCTGCAGCTTCAGCCTTTTAATGAGATGTTGCCAAAACCTCTAAAACAGGCTGTGGAGGGAATCCCCAATTATGCCATGGGACTTAACCAAAAGGAAAGCCCCTCTGGGCTCCGCATAGGTTGTTACTCGCTACCTGATGTGCTCATCCTTACGGAGAGCAGGCTGACTGATGCAGAGCAGACGTTATTGCCTGCCATGATAAAAACACCTTCTGCAATGTACTGAAGACTAGATAAATCAGATTGCTTGCTGAGGTACACAGTGCTGCTGTTTGATAATGGGGAGTGTGTGTGTATATGTATATCCATGCACACACACACACATATATAAATATATTGATGCACATTTACACACAGTGTTAGATGCTAACAAGATGCCATGAGCAGATAGCAACAATATACAATGATAGAGAAAGTGTGAGTCACTAGGATTACAGTTCCAATTGAGGAAAGACGGAACCAGCATAAGCTTGATGGTCCAAATGGTCTTTCTCTGTGCTGTAATTTCTATGCTTAACAGACGAGGTCAAAGAAATAGTTAATCCACTTTGCAGTGTATTCTATGAAGTGCTTTGAGACTTCTCAAGGATGTGATAAGGCGCTATATCAAATGCAAGGATTATTATTATTGTTATCATCAGAGAAGGTTAGGTTCTGATAGGCAACGGGGGCAGACTGGAGAATACAAGACCAGAATGCTGGGAAGACTGGGGATACAGAGGATAGTATTGAAGTCATTTTAAACAGTGGTATACTCTGTTTTTATACAGCATGACCAAAAAGTTGTGATACTATTACAACGTCTAATAAGATGTTTCAACATACCATACTATTATAACGTCTAATAAGATGTTTCAACAATCTTATTCTTATTCCTCTTATTATTATAGGTCTTAAAGAAATTATGACATATATTTTTAGATAATAGGGTAGTTGCCATGCTTTTTGGTGACCGTGTGTTTGCCTACAAAATACAGTCACAGTAAATCATGTAAAGTGCTTTGAGGCATGAAAAACATGATATCGAACATGTAAGGGCTACTATTGGAGTTCTATAAGTGAAGTGGTTTGTGCACTCGCCCCACAAGTGAGAGGACCTGGGTTTGATTCCCGGGTGGGGCAAAACCTTAGACAAGGTTCCTTACTCCACATGTCTCTGTTTATCTAGCAGTAAGTAGGAACCCAGTTATAACAACAATAGCAACTTGCATTTATATAGCGTCCTTCATGTGGAGTAGCGTCCCGAAGAGCTTCATAGTGGCGGAGTCCAACAGCAAGCCAGGGAGAGAGGGAGGGTAAGGTGACCATGAGCACAATCAAAAAGGCAGGTCTTTATCATAATTTGAAGGTGGGGAGGAAGGGGTTAAGGCAGAGGGATTGAGGGAGAGAGTTCCAGAGTTTCGGCACATAGTGGCTGAAGGCACATCCGATGGTGTAACAGAGGGGACAAATAGAAGGCGGATTGCTTTTCAGGGATAATAATCTCTCTCAAAAAAGAAAATTGGTCATTCAATCCATGATTGTTTGTGGGACACTGATGTGCACAATTCACTGTTGTATTTTGCCCACAAAATATACAGTCAATTCACTTTATAGTATATTCTGTGAAGCACTCTGGAACATGTCAACAGTGTGATAAGACGCAAAATCAAAAGCAAGAATTATTATTATTATAGTTATCGCTATCTCAAGCTATTTGAATTGCTCTGGTACTTTCCTAAACTATTCCCGGTTGGAGTGTTAGACATGACAGCTTTCCAGTTATATCTGTCCCATAGCTAGGCAGGATGAACAGCAATTGTGGCGCTACCTTAAATGTTAAGCATTTATCATTCAAAGTTTATTTATACTGAAACACTACATATAAACCTATAATCCATTTTAGTAACACAGTTGAAAATTCAATTTGTGAACTTTCATACTGATTTCTAGGTGTTATGAGTCTTTCAGACTTGACTAATGTTTTATTGCAAGTGAATAATAACTAACACTGAAGCAGAAAACAAACACTATTTGCAACTGAACAGAATGGTGCCAGAATTGTAATGTTCACACTGTTTGTCACTGCATTAAACTCTTGACAAAACACAGGAAAAGGTTTAGAGGTGACAAGAAAACACAACCGTTTTGATAAGAAACCAAATAAGAAGCTGGGAATGCTATTTATTGTCTTGACATCTCTTCCCAAATCATGTTGATAATAATAATAGTAATAATAATAATAATAATAATAAACCTTACATTTGATATAGCGCCTTTCATGCCGGGAGTGCGTTTCAAAGAATAGGATATAATAATAATAATGATATTGCTTGTATTTGATATAAAGCCTTATTACGTGTGTATTTTGTGTGTGAACATGCCAGTTAATCTGTGCACAGCAGTGCCCCGCAAACAGCCACAGTCATGTTAGTGGAACTCCTCTGGGTAGAAATTCCACCTGGATCTAGACTTACTGTATAGCACACGTATATCTATATGTATATATAATTAATAATAATCCTTGCATTTGATATAGCGCCTTATCGCGTCTTTGAGACATCTCAAAAAGCATCACAGAATATACTGTAAAGTGACTTGACTGTATATCTTGTGGGCGAAATGCAGTAGCCAATTGCACACAGTAGAATCCCACAAACAGTCGTGGATTGAGTGACCTATTATTTTTTTAAAAAAGAATTGTTACCCCTGGAAAAGCGATCCGCCAATCGACTAACAACTGGTTTCCTATTTACTTCTAGGTAAACAGAGGCGTGTGGAGTAAGGAAACTTACCCAAGGTTTCGAACCCAGGTCTCTCGCATGCAAGGCAAGTGCTCTAACCACTAAGCCATAGGACTCCTATATTATTAACACATGTATAACGTAAAATTTTAATTTTAATTTCCTTGGTCTAAAATGCGCAGGTTTGAGCCCTCACTAGGATTGCTAGAAGGAACTAATAATTCTCTTCAAGCTTCGGAGTGGGAAATACACCCCACATGAAATGCATGGGGACAGTCCTACCATCCTCTTGCCCACAGCTCTAACACACATCTCGACCCATTGAGGGACGATTCCACCAGTTGGAGGTGTTGAACTTGAGCAGCAGCTGCTTTTCTCTCAGCAACCATTCAAGATGGATACCAAGTGTGTCAGCATGACTCAGTGGTAACGCTTTCACCTCTGAATCAAAAAGTTGACGGTTCAAATCCCATGTCGGGACAAATCCATTGTCGGAGGTGCTGTCCTTCAGATAAGATGTAAACTGAGGTCCCGGCTGCCTGTTGAGGTGGATGTTAAAGATCCCATGGCACTATTCGAAAAGAGAAGGAGTTTTTCCCAGTGTCCTGGCCAACAATCCCCATAATAAAATTGGTCCCTCATTTCTTGACTGTTGTGGGACATTGCTCTGAGCAATTGTGTTTCCGCATTTGCCTACAATCAGCCGATTTCACAGTGATTCCTGTGAAGCGCTTTGAGATGTTCTCCCCATGTGATAAGGCACAATAATAAATGCAAGGATTATTATTATCATTATTATGATGATTAAACCCTGGATATATGTGAACTTGTGTTCACAATCCCGATTCCAATGCTTTCCAACAGCCGCCTTCTGAAACCTCAGACGGCCAAGGCATTAGCTCAATTATTCATTTTCTACCTGGGTTCTTTGCACTCATCCACAGGCTAAGATCTGTGTGTCACAAACCATCTGTACACAAAAGTCTTGGGATTGATGAGGCCACTAGATATTTTGACTGAAGCAATACCTCATTGTAGATACCTGTCCCACTGCCTCTGCTCGACTGACTCCAGTCTCCTCGTCCCCCGGACTCTCCACCCCACAATCGGCAGCCGTGCTTTCAGCCACTACGCCCCGAAGCTGTGGAATTCTCTCCCTCAATCCCTTCGCTTTGCTCCCTCTCTCCCCATTTTCAGTTTGCGCTTGAAGACCTTCCTCTTCAACCGTGCCTACAGTCGTCTTCCCCCTCCCCCTGGCTCGGCATCGGACTCCGCCGCTGTTAAATGTTCCGAGAGACTGCATGAAAACCACTATATAAGTGCAAGTTGTTGTTATTGTTGATTTTTTAATTTATCGATGACATGGAACCATTGCTGGGTGGTTAATGCTTCCTCCTCAGATTTCAGAAAGTGGATGAACCTGCCAACACTTTCGATCAGTGTGTCATGTCCCTTGCTATGTGCAGATAGAAATGGTGCAAGGAACAGTGAGGTCTAAATGTGGATTGTGTAAACCAAGTGAAAAACACTAGGGTCTTCAATAATACTGATAATAATCCTTGGATTTGATATAGCACCTAATCATGTCTTCGAGACGTCTCAAAGCACTTCACAGAATGCACTGTAAAGTGAATTGACTGTATATTTTGTGGACGACTCGTGGCAGCCAATTGCACACAGCAGAGTCCTACAAACAGTCACGGATTGAGTGACCAAATAAAAAAAATTAAAGATATTATTACCCCCGGAAAAGCAATTTGCCAATCGACTAACAACCAGTTCCACTTACTGCTAGGTAAACAAAGGCATGTAGAGTAGGGAAACCTGCCCAACATTTTGTCCTTCCCGGGAATCGAACCCAGGTTCTCTCGCTTGCAAGACGAGTGCTTTAACCACTGATCTACAGGACTGGCAATGCACGTTGTGCAAACCATGTGTAAGAGTTTCATGATTTAATTGTAACATTCACCTAGTTTTCCCTTCGTACACATGACTTACATAACTCACGTAATAGACCCCCCAGTGTATACAAAAAGTACACTTTTGGGAGGGCATCAGCATGTGGGAACCCATCACTACGAATAAGAGATTCCAAGCCAAGCTGAGAATTCCATGCATCCCACCTACATATGGAAATTCCAGAGATAGATTGTTGGAATGCGCACTCTCTCTCTGGAGGGACACATCCTGCTTACCTAATTCCAGAAAATATGCACAGGTTGGCAAGAGCCAAGGCTTGGGGACCCCAGAGCGGCTTATCACTCTGGGGACCCCAGAGTGTGCATTAGAGTTTAACCAACTAAAACCACATAACTTGCCATCGATATTGCTGTCTGGTGAGCTTTCCCACTGCTAGTCCTGGAATACCCTCCACCCGTTAGGGCTTTGGCTTTCAGGGTTAACAGAAGCTGAGTGAGATGACTCCCTGCCCCCAGTGACTGGTCTGCGCTTCCAGGTCCTGCCAATGTGCTGTCATCAGCAGTGCCTTGGAATACTGCGGACTTGTCTGGCTCAGGAACCGAAATTTTGAGACCGCACAGAGGGCTGTGGCTCAATTCCGACACTCCATGCCAGGCATGTCACCTTGGAGCCAATTCAGCTTCAAGGAGATGTCATTCCCCCACCCCACAACCACCACCCACCCACTACCCACAACCCCCCCAGCGGGATAGGATAAACAAAAAAACACAACTTCCAAGATAGACCCCACCTACTCTCATTGCTCAAGTGCCTAGCCTAACCTAAGTAAGCACAAGAGAGTGAAAAACACTTACAAATGCCAGTACAAGGAACTTCATTTCTTTCATATCTTTATCAAGTTTGACTTGTCGCAATCTATTTTGGTATTTTCACCAAATTTTGCAACCATCGCAGTCCTAATGGAATAATTCATTTTGTTCAACAATACCCAGCGTTTTCCAGTATCATTTTTCTGCAGTAATCCGCCACAATCTCAGGCAATGAAATCAAACAGATCCGATCTGTAACCAATAAACTGGGGCCGTAACTAGATGTATTTTGACAGTAAGTATTGCAGAACTGGCAGGCACTCACAGATAACCCAGTTCCAGCTAAAATTAATCCAGATAATTGAATCAATAAAGTATAAACCTGATTTCCAGTTGGCATGTACTACCAAACGTAAAGTAATTTAGAAATCCCATTTAGGCTGGATTCAGCTCTTTTTGAATCTTGGACTCAGTCCGTGCCATTATAATAGAATAATAATTGTGCGACTTGTGAATTGCAGCAAAGATGCAATTAAACTGATTCATTCATCTAACAAGAAAAAACTTTTTAATTCCATGAATGTTGCAGATGTCATACATGTATGCTTGATTCGCAAATACTGGGGGTCAGTAAAGATCTATACAAAGCAACATACATTTACTGTAATAATAATAATCCTTGTATTTGATATAGCGGCTTATCACGTCTCCGAGATGTCTCAAAATGCTTCACGGAATACTGTAAAGTGAATTGACCGTATATTTTGTGAGCGAAATGTGGCAATTGGGCACAGCAGTGTCCCACAAACAGTTATGGATTGAGTGATCAATTTATTATTATTATGATTATTATTATCACTGTATATACTGCCACTCAAGTCAAAGCTCTTCACTCTGCTGGCTGGGCAAGCAAGCTTGGGGAATGGAAGCTGAAAATGATAATAATAATCCTTGCATTTGATATAGCGCTTTTCACATCTTCTAGACGTCTTAAAGCCCTTCACAGAACAGACTGTAAAATGAATTGACTGTATATTTGTGGGCAAAACGCGGCAGCCAATTGCGCACAGCACTGTCTCACAAACAGTCGTGGATTGAAAATGAGCAACTTATTATTGTTTTATTTTTTGGAGGGATTATTATTAGGCTCTGTGTGGAGTAAGGAAACTTGCCCAAGGTTTCGCCCTGCCGGGAATTGAACCCAGGTGTCTCGCTTGCAAGGCAAGTGCTCTAACCGCTGAGCCACGGGACTGGGGAGGGGGAAGGTAATAATAACAATAATAATAATCCTTGCATTTGATATAACACCTTATCATGTCTTCGAGATGTCTCAAAGTGCTTCATAGAATAAACTGTAAAGTGTAGTGGCTGTGTGTTTTGTGGGCGAAAGCGAAAGAAGACAGAAAGCGCGGTCAAAGAGGTACGGTTTTGAACATGGGGAAGGATGGGTCGAGTCAGAGGCACTCTGGTAAGGAGTTCCAGAGAATGGGGCCAGAATAGCTGAAAGTTTAACCGCCAATGGTGGAGAGGAGGATATGAAGCAGGCTGGTGCCCATTGAGTGAAGGGAGTGGACAGGTTGGGTAGGCAGAGATAGGGTGAGCGAGGCCAGGGAGGGATCTGAAGGTGAGAAGGAGGATCTTGAATTTGAGATCTGTATCAGCAACAACAGCTTCTATAGCACACTTCACACGAGGTAGTGTCCCGGAGCGCTTGATCAATAGAGCAGTGTAGATACAGATCTCAAAACAGAGTATCAAAATGGAGAGACAACAATGAATGCAATACTTGATAGAACATCTGCATTAAGGATACAACCACACAACTCCGTGCAGCACAGAGATGAACAGAAGACGACAGATTTTATTGGAATGCACTTTTCAGGGTATGCCAGGATGGATTCCGCTAAGTAGATGTGGGAGAAGCACTAGCAAATGCAAACTCTATGGAACTAACTCCTCCGCACAACACTGGTGCCAAGAGACAGTTGAGAAACAAAGATTTTTTTAAAAAAAGTTTAGTACGTCCAATTATTTTTTCTTATTCTTCTCCCCATATGCATCTCTGATGTTCTGATAAGCCCATCTCTCTCCCCACTTTCGTCGACTGCATTTGTGGTCATCTTATACCATCTTTGTACTGCAATCAAAGCAATCAGCCAAGAAAGAACATTATCATCTGTTTTTATCCTGCTCTACACAAGTATCAAAAATGAGCATGTGTCAACGTTATCAAAGAGCTGATAATAAAAATTAAATAATCCTTCCATTTGGTATGTGGAGTCCTGTAGCTCAGTGGTTAGAGTACTCGCCTCGCAAGCGAGACACCTGGGTTCAATTCCTGGCAGGGCGAAACGTTGGGCAAGTTTCCTTACTCCACATGTTTCTGTTTACCAAGTAGTAAGTAGGAACCCAGTTGTTAGTCGATTGGTGGATCGCTTTCCCGGGGCAATTATCCCTCCAAAATAGATAAATAAAATAAATAAACAAACAAATAAATAAATACAAAATGACACACATACATAAATAAAGACAGACAGACAGACAGACAGACAGACAGACACACAGACACACAGACTTGGTCACTCAATCCACAACTGTTTGTAGGACACTGCTGTGTGCAATTGGCTGCCGCGTTTCACCCACAAAATATACAGTAATTCACTTCACAGTTACTACGCAAACTCACTGCTTGTCAGCCTCCCCAACTCCTCCCTCCACAGGCTACAGATCATCCAGAACTCTGCAGCCCATGTCCTCTCCCGCACTAGGCTCTGCGACCCTATCACCTCCATCCTTGCCCAACTCCACTGGTCTCCCATCACACAGAGGATACAGTTCAAGATCCTGGTCCTCACCTTCAAAGCCCTCCATGGTCTTGCTCCCCCTACCTCTCCGACCTCCTAAACCCCTACCATACGGTTTGCTCCCTCTGCTCAGTGGACTCTGGCCTGCTTCACGTCCCCTGCCTTACTCGCCCCATTATCGGCGGGTGGGCCTTCCACCACTCTGCAACCACCCTCTGGAACTCCATCCCCTGGACCTCCGTCTCGCCCCCTCCCTTGCCACCTTCAAGACCCACCTCAAGACCCTCCTCTTAGATCGTGCTTTCGATCTCCCTGCTTCCCCCCTGCTTTCCCCCTTCCCCCACATCGATCCTCAGCTCGGGTACGAAACTCTGTCCATCCAGCGCCTTGGGACATCCTCCCAACATGAAAGGGGCTATACAAATGTAATTTTGTTGTTGTTGTTGTTATTGTGCCAAGCATTTTGAGATGTCTCGAAGAGGTGATAAGGCGCTATATCAAATGCAAGAATTATTGTTATAAGAACAACAACAACAAGATTGCATTTATAGAGCGCCTTTCACATCGGGAGGATGTCCCAAGGTGCTGGACAGTTGGGTCGGGACCCGAGCAAGGGGGGAAATGGTCAGGATGAGGGGAGGGAAGGGAGGGAGGGAGCGAGGAGGGGGGTAGAGAGTCGAGAGGGGAGCTGAAGCACGGTCAAAGAGAAAGGTCTTGAGACCGGCCTCGAAGGAGGAAAGGGAGGAAGCGGCGAAGGCACTGGGGGATGGAGTTCCAGAGCCTAGGGGCTGAGAGGCTGAAAGCCCGTCCACCGATGGTAGGGCGGTTAGGGCGGGGGGGGGTGGAGCAGACCGGAGCCAGAGGAACGGAGGGTACGGGCAGGTAAGTAGGGGGATAGTAGGTCAGAGAGGTAGGAGGGAGCAAGGCCGTGAATGGCCTTGTAGGTGAGGATGAGGATCTTGAATTCGAAATCTTCGAAATTTTGAATAACGGCTTTCATATTGGGAGCAAGTCTCAAAGGATATACTGTAAATTATAGTAACTCCGTCACTGTGTGAGTGACCCACATAGAGCAGGATAGTCCCAGCCTCCACCCCCTGAGGCTGATCATATATTGAAAATAATCTGTGGGCACTTGCTCCACGAGTACAATTACACATCACTACAAATCCTTCCATTTGGTATAGCACCTTATCATGTTGTTGAGATGTCTCAAACAGCTTCACAGAATAACCTATAGTGTAGTCTGATTGTGTGCATTTTGGGGGTGAGTGTGCCAGACAATTTGCACACAGCAATATCCTACAAATATCCATGGAGAGAGTAAGCAATTTTATTTATGGGGAATTGTTGGTCAGGACACCATGAGAAACTCAGTTTGCTGAAACCATCTCCTTTAAGAGCACGATTCACAGTCCCCAAAAGCCATGGATTACTCCCAAAATATAATGAATCATTGCCAAATAGGTAATGAATCGTTGCCAAGGTCTATTATAATCCACGTATTAACGTATGTACATAGGATATTAAAGTTTCCTTTTTTTTGGTTCGCCTGTCTGACACCCAGGAACCCATTACCACAGAACCATAATAATAATAATTAATAATAATAATCCTTGCATTTGATACAGCGCCTTATCACACCATTGTTGAGACGTCTCAAAGCATTTCACAGAATACACTATAAAGTGAATTGACTATATTTTGTGGGTGAAACACAGCAGTCAATTGTGCGAGCAGTGTCCCACAAACAGTCGTGGATTGAGTGACCAAATTGTTGCTTTTTTTGTTTGTTTTTTGAAGGACCAGAGAAACCATAGAAATTTACAGCGCAGAAGAAGGCCATTTGGCCTTTCATGTCTGTGCTGGCTCTTTTTAGAGCAATCCTTTCAGTCCCATTTACTTTGTCTTTCCCCAAATCATTGTAGCTTACTCCTTTTTAGGTAATTATCTAGTTCCCTAATATGAATTCTGCCTCAGTCATCGCTCCTGGCAGGAAATTCCATACCCAAACTATTCCGTTTGTGAAAAAATGTCTTCTATCCTCCCCATTTGCTATCTATCTTAATTTGATATCCTCTAGTCACAAAATCAACAAGAGTAATAATTTTTCCCTATTGACTCCATCAAAACCTCCCATAATTTTAAAGACCTCCATCAGATCACCCTTCAATCTTCTTTGCTACAACAGAAAAAGGCCCAGTAATATATATGTTAAACAGACACACATCTGTCCTCCACTCCTACTGATCCCAAACCCCAGCTCTCATCCAGATGCCTGACCATTCAGTATCTTGGGCCGTCCTCCTGACGTGAAAGGTAATATACAAATGTAATTTGTTGTTGTTGACGTTTTCATGAGAGCTTTGTCCACCTCCCTTCCCGTCTTTATGGATGGATGTACTTTAACCCCCAAATCCGACTGCTCTTTCACTCCTTTTAATATTTGACCATGCTTAAGAGTATTAAAACAGACAGAATTCCACAGACATATGCCACCAACACATGGAAATTTTGTCAAGACTTTGAGTTCATGATCCAGGAGAGCACTTCTTTGTCCTTTGGAAGAGACGTTTAAGCCAAGGTTCTGTCTACCTGTTCAGGTGGACTATGAAGCCATACATCAAGAGAAGGGAAGTTCTCTTGACGTCCTGGCTAATGATCCCCCAGCTATCATTGATCATTCACCTCAAGGTTATTTGTGGGTTATTGCTGAGCGCAAATTGTTTCATTTTCCTAAAAGTATGCAGTCACTGCAATTTACAGAAAATCTTGTGAAGCACTTTGAGATGTTTCAATGACAGTAATAAGGCATTACGTCAAATGCAAGGATTTGTTATCATTAACAATAAAGATGTAGCAAAAATCTGAGAAATATAGAGGTGGAATTTGCAGAGTTTCAAAATGTATTTCCTTGTGATAATCAATCATCACATGAATACATCATCAAACACCACAAATTTTACACCCATAAACATCCAAGTGAGTGAAAGATTTTACCCGGAAACTGGGGAAAGATTTTCAACCAAAGCAGGCAGAGAGAAGACAATAAATGACTGCCAAAGAGTGCTCCAGAGACCTGACTCAGCACCTGCAGGAGGAGAAAGGTGGAATCATTTCCATACGGGTTAATCTGACTCCTGATTAAAGAGATCATTTGTTTTTACACTGAATTTATCCAATGCAGACTTCATGCTGAATGCATATGATCGCTATCTTCCTACAGACTGCAAATGCTAACATTGCCAAGCATGTACCCTTGCTTTGAATCGAATCATTACGATTTTTCAACGCTAAATTAAATCCAGCTACAGTAACATTGAAACTCATTTATATAATGTTAAGTTGAAGCTAGCACTATCCTATGTAATCTTGAAGCAGCCCATTTTGTGATGGCTATGTTGATTATTGTGTTATTTCTGTAATAACACTGAGCTACAGGACTCAGTGTAGCTCAGTGGCTTCAGTATTTGCCTCGCAAACAAGAGAACCTGGGTTTGATTCCCGGGCAAGGTGAAAGTAAGGCAAGTTTCCTTACTCTACACACCTCTGTTTACTTAGCAGTAAGCTGGAACACAGTTATTAGTCAATTGGCGGATTGCTTTTCCTGGGGTAATAATACCTCAAAAAAAAATTCCCCACAGAATATAGTCAATTCACTTTACAGTATATTCTGTGAAGCACTTTGAGATGTCTCAAAGACATGATAAGGCGCTATATCAAATGCAAGGATTATTATTAGTATCATCATATCTTCAAGACACCTCAAAGCACTTACAGAATATATTAGAAAGTCAATTGACTTTATATTTTGTAGCCGAAACGCGGCAGCCAATTGCACACAGCAGTGTCCCACAAACAGTCATGCATTGGTGACCAAATTATTATTATTTTTTAGTTTTATTTATTTTCTTTTCAAGGTATTGTTAGACCCGGAAAAGTGATCTGCCAATCGACTAACAACTGGGATTCTACTTACTGCTAGGTAAACAGAGGCATGTCTGTGGAGTAAGGAAACTTGCCTAACGTTTCGCCCTGCCCATGAATCGAACCCAGGTCCTCTCGCCTGCGAGTTAAGTGTTCTTTACAATGTAGTAATATTGGAATTGATTTGCACAGTGTTTCTTAATTAGGAGATCCTGGTAGTCCGTGACCCTGACTGGTAGGAATGCCACTCCAGTCGGTTAGAGCACGGTACCTTCAAATTGGAGTGACATCTGGTTAATGGAAAGAGGCTTAGATTTCTTAATTAAGAAATTATATAAAATTTCCCCCATCATCGCTTACAGCATAGAACCCATTGCCTCTTCTGACATAAAATTGCTGTTGTCAGAAGCATGACTGACCGATGTTCTTACTTTAATGGCTAATTGTTTGGATGGCCTAGCATAGTGGCTGTGCGCTGTATAATTATTTGGGCCTGGGAGATTGTTGGCAAACGATGAACAGCCTGTATAGACTGTATATTATTTATTATTATGTTCTGAAATTTTCCAGCAAGCATCACCTAGGTAGAAATAGGCGAGGATAACCCTTTTACTCATATGTATTGTTTAGGTGTAAGCGACTCATTGGAGAAATGACCATAAATGATGCCAACTGTGCTGACCAGCTCTGGTGCAGGAGAGTTTGAAGTCGACTTCAATACTCATTCAAAAATGGTGATCACTGCAGTAGAGTCTAAATCTTCAAATGAAACTATCCCCAGTATTACTTATCAGCTCACTGTTACTTGTCCATCCACTAGGGAAGAATCTGATTAGCATAGGGAAGAGCTCCAGCACCGCACAGACAGGCGCATGCGGCAGAAAAGAAAGTGGGGGAAGAGACAGAAAAGCATGGCACCTAATAATAATAATAATCCTTGCATTTGATATAGCGCTTTTCACGTCGGGAGGACGACCCAAAGCGCTTCACAGAACACACTGTAAAGTGAATTGACTGTATATTTGTGGGCGCAACGCGGCAGCCAATTGCGCACAGCAGTGTCCCACAAACAGTCGTGGATTGAAAATGACCAATTTATTATTGATTTGGTTTTGGAGGGATTATTATTAGGCTCTGTGTGGAGTAAGGAAACTTGCCCAAGGTTTTGCCCTCTGCCTGGAATTGAACTCAGGTCTCTCACTTGCAAAGCGAGCGCTCTAACCACTGAGCTACAGGACTCCACATCACTGATCTGGCAAGTTGCCTTGTACTACTTCCACTTTATATGTAGTTCTTCCATCTGTTTCAGTCAAATACTAAATGGAGCCCACCCTCATGTAGGGAAGGTTATTCGCTGCAGTAAATAATAATCCTTTTAATAATCCTTGCATTTGACATAGCGCCTTATCGCGTCATTGACACGTCTCAAAGCACTTCACAGAATATACTGTAAAGTGGAGTGACTGTGTATTTTGTGGGCGAAACGAGGCAGCCAATTGCGCACAGCAGCATCCCACAAATAGCCATAGATTGAGTGACCAATTTTTTTTGAGGGATTATTACCCCCGGAAAAGCGATCCACCAATCGAATAACAACTGGGTTCCCACTTACTGTTAGATAAGCAGAGGCATGTTTATTCACTATACACTTGCAGCATTTTTTAACACTCAAACTAAGTGACTAATTATAATTGACTGAAGTTCAATTATGATTTTTAATCTCAAAGTGTTTTTTTCAAAAACACAAAGTAATTCTGCACATTCCACACCACTGAACAACAATATCCATGAAACCTCAAATCAATTGCTTCTCAACGTGACACTTGTTACCACAAACAATTTAGATTAATTTCACACTCAGAGGTCTGAATTCATATTCACCACAGAGTAGGATAACTAAATGCTATTATGACTGTTAGGAGGTTGCATGAGCTGGTGGGTTTAACCTACAGAATCCATGACAGTCATTGAAAATTGACAAAATTACATTTGTATAGTGCCTTTCACGTTGCAACATTTCATAACAGATTCAATGTGACAAATCATTGAATTGGTCATAAAATAGCCCATTTTACATTGCTTTGCTTTGGAGAACTGGGTGCCAATAAAGTGAACCAGGAGAATTAACTCACAGTCTAGGCTGACACGTCCAACACATTACTGGGGAAGCGGTGCATTGTCAGAGGTGACATTCTATGGATGAGATGTTAAACCGAGGTCCCATTTGCCTGTTCAGGTGGAAGTTAAAGATCCCATGGCTCTATTGGAAAACAGAAGGGAGTTTCCACTGGTGCCCTGGCATTGGCCAAGCTACTTGTATATGATATCCAGTCTCTAACTGGATCAGTCTGTAACCTGTCGCTGTTCAGAACAGATATCAGAAAAAAACTCTGCAGTCTGGTGCTCAGTTAAAAATCTGCTCAAAGTCTTTTAGCCAAGAATAGTCCTGGACTCGTGAACACTTTCAGCCTAATATTCAGTAAATAGACTTTAAAACTTAACTTTTTAAAACACTTTTTGAGTGCAGTTTGTTAAGTTCTGTCACTGTTTAAGAATTTTTAACTCTATAAATGCAAACCAATCTAGTCTCCAATGGGAGAAATGTTTGAAAAGAAGCTGTGTAAGAATTTTTTTTAAAAAAAGTACTTATGGTATCCCCAGAGGACATGGTGTACTTATTAATATAACATACTGAACAAACTGTCCTGAAGTACAGAGATCAAAGAAAATGCAAAACAATTAAAACAATTAAATAACAAAAAAAAATCATTTTAAAAAGCGCAACTGGCTCAAAAGACAGGGCAATGCATGCTTCAATAAAAACTAACTTGTATTAAGATAGTGACCTTTGCACGGTGTTGCGTGATAAAGCACCAAGTGATCTTTAGAGTCTGTAAACTTTAAGCAAGGGAATCCGAGGTTCATTGCGACCTGCAAAGTGAACGACTTCATCAAACATCCACGCGAGGTAACGTCCCGTATCGTTTGAAAACATCAGTGTGCCGCCCGCCTCGTATCCCTTAGAAGTTCGATAGCTTTAGCTACAACTTTAAAAAGATGAATTTACATATACAGCATGAGGCACTCACTGCAACCCATCCCGCCCAGAAATCTGCCACCCTCGGCAGCCGCCTAGTTTGTCTCGAGTCTAGAGTCAACCCTGATCGTCATCCACATAAAATTGATCTACTGGAACATGATTGGTAGATATCTACAGTACTCTGGAATCTATGGAGGGCGGCTTTCCTCCCATTGCCTGTTACGGAGGTTTTTTCAATAGCAATGATTAGTTTTTTGCTGTGGTTCAATGTGCTTTTCCCATCGTCTCCCCCTCCCCCCCACATCATTAAAGCAGATTTGTAGCCTTAAAAACACTTATCTATCCTATATCCCCCCCCCTCTCAAACCAAGCCTGAATGACTGCACTGTTATCCCATAAGGCAGTAAAAGGAAATATCAAACAGTAAATCTAGATTTATGTTTTGTGGCTACTTTAGTCACGTTTACTTATATTTTCTTCCTGTGGAGGAATCCTTTGGGAGCTGAAACACATTTACTGCTTGGTTTGTCTTGAGACAGAGTCAGCTATTAATAGCCTGCACATCAAAACTGCCATAACACGCGACACCTAATACACTGAGCCCAGAGATAAGATGCTCGGTTCATCTGAATAATTTAAAATCCTTTGAAAATACATTGCTGCTTCATTCAAAAAGTAAAACGATTGATTTTATTTTTGTCTCCTTCCTGATTTTACAGACTGAAGGAAGAAAGGAAAGTTCTTATACGAAAAATGATCCGTCAAAGAGATCATCATTAAAAACCTGAAACAAAAAGAGAAGTCGCTGGGAACACTCAGCAGGTCAGACAGCATCTATGTAGAAAGGAAAGTGAGTCAACGTTTCGGTCCACGACCCTTCGCCAGAACTGGATTTCCAGCATCTGCAGTATTTTGAGCTTCATTAAAAACGTGTTCTGTTGTCCCTAAGTTCTTTTAAAATAAATAATAATCCTTGCATTTGATATAGTGCCTTATCGTGTCGTCGAGACGTCTCAAAGTGCTTGATACGATATACTGCAAAGTGTGTATTTGTGGGCGAAACTTGAAATGAACAACAAGAGGTTTGAGAAATATTGAGGCTGAATGCAAAGTATCCTTGTTGTTATGGGGACCAATGAAGCATCACTTAACTTTAAACGTATATCAGCTCCATCAATACTGAGAATGCTGTCTGGCTGAATGTTTACTTTCTGCTGGTTATTTGGTTAGTTTAAGAGATGTAATACAAACTTACCAAATCCTCTTTCTGATTCTATAACATCATCAATTAGTGTTATTAGTTTTGAGATTGGAATCGATATTGATGTAAGGGCTGCCCCTTCTTTAAGAACTTTACAAACTTTACATGTCCACCTATAAAATACAATCACTGCACAAGAACACCTTTACAAAGATTTAAAAAGACTTTACCGCACACAAACAGTCAACCAGCCAGCTTAACCAGTCCATGCAGGATGTTTATATTCTACACGAGTCTCCACCCCGTCTCACTTCAAACCAGAACCTTCTGTTCCCCTCTTATAATAATACTACTACTACTACTAATAATAATAATCCTTGCATTTGCCAATTGCACACAGCATTACACTACCCCTATGTAAAGGTCTAGGTTTCTCTTGAATGCATAATATATACTATCTGATTCAAACACCAATTCTGGCAGCGAGTTCCACAGTTTTGCTACTCTGTGTAGATTCTTTTAAATTCTCTTTTGGATGCCTCAGTGGCTAACTTGTTTCGTTCTGAATGTTCCCATTGCTGTCAGTAGGTTTCTGTCTCAATTGGTTTGAAATGACTTGACATTAGACTGTGTGAGATTCAGTGGTGGATTTCCTTCCTGAGAGGGCTTGGGATTGTGATGTAAAATGGAGGCACTAATTCATTGGGGGGCACTAAAAAGCCTGAAACATCTGTGCATTTAAAAACTTTGTCCGGTTTAAATGGAACTTCTGAACTCGGTTGCGCATGAAGATGAGCATCGGGAGCCATTCTTCAGGCACTCGTGAAATTTCCCGATTTCTCATATCCCCAATCCGCTCCTGGTACCGTTAGCATGTGTAAGCACCTCATCAAGATGTTAATCTACATGAAGGATACTATATAAATGTAAGCTGTTGTTGTCGTAGCGTTCTACCTCGGTTAATCTGAAATGCACAGAAGCTACAAGAAGTTACCAAGCTGGTGTTGTCTCACACCCCACAGTACCCATCGGCCTGTTCAGGGGAATGTTAAAGGTCCCATGGCAATATTTGAAAGTGAAGAGAGTTTCTCTTGGTGTCCAGGCTAACAATCCCCCAAATAAAATTGGTCATTCACTGTTTGTGGGACACTGCTGTGGGTAAATTGGCTGCCGCGTTTTGCCCACAAAATATACAGTCAATCCATTTTACAGTATATTTTGTGAAGCGCTTTGAGACGTCTCGAAGACATGATAAGACGCTATATATCGAATGCAAGGATTATTATTATTATGATGATTCTATGACAAACGAATCCAGCGGACACAACTCAATGCTTCTTTTGTTGTAGAATTTGAAAATCTGCATGTGAGGACTTTTGAAACAAATGCTGATGGAATGAAGGGTAAGTTTACTTGGGGGAAACAGAAGGTGATGACAAATGAGCAGGTATTTGACTGTAGGACAGCGAGAGCTGGAACTGTGCAGGATTCGGTTCTGTGTCCCCTGCTGCCCACAGCAGTCGTGAGCAACAGGGAAGAGCCTGCATCTGGTGTGAGATCACATGCTAAGAATAATGGAGCGTGAATGCAGATAAAGATCTGGATAGTAAGCTTCAAGATGACTATAAATAAACTACAACTTTCTACAGAAAAGCTCTGGAATGAAGGGGTGGGGGTTCTCTTGGTGTTCTGGCCAACAGGTAATACACAAAATACACAGTCAATCACTTCACAATACTTTATATCTTGTGAAGCGCTTTGAGGCCTCTCAACGATGTGATAAGGTGCTATATCAATGCAAGGATTATTATTCTTATAAAATTGGTCATTCACTCCATAGCTGTTTGTGGGACATAGCTGTGGCTCATCTCACTGTTATAGCGGGTGAAAATGCAGTTCTCTATTTGCCTCCCGGATTTACTAGTAGTAAATTAGCAACCAAAATTTAGAAAGAGCCTCTTTTTTTCCTCCCTCCGTCTCTGGCCCTCCCACGCCACCCCAAAATGAGTAAAATAATAATAATTTGCTCACTCGATCCACGACTGTTTGTGGGACGCTGTTGTGCGCAATTGGCTGCCGTGTTTCGCCCACAAAACATACAGTCAATAAACTTTACAGTCTATTCTGTGAAATGCTTTGAGATGTCTCGAAGACTTGTTAAGGTGCTATATCAAATGCAAGGATTATTATTATTATAATTATTATAGTGACTCAAGAGTGACTAGAGGTCTGTCATGCTGAGCAAAGGAATTCTGTGCTCACGGGCTACATGTCTGGTGACGCACATCCACTCACTCACTGGTGAGAGTTACGACAGTATTTGCAGGTGTCAGTAGCTCTTAGTGAGCATTGTATTTTCAATCCAACTGTAATGAAAGCAAAGGTGTGGGGCTCTTTTGTCTCTCCACACCCAAATATCTCCTTTACGCCTTTCATTTACGTTAATACATCTTAAACACAATAGGTTTTAAAAAACTGTTCGTGCAGGTTGAACTTTTTCTCAACAGATAATGACTTCCTCTATAACCTACGTATTTTTTTTCCCTCATACTTGGGGCAATCAGCAAAATGCCACTGACTGAAAATAAACCTCTAGAGAGGAGTACAGCATTATCCATTGCAGAAAGGTCAGGCACATGTCTGTGTTCATTGCCTACTTAGCTGCCGTGATGTATATATGACAGCAGGCATCCCGTCTACCTGCATAGTAACAATGGCTATCTGTGCCAAGTTAAGATAATGCAAAACAAAATGCTCGTCCATCTTCATTTACACACCGTATCTTTTCAGTGCATTCTATCCTGTAAATTTTACAATGTAGAGTCTTGTAGCGAGAGACCTGGGTTTGATTCCTGGCAGGGAGTTTCCTTACTCTACACGTCTCTGTTTACCTAGTAGTAAGTAGGAATCTGGTTGTTAGTCGATTGATGGATCGCTTTTCCAGGGGTAATAATTCGTTAAAAAAAATTGGTCACTCAATCCACGACTGTTTGTGGGACACTGCTGGTTGCAATTGGCTGCTGCATTTCGCTCACAAAATATACAGTCAATTCACTTTACAGTATATTCTGTGAAGTGCTGTGAGGCGTCTCAAAGATGTGATGCGATAAGGCACTATATCAAATGCAAGGATTATTATTATTATCATCCGTTGGTTCCAGTGTTGGATGGTTATGCATCATAGAATCATCGAATTAAACAGCACAGAAGGAGACCATTTGGCCCATCGTGTCTGTGCCGATCTTTGAAAAGAGCTATCCAATTCAATCCCACTCCCCCGCTCTCTCCTCATAGCCCTGCAAACTTGTCCTCCCCAAATAATTATCTACTTTTCTCTTAAAAGTTGTTATCGAATCGGCTTCCACCACCCTTTCAAGCAATTCATTCCAGTTCCGAACAACTCACTGTGTGGAAAATTTCTCCTCACCTCCCCTCTGTTTCTTTTTACAACCATTTTAAATCAGTCCTCGTGTTACCAACCTATGCGCCAGTGGAAATAGTTTCTCCTTGTTCACCCTATCAAATCTCCTCATAATTTTGAAAACTTCTATCAAGTCTCCTCTTAATCTTCTTCTGCTCCAAGGAGAATAATCCTGGCTTCTCTAGCCTCTGCTGATAACTGAAATCCCTCATTCCTGGTACCATCCCGGTAAATCTCCTTTGCTCCCTCTCCAATGCCTTGACATCCTTCCCAAAGTGTGGTGCCCAGAACTGAACACAGTCTCTAGCTGAGGTCTAACCAATGTTTTATAAAGGTTTATCATAACTTCCTGACTTTTGTATTCTGTGCCCCTATTTATAAAGCCTGGTATCCTGTGTGCTTTTTTAACAGCTTTATCTACCTGTACTGCCACCTTCAAAGATTTACTTATATGACCCCCAGGTCTCTCTGTTCCTTCCCCCCTTTAAGATTGTACCATCATTATATGGCCTCTTCTCATTCTTCCTCCCCAAATGCATCACTTCGCATTTCTCCACATTAAACTTCATCTGCCACGTGTCGGCCCATTTTACCAGTCTGTCTATGTCAACTTGTAGTCTGCTACTACTACTACACTATTTACTTCATCTGCAAACTTGGAAGTTGTACTCCCTATACCCAAGTCCAGGACCAAAGCTTAAGGCTAACACATCAACAGTTCTTACTTTAAGAGGTTCACTCACGATAGATGTTCTGGAGGGATGAAATCAGATGAGCCAGACGAACCAATCTTGTGATCAAATTGCAGATGCACTGACTGACACACTGTGGTTAGCAAATCTTTCATTCACAACCTCAATTTGTAAATGATCCAGAATGTTGAACCCTAAAGGTAACAGGATAAGGCATCCCATGGGACTTCCACTCTGACGTACACTCATGGCCTGTTACTGGACATTATTTACAAGTCATCAGTGAATCCAGGTTGTAACTCCCTGTTTTTTTGGCCCAATTTGATCATATGCAGTATTCAGTTAGGAGGAGCCATTGAATTTTTTGCTTGAGCATTTGTAAAATTGATCATGTGTATTTGTAGAGAATCGTGGCGATCAATTTATATGCGGGAATGCCTCACAAACAGCCGTGAAATACGTGACCAATTTTGGGAGACGATAAAAAACAGCCAGACAGATTGGTGCAACGGTGATTAGTAACCGCAGCAGCTTTAAAAGAAAGCAGCATTAATAATATGACAAATGTGAGAAGGTGGAGTCCTGTAGCTCAGTGGTTAGAGCATTCGCTTTGCAAGCGAGAGACCTGAGTTCAATTCCAGGCAGAGGGCGAAACCTTGGGCAAGTTTCCTTACTCCACACAGAGCCTAACAATAATCCCTCCAAAACCAAAAACAATAATAAATTGGTCATTTTCAATCTACGACTGTTTGTGGGACATTGCTGTGCGCAATTGGCTGCCGCGTTCGCCCACAAATATATAGTCAATTCACCTTACAGTGTGTTCTGTGAAGCGCTTTGGGACGTCCTCCCGACGTGAAAAGCGCTATATCAAATGCAAGGATTATTATTATAAGGTTTAAAGGTTAACAACATTGACAAGAGTTCAGAGAAATGTACAAATTCTAACCTATTCAAATGCCTCATATATTCAAGACCAAATAAAGCACACAGACTGGATTCAGCAACCTCTTGTACGTCAAAGCCGGTGATTCCCACAAACCTCTGAATGAAATTCCATTTGTAAAACTCAACATTTCCAGCAGCTTTCAAGATCCCGTCCGACAGGCAAAACAATTGTGCTCTAAAATCACAAGAAGGCTCAACTTCAAAGACGAGTGATCAGTTTCAGTTGCTTTCTGGATTGTATATGAGCCCATAATTCTTGCTTCTATCTGATGAGCCCTGAGAATACACTGTTTGGAAACACTGCGAGCAGCTGCCAGGTTTTACAGCACAGAAACAGCTGCTGTAAATCACTGCAGGATGACTGCATTCCACAGGGGCCTCCAGGCTTTCCAGATAGATTATCTCCTTACTTTTGTTCTGGGTTGGGGAAGTAACATTGCTCTACATGTTCAGACATCACGTATTTAATGGAGTGTGAGCCATGGGGTGACATGCATGACGTGACCTCCGGAAACCCCGCTCTATCAAGTGCACGTGCTTACCGATATGTAATGGACAGGTCAGCACCGACTGCAGTTCCACAATGCAGAAAACTTTGAATTCTCGCTTCAATACATACGGCTTTAAAAATGTACATTTGTAATTTTGTCTTGATAGACTCACAGGCATTAATAATAATAATATAATAATCCTTGCATTTGATATAGCGCCTTATCACGTCGTCGAGACTTCTCAAAGCGCTTCACAGAATATTTTGCAAAGTGTAATGACTGTGTGCTTTCGGGGAGAAACACGGCAGCCAATTGCACACAGGAATACCCCACAAACAGTCGTGGATTGATTCACCAATTTTTTTTAGGGGATTATTACCCCCAGAAAGCAATCCGACAATCGATTAATAACCAAGTTCCTATTTATTGCTAGGTAAACAGAGGTGTGCGCAGTAAGCAAACTTGCTTAAAGTTTTGCCCTGCCAGGGAATTCAACCCGGGTTCTTGCTTGCTGAACAAGGGGATCTTATTGAAGTATATAAAAATTAAACAACAGTTTTAGATGCATTGAGATAGTAGAGGGTCAAAGATTTAGGGTTGTAAATGGCAATTTCAGGACAGACATTAGGAATTATGTCTTTACCAAGTGTGTAATTAATGACTAGAACAGGTTATCAGGAAGTTCTGAGAAAGTCAGAGATATAAGTACAGTCACCCCACAGAGAATGATCAGTAAGAAAAATACACGTCTCACTTTGGTAAAAATAGCCATGAAGTGAGTGACCAATTTAATCTGTGGGATTGTTGGCCAGGGTAACATAAGAAACTCCCTTCTTCTTTTCGAATAGTTCCATAGGATCCTTAACATCCACATGAAGAGACAGATAAGGCCTCGGTTTAACATTTCATCTGAAGGACAGCACCTCTGACAATGCAGCACTGCACTGCAGTATGATGCTGGACAATATGAGACAGATGTAAGATCATTGTAAGGTTTTTTAAAAAATATTATTTTTGAAGCTGGTTTTGCACAGCTTCTATAAGGAACCGGCTTCCAAACTGTGATTGGATTTAAGAACTTGAGCATCACATTTTAGGAAGGATGTCAAGGCACTGGAGAGGGTGCAAAGGAGATTTACCAGTTTGGTACCAGGAATGAGAAATTTCAGTTATCAGGAGAGGCTAGAGAAGCTAGGATTATTCTCCTTGGAGCAGAGATGGTTAAGAGGAGACTTACTAGAAGTTTTCAAAATGATGAGGGGATTCGATAGTGTGAACAAGCAGAAACTATTTCCACTGGCGGGTGGGTCAGTAAGGCAAGGGCACTGATTTAAAATAGTTGGTAAAAGAAGCAGAGGGGAGGTGAGGAGAAATTTTTTCACACAGTGAGTTGTTCGGATCTGGAATGCATTGCCTGAAAGGGTGATGGAAGCCGATTCGATAACAACTTTTAAGAGAGAAGTAGATAATTATTTGGGGAGGACAAGTAGGGCTATGGGGAAAGAGCGGGGGAGTGGGATTGAATTGGATAGCTCTTTTCAAAGAGCCGGCACAGACACGATGGGCCCAATTGCCTACTTCTATGCTGTGTAATTCTATGATTCTATGAATTCTGTGCAATTTTTATATTTTTTAGTGCAAAATAGTCTTATAGATCGAATTTTGAGCTTCTGGAGATTAGAGAATAGTTCACATCCATACATGGTATTTTTAACAACTGGATACAGTCTGAATAGGTTATCGTTTTTTAACATATTTAGGCTTTTGTTCACTAGAATATTGGCAGCCAGATGCAAGGCAGCACTTCATTCCAGAAGTAGTTTAATGAAATCTTAAAATTGAAGATAATGGTAATAATCCTTGCATTTGATATAGTGCTTTATCACTTCTTCGAGACGTCTCTAAGCACTTCACACAATATACGGTAAAGTGAACAGACGGTATATTTAGTGGATGAAATGCGGCAGCCAATTGCACACAGCAGCGTCCCACAAACAGTCGTGGATTGAAGTGACCAATTTATTATTAACATCAAGGAAAAGGGTGTCATTATCCATAACCCAGTGTTTTGAGTCTCTGATCCACATTAATATTCCTAAATATGCAACTATTTCCAATTCTTTCAAGGAAACCAGAAGCAGACTTGTGGGAACTCACCTATATTCCTAGCAGAGATCCCATAAATGACAAATAAGTTAACAGGAAGAGTTCTCTTTTGGTTTCCTTATTAAGAAAAGCAATCAATAACAGTTTCTTCATATTAGACCAGAACATACATTAAGCAGTCTTTGTATTTATTAGCATAGTTGGGTCTGAGTGAGCTTCTAGTGCTGACTGTTGTTTTTTCAAGAGTATTCTCCTTCAGCCACAGAAGAATGCAATTTATGACTGAGTCAAGTCATTCACGTCTTCAAGACTTTTCAAAGCATTTCACAGAACATACTGTAAAGTGAATTCACTGTATATTTTGTGAGCAAAACACAGCAGCCAACTGCGCACAGCAGTGTCCCGCAAACAGTCGTGAATTGAGTGACCAAATTATTATTTTTTTAAGGGATTATTACCCCCGGAAAAGCTATCGCTAATATTTCCCATCTCCAGCCAGGGATTGTGTGCACTAATGTCAAACCTGTATGTAGGAGTATTATGCACACAACTGATACCATTGCTCATGAGGCTTCCACAAGTGAATCCAGAGAAAACATGGATGAGATGATGTGACAGAGAGATGGGGATTCCATCGCTGGAATCTGGGCTCACACTGCTGGGGAGCACATCTTTGAGGTTTTTTGGTTCAAAATAAGTGGCTAATTTCTGCCGCTGACCAAATATTTCTGAATGGATGCTTTCTGGCCAGGTCGTTGAAAATTGATAACATGCAGAGAAGCCTCTCGAACCAGGCAAATTTGGCGTGAGCTCCAAACCCCCATCACTCTCAGGTAAAATCAAGAAGGCAGACCTAGATTCAACTCTAGTAATGTTTTGGCATTTTATGCCCAAATCACTATGGAATTTGGTGTGTGTTTTTATAAAATATGTCTTAAAAATGTTTTCTTCAATTTCCATTATTTTCGAGGTATTTGCAAAACGCTAACAATGTAATAATTATTATTTCATTCGATGGAGAATTGCAGGGAGCTTAGTCCCAATGATGTAGGTCACCACCTTTAATGGATTTGTTCATATACCGTTCGTTAGGTCCCAAGATGAAGTAAGCTCTTCGACCCTTTTGATCTCATCCTTCCTCAATTCGCACCTCATTGTGTTTGCATCACAGTATCAAACTTTCTATTAAAATGAGCCCAATGTACTGGCTTCAACCACCCATCCTTACAACCTGTTGCAGTCTGTAATCAAGCTATGGTTAAAGAAACACTTCCTGGTTTCTTTCCTGAAATTACCCTTTGCAACTCTAAACCTATATCCTCTTGTTCTACTGTCTTGGGCATCCCTAAAATAGTATTCTGGATTTACTTTCTAATAGCAATTTAATCACAATGGCAAGTTATAATAATCTGAATATGCTGTAAAGTCAACTGTATATTTTGTGGGCGAAATGCGGCAGCCAATTGCGCACAGCAGTGTCCCACAAACAGTCGTGGATTGAGTGACCATTTTTTTAAAAGAATTATTATCCCCAGAAAAGCGATCCACCAATCAACTAAAACCAGGTTCCTATTGACTACTAGGTAAATAGAGGCTTGTGGAGTAAGAAAACCTTCTCCCTCTGGGAATCAAACCCAGGTCCTCGCTTGTAATTGGGAGTGATCTAACCCCTGAGTTACAGGACTCCACAATATGATAGATTTTGATTCTTAAAATTATGATTTCCCAACGGAAATACAGCAGCTATGACAGTGTGCACACACAGCAAACTTGCTTCTGTGGGAGATATTGATCTGATGTTTTAACAACTCTGGCAAAGTGATTTTCACAACTGACACATCCTCAGCCAAAATTCTTCATCTCTGGCACAATGCCACTCTGTACCATTTGCTGGAGTCCATCAATTGCATGCCATAACTCTCAGGTTAATGAATGCATAAATATGTAGAATCTAGATGCATAATATCGTTGACTCGACACCTTGGTGTGCTGAAACCCCCTCAGACACCGTGCTTTTCGTATTTTCTTGATGGACCAGGCTGGAGACAAGCAGACTGGATAGTCAAGCCACTAATTCCTTTCTAGGTGTTGACCTTGATCAAAAATAACGTTGGTCAATTTGGTTTAAAATTGCTGGCGAGTACCTGATATTGCTGGAAAAATAGGAGGCCATTTGACTAGACTAACTTACTCTTAGTTATCAGTGGATTTCTCTCATCTCCTGGAAGAAAACCTGGCTCAGTTGGTAGCTCTCTCAGTTTGCAGGTCATGGTACATGGTGGAATTTTGAACTCACAGTCCAGGCTGTCACCCCTATATCATTCTGGGTGAGTGCTGCATTATCGGAGGTTGATCCTTTTGGGTGAAACCTTAAACCGAGGCCCTGTCTGCTGGTTCAGGTGGACGTTAAAGATCCTGTGGCACAATTCGAAAAGAAATGGGATTTTCTTTTGGTTTCCTGGCCAACCAACTGCCAAATAAAACTGGTCATTCACTTCTTGACTCTTTGTGAGACTTTGCCTTGTGCCAATTGCCAAGGCGCTATATCAAATGCAAGGATTATTAATATTATTATAAATACAAAGTCAACTTCACTTGAGAGTGAAGCCTATGAAGCACTTTGAGATGTCACTGCAAAATAAGGTGCTATATCAAATGCAAGAATTAATATTATATTTACTCTCCAAAGTTAGAACAATGCACCTCCAGTTAACATCAGGGGTCACTACTTAAGTCTCACATGAACAAACCCATTGAGAAATCACTGCAAATTAGACCCTGATGTTAAATATGAGCAGAGAAGTTTAATTGTGTGTGCAAAATATCATTTTAAATCTTATTAAATATTCTCATGGGTTAGTCAGTAATTAGAAATTTTCCAGTTACTGTTAAGCTTTGGTTTTATTAAATGATTTATTTTCTTTCAGTAAATTGCACCAACATTGTCGGGAGAACTCCTATATGCAAACCATCAGCAATATTTCAATGAATAATTCACCTGCAACTTCGTGAGGAAACCAAATTATCTTGTAAACTTATTTAAAGTGTGAAATACAGAGAGAATAAATGAGGTGGAAATGAAGCACAGTGAAGCAGGAAGGCTTTGCACCCTTGATAATTTTAGGTACTTACCAATAAATTACCACTGGACTTGCAACAAACTTGTACAAAACACTAAGAGTAAACAAATGAACTGCCTTCAGTGTTTTTGGAGTGTGTAAAATATAATACAATACAAAATTATATTTGTTTAGCGCCTTTCACTGGTACAGGGGTAATTTCATATGACCATAAATCACAGTCTGAAACCTAAATTTCCAAATTCAGATTTTATAACAACTTTTCAGTGAGCTCAGTTGGTGGCACTCTCCCCTCTGAGCCAAAAGGTTGTGGGTTAAAGCCCCACATTGAGACATGGAATGCATAGAGTCAACACAGACACTCCAATGCAGTGCTGGGGATGTTCTGCATTGTTTTAGGTGCTGTCCTTCAGGTAAGATATTAAACCAAGGTCCTGTTTGACTGTTCATATAGATGTCAAAGATCCCAAAGATCTCATGGCTCTATTCAAAAACAGCAGAGCATTTCTCCCAGTCTCCTGACCAACAAATCCCCCAAATAAAATTGGTCACTCAATCCACGGTTGTTTGTGAGTCATCACTGTGTGCAAACTGACAACTTGTAGGATATTCCACTATTCAAAAAGAGAAGGAAGTTTCTCTCAGTTTCCTGGCTAACAAATCCTCCAAATAAAATTGGTCACTTATTCCACGATTGTTTTGGGACACTGCTTGCCCGCAAAATGCAACTTCAATCCACTTTACAGTATATCCTGTGAAGTGATTTGAGACATGTCGATGATGTAATAAGGTGCTATATCAAATGCAAGGATTATTAGTATTATTACTGTGTGCAATTTGGCTGCCATGTTCACCCACAAAACAGTCCACTTTACAGTATATCCTGCGAAGTGCTTTGAGACGTTCTCCTGACATGAATCGCACTGAATAGTAGTAAATTGGTGAATTCAGACTTCTGGAGCCCTGTAGCTCAGTGGTTAGAGCACTCGCCTGGCAAGCGAGACACCTGGGTTCATTTCCAGTCAGGGCGAAACCTTGGGCAAGTTTCCTTACTCCACACACCTAATAATAATCCCTCCAAAACAAAACAATAATAAATCGGTCATTTTCAATCCACGACTGTTTGTGGGACACTGCTGTGTGCAATTGGCTGCCGCGTTTCGCCCACAAATATGCGGTCAATTCACTTTACAGTCTATTATGTGAAGCGTTTTGAGACATTGAGAAGATGTGAAAAGTGCTGTATCAAATGCAAGGATTATTATTATTATTATTTCAAAGCCAGTTTTCTGAAGTTTTTAGAAGAAACTTACAGAGAACCAGCTTTAAAATTAAGACTGGTTAAAAATTCTGGACACTGAAATTCGATACATGCTCACCTAGATCAGATGGGATTTCTTCCAAATCATGCTTTAAAATAGTTTTTCTGTTGTTTCACTAAATAGTGTTGCTTTGGAAGGATCAGTGAGTAACCAATGCAGCAGCCAATACAAAATCAACTACAGCATTGTAAATGCCACACAACAACAAATTACATTAGTTTAGCGACTTTCATGTCAGGAGGACATCCCAAGGCATTGGACAGTAAGGAATCTGCTCACAAGGTACACAACCGGAATCATTCACCCCCACCCTGAGGAAAAATGTTCTCCCCCCAACCCCATCTGCTCTGCTAAAGGTTATAATAAAACACAATTTTCAAGCGCAGTGCATTTTAACATTTCAAACAATGATTGTAACCTTTTAGACAACGACTAAATGCTATGAACTGCCCACAAAAGACAGACCTGTGTTTTTCTGCAGCATTGTTACCGTGAACAGTGTCTGGAAAGTCATTGCACAATATGGAGGAGTGGGGTGGGGGCACAAAACATTCCACAATCGAGACGGTCACCCTTAACACTGCACAACGACAACAACAAATTACACTTGTATAGCATCCATCACGTCTGAAAGAAGTACCAGGGCACTGGACAATCAGGGTTTTTTGACCCGAGCTGGGAGTTGGGGTCAAGAGGGTAGGGCAGTGAGGGTGGGAGGGTGGCTGAAGGCACGGTTGAACAGGAAGGTCTTCAGACAGGACTTGAAGGAGGCAAGAGAGGGGGTGAGGCAGAGAGATTGCAGGATAGAGTTCCAGAGTGTGGAGGCGATGCTGAATGCCTGACCACCAATGGTGGGGCGGCAAGTGCAGGGGACCTGGAGCAGGCCGATGTCTGCCAAGCGGAGGGAGTAGACAGGCTGATATGGGGTTAGGAGGTCGGAGAGGTGGGGGGAGGGCACATAAAACAATGGATGGGGCCAAGTGGCCATTCTTTATGTAGAGTTATCAACAGCAAATGCTCTCGGGCTATATTAGTGTCAGGACCTTGATGCCTCTTTCACCAAACGCATGTGCGTTTCTGGCCAGGGTCACTTGATAGTGAGCAGGAGCAGGAACCCTGGATGATTTAGTTTCCACTTCACTAGCCTTGCGACATTGCAGCCAACTGGACCACACACCCACTGCCTCCGAGCAGGAAACCTTTGCACTCAGAGTAAGAAATAAAGTTACAAAGAAAGAATACAACACTTGCCTTTTTATATTGAAATAAAACAACAACAGAATTACATTTGTATAGCGCTTTTCACATCGGGAGGATGTATTTTACGTTAATTACTCTCAAGTGTAGTGACTGTTTTTTATCAGGCAACTCCAGCATCTATTCTGCACTGTTCCAACAAATAGCCATGGAATGAATGACCAGTTTTATAATAATTATCATCCTTGCATTTGATATAGTGCCTGATCACATCAATGAGACGTCTCAAAGCGCTTCACAGAAAAAACTGTAAACTGGAGTGATTGTATAGTTTGGGTGCAAAACACAGCAGGTAATTAAGCACAACAGTGTTCCACAAACAGTCATGGACTGAGTGACCAAATTATTTTTATATTTTAAGAAAGCAGCCCGCCAATCAACTAACAATTGGGTTCCTACTTACTGCTAGGTAAACAGAGGCAAGAGGTGTAAGGAAACTTGCCTAAGATTTCGCCCCAGCCAGGAATCAAACCCAGATCCTCTCGCTTGTGAGGCGAGTGCTCTAACCACTAAGCTGCAAGACTCCATCTAAAGGATTGTTGGTCAGGATCTGGACCTATAACTGAGCTGACAAATAGTACAAATAGTTCTGATGAAAGGTCATCGACCTGAAACGTTAACTCATTTTCCTTTTTCCATAGATGCTGCCTGACCTGCTGTGTGTTCTCAGTTACTTTTTTTTGCCCAATAATACATATGTCCTTCAAATTACACGTTAAACTGAGGTCTGGCCTACTGTTCAGGTGGGCGTTAACGATCCCAAGCCAAGGCATTATTCAAAACATTTTTCTTCTGGTGTCCTGACCAACAATCCCTAAATACTTCATGGCTGTTTGTGGGAAATTGCTATGGGGCAAACCGACTGCTGCAATCACCCACAATACACACAGTAAAAAGTGCTTTAAGATGTCCTCCTGACATGAAAGGTGCTATATCAAATGTATAATTCAATTCACGTTTAAACAGTGACTTTCATATTGGGAGAATCTCTCAAAGATCTTGACAATGTTGGCTGAATATCCAAGTTGGGGGGCAGGGGAAGGGTGATGAAAGTGCAATCAAAGAGGTACGTTTTGAGATGAGCTTTGAATTAGGTGAGGCAGGAAGGAGTTGCAGAAAGTGGAGGCAGATAGGTTAATCACCTGATGGTGGGGTGGGTAGGGTGGGAGATGTGAAGCGAGTCAGTACTCGCTGAGCAAAGGGAGGTTGTATGGTTGAAGGAAGTCGTGAAGCTAGGGTGGAAGGATTTGAAAGAACGAGGATCTTTAACTCAATATGCTGGGGGATGGGGAGCCAGTGAAGCCAAGTGAGGAGGATAATAATAATAATAATAATAATAATAATAATAATAACAACAACAACAATAATAATCCTTGCATTTGATTTAGTACCTTATCACATTTTCGAGATTTCTCACAGCACTTCACAGAATATATTGTAAAGTGAATTGACTGTACATTTTGTGGGCGAGGATGGAGTTAATAGGCTCAAGGAGCCTGTTGTGGGAGAGGGTACAGGCTGCAGACTTCTGGATGGTCTGCAGTCTGTCTAGGTAAGAATTGAGTAAGCAGAGCTTATGACGAAGGTGATTTTCTGAGCACCACACAGCCAATGCCTTTCACAGCAGTTAACTCGGAATTTAAAATTCTGCAGTTCTCAAGTATTTATGCTGCTGTTCCGAGTTATCACTTACGAAACACAACACATAATGAAATGCATCCCTAACTGGGCACCGGTCCCAGGTGGCTTTCAAAGTATTTCCTACAATTTGTTAGCTTCTAAAAATATATTTAAAGAAAAACTTCTTGTAATCCTCAGGATTGGCTCCTCTGCAAACCAGCACAACAGCAACATTGGCACGAAATGCAGCAGAAAAAAAGTAGTATTAAAATGTAAATAGTCATTCTGGCAGCACATAATTCCATGGCACCCCACAGAAAATTCAACGCATTTAGTGTCAGAGTGTTAATTAACATGAGCACGAAGGGCACAGCTAAGTAAGGACGCAGTTCTGCTGGCTATCTATTTCAGGGAAAGAACAGGTAGACAGATATCATGGACTGAACAAATTCTTCCAACAAGGGAAGAAATTGCTTGATTTTTAAAATGCTCCACTCCTCAAGGGCATTTGGGAGAGTTTTCTGGCTGCAGAAACTTTGTAGAAGTTTGCAGAAACACATAAGGATCCAAAATGGTGATGCCGTTTCCCATACAGGCGATCAGCATATGGACAGATCACAAGAGGGACAATTATCAAAGCCCATGCAGTCTCAGCAAGCAGTCTCCAAATGGGTTTGCTAGCTTCCTGCAGTCAGGAGAAAGGCCAGGGAAATTTCAAGCAGAATGAATATTGGAGGGGATAATTATTCGGCTTACGAGCAGAACATAGAATTGCTTTTAACTTGTCCCATCTGCAGGGAGGATCCCTGGAGAACTATGTCAGGTCTTGGTCAGTGACAGCCACCAGTGGAGGCAAGATGATAATAAATAATAATAATAATCCTTGCATTTGAAATAGCACTTTTCACTCTTCTAGACGTCTCAAAGCGCTTCACCGAATATACTGTAAAGTGAATTGACTGTATATTTGTGGACGAAACGCGGCAGGAAATTGCGCACAGCAGCGTCCCACAAACAGTTGTGGATTGAGTGACCAAATTGTTATTCTATTTTTATTTCTTGAGGGATTATTATCAGGTGTGTGAATTAAGGAAACTTGCCACAGGTTTCGCCCACCAGCCGCGAATCAAACCCAGGTCTCTCGCTTGTGAGGCGAGCGCTCTCACCACTGAGCTACAGGACTCCACGGTGATCTTGGCAAAGTGAGAGCAGTGAAGATACTTCATGCATCGGCAGACAGTCCTTCAAGGTAAGATGGTCAGAGCAACAAGGTCCAAAGAGGCAGATTGGAAGCACAAATCATTTTAGAGCAGTAACCTGCAGCTGGTTGACAAAGCTGGTTGGAGTTCTGTAGCTCAGTGGTTAGAGCACTCGCTTTGCAAGCGAGAGACCTGAGTTCAATTCCAGGCAGAGGGCGAAACCTTGGGCAAGTTTCCTTACTCCACACAGAGCCTAATAATAATCCCTCCGAAACCAAAAACAATAATAAAATTGGTCATTTTCAATCTACGACTGTTTGTGGGACATTGCTGTGCGCAATTGGCTGCCGCGTTCGCCCACAAATATACAGTCAATTCACTTTACAGTGTGTTCTGTGAAGCGCTTTGGGATGTCCTTCCGAAAAGCGCTATATCAAATGCAAGTATTATTATTATTATTATAAAGCAATGTGTTGAGTGGAGAATCACAGCAAATGTTATATCAAATGTAATCTTTCAGTGTCCAACAGAACTCACCTATCACATTGGAAACGGGGAATAATAATAATCATTGTACTTGATATTGTGCCTTATCACATCTTCGAGACGTCTCAAAGTGCTTCACGGAATATACTGTAAAGTGAAATGGCTGTATATTTTATGTGGGAAAAACGCAGCAGCCAATTGTGCGAAGCAGTGTCCCACAAACAATCATGGATTGAAGTGACCAATTTATTATTATTATTTATTTTGGAATGAATTTTTATCGTCGGAAAAACAATCTGCCAATCAATTAACAAATGGGTTCCTAGTTACTGCTAGGTAAACAGAGGTATGTGGAGTAAGGAAACTTGCTCAACTTTTTGCCCTGTCCTGCCCGGGAATCAAACCTAGGTCTCTCGCTTGCGAGGCCAGTGTTTTAACCAATGAACTACAGGACTCCAGGAATCCTTAGTTTATAGTGCACATGTCCAGTTAGACTTCATGTAACAAAAGAGGAAGAAAACAACTACAGTATTTGAAGAAAGAGACAACTTTACAGCTACAAGGAAAGACCTAGGGAGAATAAATAGGAAAACACAGAAAATAAAAAAGAGTGGTTCAGAGAAGCGTTCCTGGAGTTCTCTATGAGAAACAGTGTTCAATGATGTTTTACAGTGCTCCTCAATGAGACCCTTATGGTTTATTAAGGTCAAAAACAACCCAAGGTGAAGCAAATTAATTTTAAAAGCTATAAGGAATCGAAACGTTTCGAGACCTGGGAGCCATATAGAAGTCAGCGGAGGCCGACTAGAGCTTGTATTAAAAGGGAGGAAAAGAACAGCGGAAAGGCAGATTATAGCCAGCAGCAAGAGGAATCCAAAGACTTTTTGAAGCTCTGTGCAAAGTAGACAGATTGTTAATGACTAGATAAGTCCTCCGAGGCCTAGATTGGGTGGAAATATTAAGGATCAGGAAATAGCAGATGTGCAAAATGAATTCTTTACATTAGTCTGCAAATATACACACTGGAGGAGTTCCAGGCATCAGCAGCCCTCAGCATATGTAGAGGTCATTACTGCACACAATACAAAGAAACTCACAGGATTAAGTGTGCTACATTCCAAGTGTGGCACACAAAACACATATACACGGGTGACCAAAGTCCTAGTGCTGGAATGTATGTTGCACAGCATAGTTACTTTACAAATTCCACTGCAGGTTTAAGGCGAGGCTGAAGATTTTACAGCATCGAGTTGAAAACATCAATTAAACAAGTTTGCTTTTGGCTGAACCACAATGATCCATTCTGGTCCTATACAACCCTATATTCCTTATTTAAATATTGTATAATTTCTTCAATATAATAAAATGAATGTGTTTTATTATATTGAAGAGATTACCCGCACCTAATACTGTTAGACGCATGTGTCAGACACCTGACTGACCAAAAATAAAATAATACAGTGACATCCTGCCTCCACCCTCAACTCCAGGACTACTGGGACAGGTGCAACAATGCTTAAAGACCACAGAGGATTCAGGTGCCCCAACATTTGACAGAAATTATAGTAAAAAAATTCAAGGGTCCCGTGCTAAATTGGTGTATATGGGGGCACGATGCATAAACAACAAATAACGTGTCAAATAAACCCACCTCACTTTCCATTACATTGACACAATATTCTGCATGAACTCATTAGAAATGCATACAAGTGCAACATTTACATGGAGCAAATAATGTCTCTCTCTCAAATAGCGATAGTCAACTCATCCTGAATGTGACATTATTAAGGACTCAAGAACTCAAAGGATAAAAGGAGAATTAATGAGAAAAATGCTGATGACCACATCTGCGAACAGGATGAGTTTCAAGAACTGGTATAGATAAAGACAAGAGACAAGAGGATAAAATATAACACTTCTCTGCTCTTTGCTGTATGCTCCAGGTTCCCACCGTTTACCAGCACAACTATAGGACGTCACAATCATTAGCATAAACCATGTAATAATAATAATAATAATCCTTGCATTTGATATAGCGCTTATCATGTCAGGAGGACGTCCCAAAGCGCTTCACAGAATACACTGTAAAGTGAATTGACTGTATATTTGTGGACGTCCCAAGGCGTTGGACAGTGTACAGCATTTCAGACCCAAGCTGGGGTCCGGGAGGGAGAAGGGAGGGGAAGGGGGTGACCAACGGCATGGTCGAAGAGGAGGGTCTTGAGGCGGGACTTGAAGGAGACTAAGGACAGGCGAAGGGGAGTGATTGGGGGATTGAATTCCAGAGGTTGGGGGCAAAGTGGCTGAAGGCTCTCCCGCCAATGGTGGGTGGGTCGGGGGACGTGGAGCAGGCCAGAGCCGGCTGAGAGGAGGGAACGGGCGGGTTGATAGGGGGTTATGAGGTCACAGAGGTAGGGTGAGAGGAGGCCATGGAGGGGTTTGTATTTGAAGACCAGGGTCTTGAACTGGATCCTCTGAAGGATAGGGAGCCAATGGAGTCGGGTAAGAATGTGGGAGATGGGTCACGGAGTTTGGTGCGGGAGAGGACACGGGCTGCAGAGTTCTGGATTATCTGCAGCCTGTGGAGGGAGGAATTGGGAAGGCCGACAAGCAGGACGTTTGCATAGTCGAGCCTGGAGGTGATGAAGGCATGAACAAGAGTTTCAGAGGCCTGAGGGGTGAGGTAGTGGCGAAGTCGGACGATGTTACGGAGGTGAGGGAAGGCAGAGCGGGTCATAGTTTGGATGTGGGGAAGAAAAGACAGTTGAGGGTCGAACAAGACACCGAGGTTCCTGACTGGTTTGGTGAGTTGAAGTGTGCAACCATGGAGGTTGATGCTCCCAGAGCCTGAGGTGCTGAGGCGCTGGTGTGAGCCAATCAGGAGTGCCTCAGTCTTATTCACATTCAACTGTAGGAAATTTGCTCTCATCCAGAACTTGATGTCTGACAGACAGTCTGTCAGGACAGCAGTGGTCCTGGAGTTGAGGGTGGAGGCAGAAAGATAGAGTTGGGTGTCATCCACATATATATGGAAGTTGACCCCATGTCTGCAGATGATGTCACTAAGGGGGAGCACGTAGATATTAAAGAGGAGAGGGCCAAGGACAGAGCAGGGCGAAACATTGGACAAGTTTCTTTACTCCACACGTCTCTGTTTGCCTAGCAGTAAGTACGAACCCAATTGTTAGTCGATTGGCAGATCGCCTTTTCGGGGGTAATAATTCCTTCAAAACAAATAAAAATAATTTGGTAACTCAATCCACGACTATCGCGTTTCATCCACAAAATATACAGTCAATTCACTTGACAGTATATTCTGTGAAGCACTTTGAGACGTCTCGAAGAATTAATATGACGCTATATCAAATGCAAGGATTATTATTATTACATTACTGCAATTAACCAGGATTTCCCTGGAGCTGGACCATCTCTGGGGAGACATGCCTGGTAAAGCCAAACAAGTTGACAATAACTCATGGGAGATTTGTAGTGTAAATGTGTGTTCAATCTCATGAGTGAAAGCTCTAAAAAGGGTAGGATGGTCCAGATGGTCAACTAACATGCCAGATTGTTCGATGGGGAAAGCATGTCTGCAGTCAGTTAACAGTAGAAATTAGGTTAGAAAAAACAGGATTGGAATTCAAGGGGTAAAAGAAGATTGGAAGTGAGAACTAGTTCACTGATTCAAAGAATGCAAAGAACAACAACTTTCATCTATACAGCACCCTTCACACGGGTTAAAGCGCCCTTTAACTCTGGAATGCTCCCACCCAGTCGCTCCGCCTTGCCTCCTCTCTCCCCTTTTTCAGTCCCGCCTGAAAATCTTCGTCTATGACCATGCTTACAGCCATCTCCGCCCCGCGCCCCCCACCCCAACCCACTTCCGGCTTGGAGTCAGGCTCCGCCACTGTTAAGCTTCTGAGATGTTACCCTGTTTGGTGGGTGCCCTATAAGTGCAAGTTGTTGTTGAGATAGCATCTTGGAGTATTGAAAATGCCGCAAGGCTAAACACAGAATTACTAAGGAAGCTAATTATATTCACCAAATAAAGAACCAAGCCAAATAGTAATCATTCACTCCTCTATCTGATGGAGCTCTGCAATATTAGTAATTTCACTATGAACACTGACTTTGCCAATTATTCAAATGTCCCAGGCTTGAGTTGTTAAGATTCCGATCATCAAAGATCCATTACTATAATTACAAGCAGTAATGTTTCCATCTTTTAATTTTTTTGATAATTGTTTTGCTAAATGATGCATTGATGAAAAGGATTCAGAAAAGTAAGAAAATCTCAGTTTTGGGAACGTCTTATTTTCTTGTTTGTTGGTGAGGAAAAGGGGAGTGCAAATCTAGTCAAAATGCCTTGCTTAGGCCTCTTTCACATTTGCCTATTTGCCAAACCCACTCCCAGAACTTGCAGTTTCCTCTTTTACTTCCAAAAAATATAATTTAAAAAAATAATAATTTGATCATTCAATCCATGATTGTGGGACACTGCTGTCCGCAATTGGCTGCCGTGATTCACACACAAAATATACAGTCAATTCACAGTACAGTATATTCTGTGAAACGCTTTGAGACATCTCGAGGACATGATAAGGCGCTATATCAGGTGTAAGGATTATTACTATTATTATTATAACTGTTGCCAGATTGCAGGGAGGTCTGCAAGTCACGATGAAAGTCTGAAGCTATTTTATTGGCATGGAAGCACATTGTGGATCCCTGTCCACTCTCCTATAAAATGCCAGTGCAGAACAAAGCTACTTGTGATGACTGCCCCTAACCAATATCTGGTGCACAGTGACTCCATTTGACAAGCTGTCCCTTCAAAATCAAATAAATCCTTGCATTTGCCAGTACATCAGGAACGTGTTTGTTTCAATGTGGTTTACAGCAATTACTATTAAGTCTAGTAAGTGAATGTGTGTTTTGTAAGCAAATGCAAATGCAATTTCCCCAAACCATGTCACACAAACTGCTATGAAGTGAATGATCAATTAGATCTGGGGATTGATTGCTGGCCAGGGCATGGGAGAAACTCCCTTCGCTTTCCAAATAGTGCCATGGATCCCTTAAAGTCCACTTGAACAGCCAGACAGACCTTTGTTTAATGTCCCATTCAAAGGACAGCACGTCTAACAAAGAAACACACCTCCAGCACTGCATTGGAGTGTCATCTTGGACTATGTGAGTTCAAAGGCCAGGTGTGGGGCTTGAACCTACAACTTTCTGGCTCAGGGGCAAGAGTGCTCCGACTAAGGTAGCCTGACACTAGCATCAATGCATTGGAAGCATCAACATACAATTGAAAAGTGAACCTGTGGAACAGGCTCCCTCGGGAGACGATTGAAGCAGGAAGCGTTGATTCCTTCAAACACAGATTAGATAGTTTTCTTTTAGGAAATAACGTATGGGATACAGTACATAGGTAGCTTGGGACACATGTGCTTGCGACCGCCAGGAAGGTGGAAGACAAACTTGATGGATCTTGGTCTTTTTTTCGTCTAGCATTTTTTATGCTCCTATGTTCTTAATTTGTTTCTCTTTTTTATACTAATCTCTAGTCACATGAAATCTAAAAGAGGGAAAAAATAATACCAGATTTAAATCTCCAAAGCTACACAATTTCCCTTAAAAGAGGTAACGGGTTTTGACAGCTAGCCTTTCAGTTATGCAATAACAATACCTTCAGGATCAGAAATAGAATACATTCCACAAGTGAACTGATATATGCCGGTAGAGTCTAGACTTCCTATGATTTCTCAACCCTCTCTGGTACTTTGCATTCTAATTGCTGATAAATAGCTCAGCAAGACTGGGCAGACTTAGAGAACAATTCACTTGTAAAGGACATGCCTCAGCACTTTATTCCTCTCCCCACCAAACAAAATCTGTACTCTGTGAACCAATCAATATGCATGTAGGAAAATTGGATCTGTCTCGAGGGTTACACCTAAAATTAAATTGTGCTTGCAAATAGACCTGGGACAGCCTAGATAAGTGTAGTTATGGAAGTCCAGGTCAGTTTTTAATGTAGTGTGTCTGGATTGTTACATAGATTATCTTTCCATCAGGCGTTATGTCACTTTCTGTAATACAATTAGGATAAAAATGCTATCATGGCATGGAGTATAGACAGTGTAAACATTTCCTACTATCTTCATTCTTTTGTAATGGACATGTCCCCTACCAGTGTGATACTCAGGGCATACTATATTGAATAACGTCTCCAGTAATTAAATAAAGTGTCAGACCATTTGGGCACCAAGCAAGGGAAACAAGGGTGAAATAACCATAGGAGCAGTCAAAGAGTTAGGTCTTAAGGTGGGAGAAAAAAGGCAGATAAAGAGTGGGTGAGGTAAACAAAACCTTCTGTTAAATCAAGTAGGTAATGACACATTGTGCTTATTGTTGTCACTGTTCTGCTGCATTTCATTAAGCAGGTATGAAGGTGTATTTGTATGAAACAGGTATAAAAATGCATTTCTTTTTCTGTTTTAATGTGCGGAAACAGTGGACTTCACAAGCAAATCGAAACTGGATGTGATTTTCTGCAACAGCCAGTCCATAATTTGGGTTTTCAGTACTTTTAACAATAAAGCACACATTCTGAGCTTATCGAATCTTCCTTGGAATGTCTGAAATATTATTATCATTACAGTATAAGGTGAACATTAGCATAGAAATTGAGAAACTGTTGCCTCCAGGAGTCATCAGTCACTGTAGGATGCTGGATGCTGACCTCAACAGAGGATACTACAGATGTTTAATGTGCAAGTAGGTTTCCAGCTACTGCTCCAATGTAGTATAACTCTGCCTACAACAGTGACATTCGGGAGACTTATAAGAACAAAAAGAAATGCTACACAAAAAAAAGACCAAAGTCCATCAAGTTAGCTTTCCATCTTGCTGGCGGTCGCATGCACAAATATATCTCCCGAACTACCCATGTACTGTAACCCATAATGTTATTTCCTAAAAGAAAACTATCTAATCTGTGTCTGAAGGATCCTGAAGAGACCACTCAGAAACAATAGTCCACTATGACCAATCCTCTGGAATACTGGTTTCTTCCAAAACCAAATTGCCATGAGAGCACATCTCAAGACCCTCCTCTTCAACAGCACCTTTGCCACCCTCCTGCTCTCCACCCTCCCTAATTCCAACCCCACCAGCTTGGGTCCAAATCCCAGACTATCCAGTGCCCCGGGACATGCTCCTGACGTAAAAGGCACTGTACAAATATAATTTTGCATTTGTAACTTCTCTTCCCACATTCAAAAATCTCTCCCTCTGACCGTGTTTTTAGTCGACAACTTCAAATCTCTTATTTCCCTTCTCCACTACTACAGCACTTTGAGACGTGTGTGTTGGGTATTGAACCCCAGATGTTAGACAGGCTATATAGTGCTCTGTTCAGAAAGCACCTGGGGTACTGCAAATAGTTCTGGTTACTGCAGCACAAGAGGGCAACAACAACAACTTGCATTTATATAGTGCCCTTCACGTGGGGTAGGGTCCCAAACTGCTTAGAGTCCAAACGACAACAACAAACAACAAATTACTTTTGTATTTTGCACTTTGGGAGAATGTCCCAAGGCGATAATTGCTACAAGCAATGATTAGACAAGTTAGAGCTCTTCGTCTTGAAAAAAGACTAGACGAGACCTCATAGAGGTCTATAACATTTTAAATGGAATTGAAAAACCCAGATCAATACTTTAGGATGAACAAGACAGAAGAAAAAGAGAACGCAGGTTTAGAGTTGTAAAGTGCAATTTCAGGACAGACACCAGAAGGTTTTCTTTACTCAGAGGATAATCAATGAGTGGATCAGATTGCTGGGAAAAGTGATAGAGGCCAGGAGATTTGACTCATTTAAAAGGCAACTTGATGCAGTCGTGCAGAACACTAGTGTGGGGGTTTTGGAAAGACAAGATCGGACTGGTGAAGGGCCTTCTTTATCCAAACCAATCTTATGAAAGCTGTCTATTTGAATACAAATTGCTATTGTTGGATGTGGTGAGCAGATTTCCCTACTGACATGTCCGAGTTTCAGGAAGCACTTTAAAGGCCTCTCCCTCAATTTCCCCAGATGACAGCCACGCAGGCAGAATACAGAACCACAGCTGCATACAGGCACTGTTGTTCACCCAACACAGCATCAGTAGGCACAGAAAGTCTGGATATAAAACAGCACAATTTTTGAGCAGTTTTCATTTGCATATTGATAGGAACAATTATTTCAGTCACAATGTTACTCGTAAGAAGCAAGCATAAACATTTTAATTGCTTTCCACACTTGACACATAAAATGACATGCAATTACAGTAAAAGAGTTTTTTCGATGAAGTCTTCTGAAAGGAATACATTGTGGATTTTTGCTGCTTCTTTAAGCCAGCCAGGATATCTACACTCACCACTGAAAACTCCATGGCTCGAGGCACCTGGAATTTTTCACGGTCTTAGGTTTAAAACCACTGTCTTAACATTTAAGATTCTGCCAAATTTAAGGAAATTCTTGAAGTCCACCTCAATTAGGAAGGTGATTTATAATAATAATAATCCTTGCATGTGATATAGCACCTTATCACATTTCCGAGACATCTCAAAGCGCTTCACGGAATAGACTGCAAAGTGAACTGACTGTATTTTTGGGGGGCGAAACGCAACAGCCAATTTCACACAACAGTGTCCCACAAACAGTCGTGGATTGAATGAATAATATAATAATATTTTTTTTTGAGGGAATTATTACCCGCTGGAAAAGCAATCCGACAATCGTCTAACAACCGTGTTCCTACTTACTGTTAAGTAAACAGAGGCATTGGAGTAAGGAAAGGTGCCCAACATTTCGTCCTGCCCAGGAATCGAACCCAGGTCTCTCGCTTGCGAGGCGAGTGCTCTAAACACTGAGATAAGGCCAAATGAAAATTTTCCAAATTCATCACAATCTTAACTGTGAAGAATAATCTTACCTTTAGCAGCATGAACAATCCCATGATTCTGGTTGCAAAGGTAGCGGTTGGATAGATATATCCTATAAGAAATATAAGAATAGGGCCCACCCTTTTCAATGACATATCTGTGATAACCAGATTGCAGATGATGCAGACCAATTAATATCTTTCACATACAAGGGCTCAGATTCAATAACATCAGATTCAATGGTGCTTCAGCAGGACCTAAGAGGGCAGATCAGTCACTGGGGAGGGCCAGGCAGTCATCCCACTCAGCTCCTGTTAATCCTACAAAGTCAAAGCCCTAATGGCTGGTCCTACGGTGGTCCCAGCTGGACACGCAGTAGGAAAGCTTGCCAGACAGCAATATCAAAGGCAAGTTATGCAGTTTTAGCTGGTTAAACTCCAGCAGTTACCCCAACGCACACTCTGGGGTCCCCAAGCCTTGGCTCTTGCCAATCTGCGTCTAGTACTTTCCAGATTAGGTAAGCAGGATGTGTTCCTCCAGGGAGAGAGTGCGCATTCCATTCCAACAATCTAACTCTGGGATTTCCATGTGTAGGTGGGATGCATGGAAATCTCAGCTTGGTTTGGATACTTTTAAGCACGGTGATGGGTTTCTGCATGTGCCAGACATCTGGCTGACCCAATTTATTTTTAAACAATTCAATAACAGAGATTGGAAATAAAAGAGAATCAAACCATTTGAATTCAGACTGCAGCAATGATAATACCAACGATAACCCATCATATGTCATATTTTTCACCCCAAAAGGTGCACAGATGCAAGCTCTGCATTAACATGGCGATGCTCCTTATGTAGATTTATTTTGCAAAGGGTTCCTCCTGAATTTGTTTCTTGGCACAAATCAAACAGAAAGATCACATTGCCCAGTAATCCAATACATTTCTACTTTACATTTAGTGACATCATGAAGCACAGCCAGGTCAGGCAAAGTACTTGTTCGATGAAATAGAGTCTCTACTTCTGTGCCTCCCCCTTACAAATGTATTGATCTCACTGTAGTGGATATGCTCAAGTATCAGTATCAGAAGAACCCTTAAGCCTTTCTGCACTACCACACAACCGTTCCAATCCCTCCATTGTTAATTCACGAGACCAGTCTTAATTACAACCTTATCGCTGTTTGCACAATTTATTTATTTATTTAATAATAATAATCCTTGCATTTGATATAGAGCTTTTCATGTCTTCTAGATGTCTCAAAGTGCTTCACAGAATATGCTGTAAAGTGAATTGACTGTATATTTGTGGGCGCAACGCAGCAGCCAATTGCGCATAGCAGTGTCCCACAAACAGTCGTGGATTGAAAATGACCAATTTATTATTGTTTTTGTTTTGGAGGGATTATTATTAGGCGTGTGGAGTAAGGAAACTTGCCCAAGGTTTTGCCCTGCCTGGAATTGAACTCAGGTCTCTCGCTTGCAAGGCGAGTGCTCTCACCACTGAACTACAGGACTCCAAATTTGCACTATTTGCACTACTATGAACTCAACGATCTCCAGATTATCTTTTTTAAACATGATCATATTTAGAGCTTGCAATGAACACAAAAGATAATTGTAGAAGCAGGCAACCCGAGCTGCTTGCTTCTACAATTGTAGCTGGAGTGAAATAAGTAAAGTTTTGTAAACTGTACAGATCTGTAAATCAAAGCATTCCTGAGCTGTTCCTTGGACATAATTTGAGAGGGTAATGTTGACAAAACAACTGGTTGCCAACGTTAAGAATCTAGAATCCTGTAGTTCAGTGGTTAGACCACACCCCTCGCAAATGAGAGACCTGGGTTTTTGATTCTCGGCAGGGCGATATGTTGGGTAAGTTTCATTACTCCATGCGCCTCTGTTTATCTAGCAGTAAGTAGGAACCAGATTGTTAGTGGATTGGCAGATCGCTTTTCTGGGGGTAATAATACCTTCAAAAAAAATAAAAAAAAATTGGTCAATTCAATCCCAAACTGTTTGTGGGACACTGCTGTGCGCAATTGGCTGCCGCGTTTCACCCACAAAATACACAATCAATTCACTTTACAATATATTCAGTGAAGCGCTTTGAGATGTCTCGAAGATGTGATAAGGCACTATATCAAATGCAAGGATTATTATTTTATTAAACTGTAAACCAAAGCATCCATGAGGAGTTTCTGTGGACCCAATTTGAGAGTGCAATGTTGCCAAAACAATTGGTTGCCCACATGTGGAGTCCTGTAGCTCAGTGGTTAGAGCACTCGCTTTGCAAGCGAGAGACCTGAGTTCAATTCCAGGCAGGGCGAAACCTTGGGCAAGTTTCCTTACTCCACACGCCTAATAATAATCCCTCCAAAAAAAAAAACAATTATAAATTGGTCATTTTCAATCCATGACTGTTTGTGGGACACTGCTGTGCGCAATTGGCTGCCGCGTTCGCCCACAAATATACAGTCAATTCACTTTACAGTATATTCTGTGAAGCGCTTTGGGACGTCCTCCTGTCGTGAAAAGCGCTATATCAAATGCAAGGATTATTATTATTATTATTATTAATAAGAACATCAGTGTCTCTGTACCAGTTATTGGCGCATTTCAGCTCCCTGTAAAGGCCAGTCCAAGGGTAGCTCTTTGTGGTAGTCTCACAGTACTTCTATTAAACTGCATCAAGGGTGAATTGGCAGAGTTAATTCACAGTTACAGTAGTTTATATGTTGATTCAAGGAACGTTTCAGAATGAATCAACAGAGGCAGTTGTATAACTAGCCCAAGAATTGACCCCACTTCATACTGATCAGGGAAAAGAACTGTAAAGCCCTAAGTTAACCTGTAACCTTAGATTACAGTTCCATCGTCCACTGGTAACATCTGAGTAAAGTGATTGAGTTGTGACCTTAACCGACTACAATCAGACACATTAAACACTTGCAGCAATGATCAATAATCTCCCACTTAATGTTCTATTACAGGAAATTGGAGTCTCTTCAGCCCCATCAGCACTAATGCGCCAGAACAGTTGGCAGGCATCAATACCTCAGGCATTGAAAACAGAGTTAGTCATTGTTGAAACAGCTCCACGTTCAACTCGAACCATCTTGGCTTCCAGCTCCAGCTCCAAACATCTCTAACCCCTCTTGAGCAGCATCCACAAGCAGAGCAGCATCAGACTGTGGAAAGTTCCTTGATTATCTTTTGCATTTGGTACAACACCTTATCATGCTGTCAAGATGTCTCAAAGTGCTTCACAAGATTTACTGTACTTTACCATAAAGTGTAAAGACTGCATTTTTAGCTGAACAGGGTGGTCAATTTGCACACAGCAAGCTCCCACAAATAGCATTAGTGACTGACCGATTTCATCTGGGGGATTGTTGGCCAGGACACTGGGAGAAACACCCTTCTCTCGACAGATGGATCTCGGTTTAACATTTCATCCAAAGGATGGCAACTCTGACACTGACAGTAGTACTGTCTTGGAGTGTCAGCTAGCCTATGGCACTTCAAAGTCCCAACATGCAGCATGAGCCCACAATCTTCTGACTCGGAGGCAAGAATGCTGTCAGCTGGGATACAGATATCATACAAATAATAATAATCCTTGCATTTGATATAGCGTCTTATCGCATCTTTGAGACATCTCAAAGTGCTTCACAGAACATACTGTAAAGTGAATTGACTATATTTTGTGGGTGAAACGCGACAGCCAATTGCATGCAGCAGTGCCCCTCAAACAATCGTGGATTGAGTAACCAAATTATTATTATTATTATTATTTACAGATCCCCATGTGTGGAAGAAAGTGTGTGAGGGAATAGCTAGAAGCATGTTAAGTTAGATTAGCTCCAAAGGCCAACGTAAAGTAAAGTAAAAAGAACTTCACGTGGGAATTGAAGAAATATAAAAACAGAATCAATACTGCCTGAGACACGATAACTGTTCTTCACTTTTGATTATTCCTTTTGTTTTGTGGTGCGATAACTGGAAACCATTGTGATAATAATTTATGATTGTCTGAATAGGGAAACGTCATCCTGTATTACACGATAAGCACATTTGGAAAGGATTATTGCTCTTCAAGTTTATCAGTGACATGAGAGAAGTTGTTACTGCTGCTTGAGTCCTGTGATATTTAATGCTTACGACTACAGTCTGGTTCTGATCAGTTCGTTTTCTAGGAGCAAGTGTTCTGAGAGGTTATCCGACATTAAGGGCCTATATAAATGCAAGTTGTTGTATAGTCTGAATTAATTTTCTTTAAATTAGAAAATATTTAAACTTACTGATGCTTCACCTATTAGTTCTCATCAGATATTTCTTAAATAGCAAAAGGTACATTCAAAAACCTACAAATTCTAACGTCTGTTTCATGAAACACTTGATGTTATACTTGTCACTTTGAATCTAATATGAAACGTCGTGTATTTTACCCCTGGTGTTTTCTTGGTACCATTTCTCAGAGTCCCTAGTAAAAGACAAATGGTCACACACATTAAAATCAGATCTGTCCTGTCACAAGATGCTTTACAATAGGTTTTCCTGTATGTCCTCCAGCAACTCTGATTTACCAAATGATGATAATAATAATAATCCTTGCATTTGATAAAGTGCCTCATCGTGTCTTTGAGACGTCTTAAAGCACTTCACAGGATATACTGTAAAGTGAATTGGCCATATATTTTGTGGGCAAATCGCGGTAACCAATTGCGCGCAGCAGTGTCCCACAAGCAGTCGCTTCTTGAGTGACCAAATTATTATTATATTATTACTTTTATTTGTTTATTTTTGAAGGGATTATTACCCCCAGAAAAGCGATCCACCAATTGACTAACAACCAGCTTCCTACGTACTGCTAGGTAAACAGAAGCGTGTGGATAGTTCAGTTTGGGTTCAAGTGTCTGCACAAGCTGTAGAGGACTCCAAGCAGAAATGGCTCAACAAGCATCTTTTAACACAGTGAAAAAACAGAGGTAAGTATGTCTTGCAGGAGACTTTTAGTGGAATGATTTCCTCATTTCATGTTTTTGGGGAGGAAAAATGTGTTGTTTTTTGACTGAATGCAATCTGATCAACATTGTCTAACTACATTTCTAAATTGCAATTGTGGATACTATGGCAGAATGAACCTTGCATCTATTTGCTCAGTGACACTAGCCCACATGAGGGGTGCTGTATAGATACAAGTTGTTGTTCTTGCTGCTATTCCAGTTCTTAATACAGAATAAAATGATCAAGGTCCTTCTTCAGACACACCTTTATTGGATAATTTCCCACAGATCCAAATTATACACACAATGCTTTGTTGGACTCAAGTTACAACTCGGCAGAACAGCCATAATGACATTGTCTGGTTGGCTGAGTTTAGCATTTGTAGCATTGACAACAATGTGCAGTTGGAACAGGAACCTGCAGCTTTGAGGTTGTTTCCTGCTCAAGAATTTTCTTCTCCTTCCTTTGGGTAAATTGATTAACCCAAAGGGGATTCAGCTGTTCTTTTAAAGCAATGTACCTCTATCGAAAGAGGTGTCCCCAGATATTCAGCCCTGCACACACTGTTCTGTCATAAAATATTTCAACTGTGGCTATAAATTGTGTCATTAAATTACATTCCTCCACAGAGACATTGCAGGTCCCATATGAGTCTTGGAATCTGAAGCAGGCATCTGTGGCTTGAAAGATTCTCGGCCAAAGGGTGCAATTTGTGCGTGGTAGACTTTATTCTTAATCCTTGCATGATATAAGTGATATGGTCTTGTAGCTCAGTAGTTAGTGTACTTGCCTCACAAGCGAGAGACCTGGGCTTGATTCCTGGCAGGGCAAAATGTCGGGCTCACTCCACACGCCTTTGTTTACCAAGCAGTAAATAGCAACCTTTTTTTTAGTCGATTGGCGGATCACTTTTCTGGGGGTAGTAATTCCTTCAAAAAATAAATAATAATAATTTGGTCACCCAATCCACGACTGTTTGTGGGACACTGTTGTGTGCAAGTGGCTGCCATGTTTCGCCCACAAAATATACAGTCAATTCACTTTACAGTATATTCTGTGAAGGTCTTTGAGACGTCTCGAAGACGTGATAAGGCGCTATATCAAATGCAAGGATTATTATTATATAGGTACCATTTGGAATAGAAAAGACACACTTCAAAGATGCATCAAGGCAAAACCAAAGGGGGAGAAATTCCACATGGATCTAGATTTACTCGAGATTTGTATACAGAAGGGGAAGGAAATAAAGGGTTGTGATAGAGAGAGAGGGGATTTAGAAGGGTGGGGGCTCAAGTGAAATACAAGCACTAGCACGGACTAGTTGAGCCAAATGGCTTGTTTCAATGCTGTATTGGTCTACATAACTCTATGCACTCTCTTAATGTAGAGTTATTAATAGAATTGGTTGTTGAATTCAGTTGTAACTTTGAAGTTTTCTGGAGCTCTTTAAAGCTTATGGAAAATCGGCTTCAAAATTAAGAATTGAAGAATTAGCCAAATTTTGGACATTCTAAAATGCCACATTAAGAAAGTAGTAATTATAGACCCAGGTGGATTATCTCCTCAACAATGGATTCTGGTGAACCTCAGAAGTAGAATAGAAGTTGAATTGGGTTTGTTCTCTGTAAAACCAGGTATTGTATTTCCACATGTAATGTAGGTATTGTAGTAAGTTTCTCCAATTCAATTGCTCATTTTGAAACATATGTTTTTAAATTCACTGTATTCAGTGAAAGAAAAGCATAAACCATTTAAATTGTGCATTATTTTTACTAACAAATAATCCAGTATTTATTTTCGAAACGTTTGGCAGCCAAAAATAGTTCCACTGAGACTTTTCCTCAAATATATTGCACCCTGCACAAGCACAGTGCATGCCCAGATCCAGCACCTGGTTTGAATTTAGCTATCTGTTCTCCCAAAGAGCTTTTCAACACTAACGCAAAGGAAAAAAAACAAATGGAATTGCAAAAGTCACAGCAGAATTGGCCTGCTCACAATAAAAGTAAAGTGGTGTGCACCACAGGTGCTAACACCATCTCTATGGAATGTGTTTTCAGGAACGATACAGTTGAAGTGAGACAAAAATTAGAAAAATAATAGAATAATCCTTACATTTGATACGGCTCCTTATCACATTGTCGAGACATGTCAAAGCACCTCACAGGATTTATTGTGAAGTTTAACAACTGTTATTTGAATGCAAATGTGGCAACCAATTTGCACACTGTGAGTTCAAAGTCCTTTCCAATTAGCTTAAAGGGAAAATTCAACTCATCATTTTAACAAAGTATTTACCTAGCAATGTGCAGAAATGTAATAAGAACAATATGATGGGTTCTACATTTTGATATGGATCAGAACTCAATCTCATCTCTTTGCCATATTACCTCTGTATCTAACAATTGTGGTACTGCAAAATCCTTATGCTCTATGGAAATATTTTGTTTTGCATTAACTATATTGATCATTTTCTCATATTTGAAGACTTTTACAAGAAACCTAAGTCACCAAATAGCAGCTGGTAGGTTCTGAAATTCCATTTGGTTTTAGCCTTGCGGCCTATTTTGTTTTAAAATTTCAGATTATCCAGCATTTTGTTAATTTGTTTTACATCAAATCTTAATTTTAAACTAATTTTTTCTGCAATTCTTTTTAAGACGCTTGGAAAAAACAGTTCCCAAATTAGGTCTTAACATCTCATCCGAAGGACAGCACCTATGGCAATGTGGCACTGTATTATAGCATCAGACTGGGTTGTGAGTTCAAGAAGGTTGGGGAAAAAAGCAGCTCCCAAAACAGCACTGAATTTTTAAAACATTACCAAAATTCTGCATGATATTAAATTTCAAAGATTATAGTCTTAAAATAACCATGAATAATTTCAGTCCTCTGATCACAAGAGAAAATGTGATTATAAAGTACAAGGGAACAGTATCTCTGTTACTCTGTTACAGAGAACCCCTAGGAAATCACTAGGAACTGGGCATCAGAAAAATTGAATGCAACAACATCAGCAAAATCAAATTTCTATAGCGCCTTTCACGTTAGGAGGATTTCCCAAGACGCTGGACAGAAAGTGTTTTGGACCCGAGCTGGGGGTCAAGATCGGGAAAGATTAGAAGGTGAGGGGGGGAGGAGGGTGATGCAAGGCACGGTCGAACACGAGAGTCTTGAAACAGGTCTTGAAGGAGGCAAAGGAGGGGCGAAGCGGAGGGTGTGCAGGATGGAGTTCCAGAGGGTGGGGGCAGTGTGGCTAAAGACCTGACCACCAATGGTGGTCCGGGCGAGGCAGAGGACGAGAAGCAGGCCAGAGCCCGCTGAGCGGAGGGAGCAGGCAGGTTGCTAGGGGGAGTGAGTCCAAGGAGGTCGCAGAGGTAGGGAGAGCAAGACCATGAACACAGTGCAAACATTGAGGATCTCTTGAAATAAGAAAATAAAGAAGTAGTTTATCAGACCACTGGCATGGTCTGGTGCCTTGCCAGCGGACATTTTTAAATATCAAGTGTCGACAATTGATTATATTAGTCTCCCAACATCTCATAAGATCACTGGAGGCCCAGATGTTAGTTGACTCATCGCTCACCATGTCAAAACAGTGTGAGGTAGCAACCAGCAAGGCAAACAAGATACAGTGCTGTGCTTTGGTATAATAACTTAGAAACATAGAAACATGAGTAGGCCATTCAGTCCCTCAAGCTTGTTCCATAATTCTATTAGATCATGGCTGATCTGTACCTTAAACCCAATTACCCACCTTTGCCCCGTATTCCTTTAATACCTTGACCTAACAAACATCTATCCACCTTAGTCTTGAAGATGTGAATGGATCCAACATCCACAACCTTTTGGAGGAGAGAGTTCCAGTTTTCCATTACTCTTTGGGTGAAAAACTGCCTCCTAATTTCACTCCTAAATGGCCTCGCTCTAATTTTAAGATGATGCCCCCGTATATCTGCTACAGAAAATCCCGAAGAAATCATGAGGATCTAGTACCCTTCATGTCGGGAGGATATCTCAAAGCACTTCATAGGATATACAGTAAACCCATGGCTTACTAGACTACAGATATCTAGAACTTGAGCCTAACCATTTAATGCAGATAAAGGCATTGTAATTGCACTTAGTTGGAAACTCTGGTTTACCTCCCCTCAATTAGTATGGCCAGGGTTTAAGTGTACAGTAAAGTGGAGTCACCATATCTTGCAGGTGAAACCTGCATGAAACATTATCTTCATATTACAGGAATAAGATGCTTCCTATGATTCCAATGACCTGTCTCCCACAACCCTTGTTGGAAAATCATTCCAGTTGTTAATTACTCTCTGTAAAGAAATTCTTCCTAATCTTGGTCCTAAAATTGCCCTACACAGTCCTGAACATGTATCTCGCTAACATGGAGTATTTGCAGGCAATCTTCTCATCTATTTTTCTCAATTATATTGAACATTTGTGTGCATTGGTTGCAGGAGTTACCCTCTTGCCTTCAGATGGTGAATCTCTATTGACCTTTAAGGGAAGATATAACAAGGAGTACTTGTCAGTCCAAGGAGGAAAAAAGCAATGCAAAATATACATAAGATTTGACGGAAACAAAGCAGTCGTCTTTCCAACGGACAAGTTGAGAATCTTGAACAGTTGCTGAAGAGGAGCTCAAATCCAAAGAATATTTTCATTTCTGATCTTGTGAGAAGGTCAAGCAAGAAAGATTCCCATATGAAGTGGTCATTAGAAGAAGCAACAGGAAATTACACTGTCAAAAGTCCAGCCAGAACACATTAAAGAAAGCAAGACTATAAAATGCTTCTGACAGAAGAAAAATAACATTAATCGTCAATTGACTGACAACTTAAACATCTGTGCAAATATCTCAGTACTCCAATCCTAAACATATATTCAAAGCGGAGGGTACACATTGCAGAATTAAACTCCCATTGTGCTTTGTGACCTCAAGGTGAAATAAGGAGAAGTAGCAATTAGTCCTTTCCTCATCCATTAGGTGATGGAAAGATGCCAACCATGGTTCAGCATTTGTGGATAATGAAAGCAAAGTGTTTTGGTGAATTTACGTGAAGTCAGATTTAGCTTCAGTGCACCCATCTCATCTGTTGATGCTCAGAAGCAAAATGTGATTGAGCAAGGTCTCTGCTAGATTTTGAGTGTAGGTTAAAATAAAGCAGCATTTAATTGTTAATTAAAATGTTAATTTAAGGATACTCCACTGCACACCAAGCTTTTCAGACCAGAAAGTTCCCTGGACCTATGATGAATTAGCCAAGTACCAAAGCATTCTTAAAACAGGGATGAAGTGTCAGCCTGGCTTAGTTGGTAGCACTCTCACCTCCAAGTCAGAAGTGTGCGGGTTCAAGCCTCAGTTTGGACTTTGAACTCACAGCTTAGGCTGACTGTGCAGTGCTGGAGGAGCAAAACAATGTCAGATGTATTGTCCTTTGGATGAAATGCTAAACTGAGATTCCATCTGTCTGTTCAGCTGGACGCTAGAAATCCCATGACACTATTCAAAACGAGAAGGGCGTTTCCCCGAGATATCCTGGCCAATAATCCTCCAGATAGAAAATTGGTCACTCATTTCATGGATGTTTTGGGGACATTGCTGTGAGCATACTGCTGCTGAATTCGCCTACAAATACACAGTCACTCCACTTTACAGAAAATTCTACAAAGAGCATCGAAACCTTTAACATAAGATAATATACGCTGTGTGCAATTGGTTGCCGCGTTTCACCCACAATATATATAGTCAATTCACCATACAACACATTGTGTGAGGTACTTTGAGACGTCTCAACGACATGACAAGGCACTATATCAAATGCAGTGATCATTATCATTATTACATATCAATATTTCAAAGGATTTTATTCTATTTTATTAAAAGAGAACTTGTGGCTTCATGCTGGAAAATGGATATACATGCACCTTAGGTTGAAAGAAGTATTGAGCTCAGTTTCCTCACAGAGAGCTGTTGATGCTCATTGCTTTCGCTCAAATAAGAGCCACATACTTCGGCAAGATATCAGGTGATGCCATTGAATTTGTAACTATAACCAACAGTTTGAGTTACCTTCAATAAAAGAAGTCCTACAACTTGGTGGTTAGAGCACAAGCGAGAGGACCTGGGTTCGATTCCCGACAGGGTGCAACGCTGGGCAAGTTTGCTTACACCACACGTCTCTGTTTACCTAGCAGTAAGTAGGAACCCAGTTGTTAGTCAATTAGTGGATCGCTTTTCTGAGTCTGGAGATCTCACATTGCCACTCTTGCATCTGCTTAAGGTTGACAGTGTGAGGAAAGGTTACACGAATGTTGCAGAGCTCTTGCTTGCAAGGCAAAAGTTATAGAGTATTTACATTGCAGTCCCTTCGGCCTCAGCTGCTCCTTCCCCACCTTTCAAACTCACAATCAGTCCCATTGTTCAGACCCATTGGCCATTTAGCTATTATAGGACATTAGTCGGAATAGAGTAATACAACATTGAATGTTGTAAAAATGGATGTATGGTAACAATCTAACAATTAATGTATTTTCCACCTTACAGTGAGATACAGAATATAATCAAAGGATATTATATTAGTTCCTTTTTTTTGCTTTCCCAAGATTTGATCATACAAATTAATAATAATCGTTAAATTTCATAATACACCTCATCACATCTTTGAGATGCCTTAAAGCACTTTATTTACCATAGAATGTGATGACTGGATATTTCGTAGGCAAACAAACTGTAACTGCCAATCTATGTACAACAATGTCCTTCAAACAATCATGAAGTGAGTGACCAATTTTATTTGGGAAATTATTTGCCAGGGCAATGGGGCAACTCTTATCGAATAGTGTCATGGAATCATTAACATCCACCTGAACAGGCAGCACTTATTATAATAATAATCTTTGCACTTGATAAAGCGCCTTATCACGTCCTCAAGACGTCTCAAAGCGCTTCACAGAATATACTGTAAAGTGAATTGAATGTATATTTTGTGGGCAATTGCACACAGTAGTGTCCCACAAACAGTTGTGGATTGAGTGACCAAATTATTATTATTTATTAATTTATTTTTTGGAAAGGATTACCACCCCTGGAAATGTGATCTGCCAATTAACTAACAACCACCTACTGCTAGGTGAACAGAGGTGTGTGGAGTGAGGAAACTTGCCCAATGTTCCGCCCTGCCCCCGGGAATCGAACCCAGGTCCTCTCGCTTGGGAGACGAGTGCTCTTGGTTTCTAGAGTCTCAGACGTTCAAACGTCTAAATGTCTAAAATAATAGTTTAAGCAACAAACTTCTTATTGGCTTCCCATGTGTGGTTTGGAGGAGCAGAATCAAGCACACTGCAGACAATGTCCAAAAAAGCTACAGAAGAAGCTTTCGGATATCCTTCCTGGAAACTTCCTCCAGGAGATTCATTACATTGAAATGGAAATGACATGAAGAGGAGCAATGGACATAGGGATCTTAAACATATGGATTTAATTACACTACACAATCGCAGATCCCTTAAGGAGAAAGCAAGCAAACGTCAACATAATTTAAACCTGAGCCCTTAAGAAAGGAAACTTTGAACCATGGCATGTGAGACAACACTACAGTGGGCTACAGTGCTTTGCCTTTATCTTACTTCTCAGTTATCCACTTCCCCTCTACTCTCTGGTGCCCAGATGATTTGGGGGCTTTTGGGTTCACCTCACGGTCTCCTCTCGGGATAGGTACTCTTGGAGCAGGCGATACATGCCTCCTGAAAGGCACTATATAAAAATGCAAGGAATATTGCTATGTTTCGTTCTGTGGAGCTGAGAATGTCAGACACCTAGCATTTGGGGGGAACTTCAGAGAAGTCCGGCCTGTAACTCAGGCCAGCTGCTTCATGTCACATGGCTGTCAGTGATTCCGCGAGACCGCTTCCTCTTGGAAGAATCACCAGAGGCTCCATCCCACAGCTTGAAGCAATTGAAAAGACTGGAGGAGTGTTTTTCAGAGCCTTCCCATTTCACTTGACCTGGCCCCGTCCTCTTGGTCACACCGAGTCCATGATCGGCCAAAAGGCTCTGGTTTCACCCATCAAGGTCCTGGTTTCTACCTGATTTCTCTGTATCCACATGGCTTTGTAGTGACTGCCAAAACACAGCATCTTTGGCCGAGCGAAGCCTCCAACCTACACTGCAGGCAATAACACAGAGAGGACCACAAAAGGCTCTTTTACAAAATCAGTTCAGCTCAGATCTGAGGTGGATGTTAAAGATCCCGTGACACTATTCGAAAAGAGAAGGGAGTTTCTCTCTCCCGGCACAGTGGCTAATAATACCACAGATATACTCACTCCATGTTTGGGGATCTTGTTGTTTGTAAATTGGCTGCAGTCTTTGCCCACAAATATACAACAACAACAAATTATATTTGTAAATCATCTTTCATGTTGGGAGAACAACCCAAGGTGCTGGACAGTCAGGGATTTGGACCTAAGCTGGCAGTTGGGATAATAATAATAATAATAATAATAATAACAATAATAATAATAATAATCCTTGCATTTGATATAGCGCTTTTCACGTCTTCTAGATGTCTCAAAGCGCTTCACAGAATATGCTGTAAAGTGAATTGACTGTATATTTGTGAGTGAATCGCGGCAGCCAATTGCGCACAGCAGTGTCCCACAAACAGTTGTGGATTGCAAATGACCAATTTATTAGTGTTTTGTTTTGGAAGGATTATTATTAGGCGTGTGAAGGAAACTTCAGAGGGAGTGGAGGGAAGGGGGGGTAGGGGTTAGGAGGGTGGTCGAATGAACAGTCGAAGAGGAGGGTCTTGAGATATGCCTTGAAGGAGGCGAGGGAGGGAGCAAGATGAAGGGACTGGGGGATGGATGTTCAAAGAGAAGCTGAAGGCCTGACAGACGATACCCTCAATATACTCAATATACAATAACATATAATATAAAATGCAAGCATTATTATGATGGCTATAATGATTATTATGATGATCATTATCAACCCCAGTCATAGTTGGGGCAGACCAGGTATATGGGAAATCCAAACATCGGAGTTCAGGATTCCATTTAAGAACCACAAAGTTTTTAAATGTGCGGATGTTTTTTGCTTTTTTGGCGCTGCCCACAAATTGGGTCCCTCTCCAATCAGGGCAGCCATTTTACATGACAATCCTGAGTCCTTTTGGGGAGGCAGTCGAGCTGTTTAGGGAGCACAGTCAAGCTTAGGTCAAGGAGCCCCTATAGTACTGCATACATTTCCCGATCCTGCAAGTAGGAACCCGGTTGTTAGTCGATTGGCAGATTGCTTTTCCGGGGGTAATAATCCCTTCAAACAAAAATAATAATAATTTGGTCACTCAATCCATGACTCTTTGTGGGACACTGCTGTGTGCAATTGGCTGTCGCGTTTCGCCCACAAAATATACAGTCATTTCATTTTACAGTATATTCTGTGAAGCGCTTTGAGACGTCTCAAAGACGTTATAAGGTGCTATATCAAGTGCTAGGATTATTATAACATACGGCAGCTGCGTAGAGACAGTAATGAGGAGCTAATGTTAAAAAATGCTTGCATTTGGTATTGTGCCTTATCTCATCAAAATTGGATCCACCACGAACTTCAGTAACCTGCATTTGTAGGCAAAATTAATAATAGTAATAATAATCCTTACATTCTGAATGCATCTTATCACGTCTTCGAGACGTCTCAAAGCGCTTCACAGAATGTACTGTAAAGTGAATTGACTGTATATTTTGTATATTTATATAGTAAGACTGAATTGAAGGATTTTCCACAATTCTATCCGACCTCAAATTTTAAGGCAAAATGATCTTACAGGTTAAGATGAGGTAGAATGCGGGGCCATAAAAGTGTTGTGCATAAATTGCAATGTTTGTAAGTTTGGCAGATCAGAGCTTGTCAGTTCACTCAGCATTCACATTCACAAAATAAAATTAATCCACGGCATTCGGCAGTCAGGTCAGCGGACACAATCTATTGATTTATCTCTACTTTATTCTGTCTGCTCCAGGCTGAATATTGTCCCTGCACTCTTGCTCCATCCACAAACTTTGACCCTTTAACCTTGCCAACATTCATGTGGTATCCAGTATAAGAAATGCTAAGACGGTACCTCTAACATTTAGCTTGAAATAATGTGATCCGACCAGTAACATAATGAACAATGACTCAGTGCTAGCTGCCTATGTACATGGTGACCAAAAAGTCATGATATCTAATAATAATAATAATAATAATAATAATAATCCTTGCATTTGATATAGGGCCTTACCACGGCTTCCAGTTATCTCAAAGCACTTCACAAAATATACTGTAAAGTGAATTGATTGTATGTTTTGTGGGCGACATTATCCCTATTATCTAAAAAAAATCTTTAAGACTTATTAGACATTGTAATAGTCTCTCAACATTTTGGTCACCCGGTAGATAACATCCGGGGGAAAAACAGAATCGAACAAACTAGAAGCTCCACTAATCTCACTTCATTTTTCTCTCACATCAGATCAATTTCTACTTTCGTTTGTGACCATTTCCTGAATTAAAAACATTTGCTGATCCAAACATTATCAATGGTCAGCCTGACTAAGACAGTAACAATCGCATCTCCGAGCCCTATATCAAGACTTTGAGCCCACAGTCCAGGTTCACATTCCAATAGAGTGCTGGGGGAGTGCTGGATTATCAGTGTTGCTGTCTTTCAGATGAGAGGTTAAACCAAGGTCACTCCTGCTTGTTCAGAAGGATATTTAAAGATCCCATATCACTATTCAAAAAAGGAGGAAGTTTCTCCCTGTGCCCTGGCCAACAATCCCCCAAATTCAGTCACTTCACACAAAATTGGTCATCACCTCAAAGCCATTTGTGCAAATTAGCTGCCAAGATCACTTACAAGTGCACAGTCACTACACAGTAAAATCTGTGGAGCATTTTGAGACATTGATGATAAGCACTAAGTCAAATACAAAGATTATGGAGCTAAATGGAGGTGATTGTGTAGTGATTTGTGCACTTGCCTTGCCGGCGAGAGGACCTGAGTTCAATTCCCGGGCAGGGCAAAACCTCTACACAGTAAGTAGGAACGTGGTTGTCAGTCGATTGGCGGATACTTTCCGGGGGTAATAATCCCTCAAAACAAATTGGTCACTCACTCCACGACTCTGTGACATTTGGGTTTGGTGCCTTTCACGTCAGGAGGACGTACCAAAGTGCTTCACAGAATATATTGTAAAGTGCAGTGGTTATGTATTTTGGGGTCAAATGCAGCAGCCAATTTGTGCACTGCAATGTCCACAAACAGAAGTGAAGAATTAATTTATATCTGAGGAATTGTTGGCCAGAGCACTAGGACAAACTACCTTCTCTTTGCTTATAATGCCACGGTACCTTTATTGCCAACCTGAACAGGCAGACAGGACCTCGGTTTAACATCTCATCCAAAGGACGGCACCTCCAACAATGCAGCACACACCAAGCAGTGCACTGGAGTGTTAATCTACACCAGGGTGAGCCACACGCACACGTATTATCTGACCAGAGACTGACCAGAACAAAGTGGCAGCCGGAAGGTAAAGCAGTGAAGTTTAAATGGTTTGCAGGCAATTGGCAAGTTACCAAAGTCATCCGGCAGGCAGCTTGTTGGACCACCCTGCACTCTCGACTCTCTGAGTTCTAAATCATAACATGGGGCTTGAACCCACACCCTTTTCACGCAGGGGTGAGAGTGCAATTACTAGCTAAGCCAAGGCTGGCGCACAAGGTTACAAAAATTCTTATGGTCTTAGCCTTAGGATCGCTGTCTTACAAATTAAGCTAATGCAGCATTTTGCAAATATTAGTTTTGGTCTAATTTGGAACTAGTTTATTTTAACTGCGGAAACCTGGCCTCCAAATTAAACCTACTTTAAAGTCATGCCCAAACTCTGCACAATCTTAAATAATAATACAATGGTCTTAAACTAGTAAGAAATACCAGATCCCTGATTAATGGTTCCATTGCACTCCCAAATCTCTTGAAATGTGTTCTAGAGGTACCGCTTAAAAAGTGATCTCACCACAAAGGAATACAACAAAGGATATAATTATGTACTTTTTTATGTTAAGAACCAAGATAAAAGTCTAATGCCCACAGGGGAGATCAACCAAAGTTGAAAGTAGTAAAGAAATTAGATAAGTCAAGGAGTAGTGGTTAGGTAATAGTGGTTAGGTGATACTAAACCTGAGTTTTAAATGTGAGGTTTATGTGAGAGAAAGAAGACTGAGGCAGTAAGGAGCTGCAGCATTTCCAGACAACAGCCCAAACTGCCAATTACAATTGCAATTACATGTCACAGGAAAGCAACACGAAAACAAGATCCCTCACCTCTCTATGCACAGTCCGTTGAACAAGTAAACCAGCGCCACTTCATTTATATTGCAGCAGTACAGCCAAAGGCAGCTCTACAAAACAAACAGCACATTCCCTATGGCAGTCTATGTGCCTGTATTAGAAACACTTTTAAGAGATAAAATTGGCTGCTGGGTTTCATACACAAAATATACAGTCAATTCACTTTACAGTATATTCTGTAAAGCGCTTTGAGACATCTCGAAAATGTGATAAGGCACTGTATTAAATGCAAGGATTATTATCAAAATCTCTCATAAGGAACTATAATTCAACAACAACAAATTACATTGTGGGGCATCCCAAGGTGCTAGATAGACAGTGAAGGATTTGTACTCGAGCTGGAGATTGGGATCAAGCGAGTGGAGGGCAGGGAGTGTGACTGAAAAGGAAGGTCTTGAGCCAGGCATTCAGTGGCTTTAGAACGCAGCATGAAAGCCAGTGACTATGGAATGACACAGTTCTACAGTATCGGATACTCGACAGAATCTAAACTTTCACAACAAGTTAACCCATTAAGCAAAATGGGAACATGTAATTCAGTTGCTCAGCACACATTACATCCATTGCTTGGACCTGGGTTTCAACCCTGCTCAGATCAATGAGATCAATAACTCTTCCCTCTGTTCACACTAAGGATTCTATGTGAAAGGAGCATGCTACAGTATGCTAACTGGGTCTAAATGTGACACTAAATTGGAAAATACATTCAAAGTGACCAGAAATAATTTTCGTTTGAAAACTGAAGTGCGGCATTGAGCAATAAAGGGGTGGGAATCTGCTTTTATGAAGAATTATACTTGCATTTGGTATAGCCCCTTTCACATCAGGAGGATCTTCCCAGGATTTACTGTAAAAGGTATTTACAATGTTCCCCAAACAGCCATGAAGTGAGTGATCAATTTTATTCAGGAGATTCTTGGCCAGGACACCATGAAAAACTCCCTTCTCTTTTCGAGTATCACCATGGGATGTTTAACTTGCACCTGAACAGACAGACGGGATCTCAGTTTAACATCTCATCTGACATTGCTGCACATCCCCAGCACTGAACTGGGGTATCAGCCGACGTGAGTTCAAAGTACCAACTCTGACTCAGATGTGGAAGTGCAACTGACTAAGCCAGACTGACACCTTTTGAGGTTAAAGGGCATTTGTAGGGTTAACTAACAGGAGCTTTACTCTGCACCTGCCTGTGGTGTATCTGATCTGGGAGTTCATGCTTGACAACAATACGGCGAGGCCTGTAACAGAAACGTTTTCCAGTGGGCATCAATAACACCTTGATGAGCACACACAAAAAAAGATGTAGAAGCGAAAAATGTCCCTGGAGCCTATTATTCACTGAAACATGACCTTACCCAACAGCTGACATGTTAGAGTTTTCAGAACAGACTGTTCCTGCTTGTTCCAGGAACTCAACTCGTCTCAGAAGCTCCGGTCCATAAGTGTTACTTCCCCCAACATATCGCTGTTCTTGTGCCCACGGAACACAAGCACAGCAGATCCATTGTTCCTACAAATTACGTACATTGTCTGACACGGTTGTACAGGTGTTGTGTTCTCTGGTCTGTCCAGGAACTGAATTGGTAACATTACACACGAGGACTAGAGCACAGCTCCCAAGTGAGAGGACCTGGGTTCAATCACAGGCAGGGCGAAACGTTGGGCAGGTTGCCTTACTCCACACTCCTCTATTTACCTAGCAGTAAGTAGGACCCTGGTTGTTAGTCAATTGAAAGATCATTTTTCTAGGAGTATTAATCCCTTCGAAAGAGAGAGAGATAGATAGATAGATAGATAGATAGATAGATAGATAGATAGATAGATAGATAGATAGATAGATAGATAGATAGATAGATAGATAGATAGATAGATAGATAGATAGATAGATAGATAGATAGATAGATAGATAGATAGATAGATAGATAGATAGATAGATAGATAGATAGATAGATAGATAGATAGATAGATAGATAGATAGATAGATAGATAGATAGATAGATAGATAGATAGATAGATAGATAGATAGATAGATAGATAGAAAGAAGCTGAACCATTTGTTTTGCTGGGAGAAGAGCTAATCGGCAGGAGATAAAATTCTAATGGACGTTTTCAAAACTATAAATGTTTTTTAAGAATAGTTTGAGGATGACAGTTTCCAATGATTAGCAAAGCAACTGCTTTATATCAGCAACCGCACTGCATCATCTTATCATTGTCTGACATCAGTGTGGAATTCCGAGTATCACAGCAATCAATCACATGGTTGTAAATAGCTCGACACATCCCATGCTCTCCTATTGCACTGTTCTGTTTTCCTACCCAGTCATGTACTGTGTCAAGACAATAGCCCTTGAACGTCTTTGGGCAATGTGCTGATTGTGTACCAGGTCAGAGTGGTTGATGTCCCTTGTGCTGCAAGGTGATTGTGCCAACAACAACAACTTGCACTGGTATAGCATCCTCCACACAGGATAGCATCTCAGAGCACTAAACAGTGGTGGAGCCCAACTCCGAGCCGGTGGGAGGGGGGAGGTAGCCATAAGCATGGTTGAAGAGGAAAGTTTTCAGGCGGGACTTGAAAGAGGAGAGAGAGGGGGCAAGACGGAGGGATTGAGGAAGTGTTCCCGAATTTTGGGCTGTAGTGGCTGAAAGCACAACCTCCGATGGTGGGGCAGAGGGTGCGAGGGACAAGAAGGAGGCCAGTGCCAGTCGAGCAGAGGCACTGGGTGGTGAATTGGGGAGTGAGGAGGTCGGAGAGGTCGGCAGGTGTCAGGAAGCGGATGGATTTGAACACGATTGTCAGGATTTTGAAGTCGATCCGTTTGTTGATGGGGAGCCGGTAGAGCCTGGGCCAGAACTGGTGAGATGTGGGTACGGAGTTTAGTCCGGGTCAGCATGCGGGCAGCAGAGTTTCGAATGAGCTGGATCTTGTGAAGGGTGGAGCTGGGGAGACCAGCGAGGAGTGCATTGGAGTAAGTTACTGTAAAGTGAATTGATTGTATATTTTGTGGGTGAAACGCGGCAGACAATTATGTACAGCAGTGACCCACAAACAGTCGTGGATTGAGTGACCAAATCAATATTTTTTTTAAGAGATTTTTACACCTGGCAAAGCGATCCGGCAATTGACTAACAACTGGGTTCCTACTTACCGCTAGGTAAACAGAGGCATATGGAATAAGGAGCCAACGTTTCGCCCTTCCTGGAATCCATCTGAAGTACTCTTGCTTGCAAGGCAACTGTTCTAACCACTGAGCTACAGGACTCCACAAGGAGATACAGGAGATGGCATATAACGTGGACTCGATGACTGAATATGTAGCCGAGAACTTTGTTTGCTTCTGCAGCTGAGGTCAAAAGGAAACATTCTACAGCAACACACTATAACCTGCGAGACATTCACCCCAGAAACAGGATCCTTTCAAGGTAAGCCACAAAGGGAAGGAGGGTGAATAGGCAAAAGCAGAGTTCTTTAAAACGGTACTCACAGCCTCCTCTGAGGTTGTGAAGTAAACTACAATGTGTGGAAGTGATTTATTTTCACTGTGCTGCCTGCCTTAGTTTGTCCATTCACTCAAACATCCCCTTTTGTTTTCTGGTTTTCCCATTGGAGTTAGGAATAAAACGCGCAGTGAAATGGAGCATTTTATTCCTCCCCACTTCTCCGTACTAGATATTACACACTAGGGTCAAATATTACCTTGGGTCCTTTGAGTGATTCCACGCCTGTATTAAAGGTGATGTATAGTTAAACCTTTTGGTGTAATAACAATATTATATTGGTATAATAACACAATAAGAGTGTGTTGTGGGTATATTTAATATTTTAACAATTTCTTAAGAGGGATCAAAAGATGCTTTGCAACAGATAGTTTTTTTAATGTTTTTGCAAATGATGTCAAGACCCCATAATCAGTTTAGTCTGAGTTTCATGGTATTTCCTTAGGCCTAATAATAAAAATCTCATTTTGTCTTGACCAAAGACAAATTAGAGAGGCCAATAGGAAATTAAGCAGCTTACTGAACTCATCATCCTCCATGACTACTTGAACCACTGCATTTCATTGGTTTGTTTCATTGCAGGTCGCACACACACTGGGACAACTGCTGTACATTCCACACGCACGGATTTACAAGCTTATCTGCCTGGAGATAATCCTGGTCCACTTGAGAGGGAGATATGCAATTACCTCAAAATCAAGGTTAAAACTAATCTTCGAGAGGGCAAAAAGATTTCACATGAAAGCAAAGCTAAAGAGCATCCATACAGTGGATAAAAGGGGAGCATTTTACCTTAGTGAAATGTTATCTGCGAGAGTTCATTCTGGCTTTAGTTATAACCTGGGCCGATAGAAAAATGCGGAAATATTTGCCAAAAATTGCGGGCATTTGAGCAATTCCCAGCAAAATGTAAGCAAATGCCCCACAATTTTGGCAAATATTCTCCCACTTTTCTATCAGCCCAGGTTATAACCACTGAGGTAATCTTCTTCCTGTGATACTGAGTTAAAGCATACATCTGATGAAGTTTCCATGTAGTATTCTAGAAAATGGAACAAAAGTATTAGTTTAGGTATTTGTAACAATATCCCTTCTAACCAGATTTTGGAGATCAAGTGGAAAAAAGATTTACGTTCATCAACTCAGTTTTACAATATCTGTAGAACACAACTTGTCCTTCGTTGCCTGTGATTAGCTCAAGCACACATACACACATCCGGGATACTGGGGATGAATTAGGCTTCTTAAAAAGCAATTCATTGAGATTAATTCCACTTAGAAATTCAAAATATTTCCCACTGGAGTAGATTTGTGTGCATTTGTATGCAAACCATTTACAAAAGGTGATCTCTCATATGGAAAGATGTAGGACAATCTACTGAAAATAAATTATATAATTAGGATCTAATTTGTGATGTTTGCACATCATAACTTCTAGTTTGCAAAATTCATGGGCAGCAAAATGCAAAGCTAGGAATAAATGCCTACAAGAAACGGTTGGAATTGAGTCAACTACTAATTCTAAAATATTGAAGAAGGGGGCAATAAACTAGAAGGCTTCAATAAACTTCAATAAAGCCCATTTTGAAAAGAAATAGTTTTATTGATTTTGGGAGAAAAAAAACAAGAATACAAATCTGAGTTAGAAAAACATGCAATAATGTAACATTTGTTTTCTTGTAACTCATCTACAGGGCTGCAATGGCACAGAAATAATTATTTGATGAGTTATCTTATTGGAGATGCAGGCAGACCCATAGTACTTTGAGCTATATATTTTAAGGAGTTGTATTCTTAGCTTTTAGGAACACTGCACACATCTTTTCCCCCCACCCACCCCCACCCCGTACTCTCAACACCCTTTACATGAAACACATAGCACAGCAGGTTATAAATAATAATAAGTCCCACTTGATAGTCAGAGAGTGCAACAACCAAAAAGGTTGCATTGAATGGTAATGTTTTACATTCAGAAGTGATCTGCCATGAAACAATAACACTTGGTCTTCAAAGATGAAGAATGACTTGGTGGACAGACTCCCTATAACCCAATTGCTGACAAGGCAACACTGATCTATAAATCTTTAACTGTTACATAAAACATCCTTTGAGGGCAGAAAGCTTAATCACAAATGTCAGCAAATCAAGTAGAAAAGCACCCACCTAACTGGACACTCCTACCTCATGGTTAACTGTTCATCAGCCGTTGTGTATAATAATAATGATAATAATAATAATCCTTGTTTGATATAGCGTCTTATCACGACTTCGAGATATTTCAAAGCATTTCACAGAATATATTATAAAGTGAATTGACTGTATATTTTGTGGGTGAAACGCGGCAGCCAATTGCCCACAGCAGTGTCCCATAAGCAATCATAGATTGAGTGACCAATTTTTATTATTATTAATAATTTTGAAGGAAATATGGTTTTATAAATGCAACTGATTCTCACCAATTTACACATCAACCCATCAATCCTTCATCAATTCATTACAATAAATCAGTTTGATAGCTCCCAAAATATAAAAACTGTATTTTTTCAAAAGTCCCTTTCAAAACACATTGTTTGGAAGTCAAGTACTTTATATTAGATTCCGGAGGTGATTCCGATCAGGTGCATTCATACAACATACCAAATAAAACACTTCAGAATGTCAGGTGCCATAGCACAGCAGCTATAAATAATAATAATAATCCTTGCATTGCATATAGCGCCTTATCACATCTTTGAGACATCTTAAAGCACTTCATGGAATATACTGTTAAGTGAATTGACTGTATTTTTTTTGTGGGTGAAACACGGCAGCCAATTGCGCACAGCAGTGTCCCATAAACAGTCATGGATTGAAGTTACCAATTTATTATTATTATTATTTATTTTTTGAAGGAATTATTACCCCCAGAAAAGCGATCCGCCAAACAACTAACAACCAGGTTCTTACTTACTGCTAGATAACAACAAGCACTATTTGCTAATACAATAACAACAAAATTACATTTGTAAAGTGCCTTTCACGTCGGGAGGATGTCCCAAGGCGCTGGACAGACAGAATTACGGACCAGAGATGGGGGTTAGGGTGTGGGAGGGTGGAGGGCGGGGGGGAAGCAGGGAGATCAAAAGCACGGTCAAAGAGGAGGGTCTTGAGGTGGGTCTTGAAGGTGGCGATGGAGGGGGCGAGACAGAGGGACTGCGGGATGGAGTTCCAGAGGGTGGGGCAGAGTGGCAGAAGGCCCACCCGCCAATAATGGGACAAGTAAGGTGGGGGACTTGAAGCAAGGTTGAGTGTGCAACCAATGATGGTGATGCTGTCAGCGCCTGAGGTGTGGAGGCGCTGACAGGAACCAATCAGGAGAGCCTCGGTCATGTTGACGTTCAACTGAAGAATGTTAGCTCTCATCCAGGACTTGATGTCTGACAGACATTCTGTTAGGATAGCAGTGGTCCTGGAGTCAAGGGTGGAGGCAGAGAGGTGCAGTTGGGTGTCATCCGCATACATGTGGAAGTTGATCCCATGTCTGTGGATGATGTCACCAAGAGGGAGCATATAGATAGTGAAGAAGAGGGAACCAAGGACAGAGCCCCGAGGAACGCCGCCCAAGACAGAGGTGTGTGGAGTAAGGAAACTTGCCCAACATTTCACCTGCCAGGAATCAGGTTTGTCACTTGCCGGGTGAGTGCTCTAACCACTGAGCTACAGTACTGCATAAAGATAGATAAAGAGGGAGTTAGGTGGAGGGACTGAGGCAGGAAGTTCCAGAGATTAGGGGCATAGTATCTGAAGGCACAGCCACCGATGGTGTGATGGAGGGATCGGGCATAACACAAGCTGAATTAGCTGATGGGAGTTGAGTGTTTGGCATGATCATTGACGGAAGGCACCATCACTAACAGGAGCAGTATTCAGCACCCCTTGTGCACCAGACCCTGATCTCAAATACAACTGAAGTGCAACACAAGCTGGGAATCAAATGTAGCTTCAAATAAATGGGCAATTCTAATTCCTTTTTCACTTGAGTTACTTTCTTCTATTTTTAGAAATTGTAATCCATTTTAAGTGCCACACAGGGTCGGTCAGGTTCCTTTTTAACATACTGTGTTTCAATAACAGGAAACTTAATTCACGGAAATCTAAGTGATGTGTTCATCTTGTTTTACATTTGTTTAAAGGTTTAGTTCAGAAATATGATACTGGTGTAAAATCTCACAGGATTGGTCTGAATTAAAGTGGTGGAATAATAAGAAATCAACAAATCACAACATTTTTAATCATTTCATTTCTTATGCATCCTTTTGATCCATCCAATTAATCCTTGAAATGTTCTGCATGAAAATATGCACCTAACTGTAGACACAGATTAATAGGATGCTATTTAGCAGCATGTTACATTTTTATTGCTTAAGACATCATGGTATTATTAGTATCACTGTTTATCAACACCCAGGTCAAGTGAAAGAGATCATGGGTCATGTGAATTTCCTGGAGACTTGGGCATTATGCAATATTTATTAGTCAGATACTACAACTGACAGTTGGATCAGCTTCATCCATTATGTAGTCCTGTAGTTCAGTGGTTAGAGCACTCGCTTTGCAAGCGAGACACCTGGGTTCAATTCCAGGCAGGGCGAAACCTTGGGCAAGTTTCCTTACTCCACACACCTAAAAAAATAATCCCTCCAAAAGCAAAACCAACAGTAAATCAATCATTTTCAATCCACGACTGTTTGTGGGACACTGCTGTGCACAATTGGCTGCGCGTTTCACCCACAAATATACAGTCTGTGAATATACATATTCTGTGAAGCGCTTTGAGATGTCTAGAAGACGTGAAAAGCGCTATATCAAATGCAAGGATTATTATTATTATTTTTATATTATTACATTACTTGTCGTTTACCAAAGCACCATTATAATAATCTTGCATTTGACATAGTGTCTTTCACTTTCTCAAAGCATTTCATAGCATACAGTATGAAGACTGTATATTTGGAGGCTTGTCATGAATTCAAAGTCCCGAAGTGGAACTTGAACCCAGGAATTTCTGAAATTCAGCTACATTTGGTATTTGTAGCACTCTTGGGTCAAAAGGTGGTACGTTCTCTTGAAAAGAGAAAGGCAATTTCTCCTGATGTCCAGGCCAACATCCTCCAGATAACTTGGCCATTCGTGTTATGGATGTTTGTGAGAAAATTGCTGTGAATACCCTAACTGCTGCATTTGCCTATGCATACAGCCATTACGCTTGGCAACAATTATCTGTGAACATCTAACAGTTTTAAATAAAAACAGAAGTTATATTAATAGTGATATTGTCACTGAATTGTCCACTGTGATGCTGGGTGCACTTGGATGAAGGACTCTTCCCACTCCCGTTAACCCTGTAAGCCAAAGCCTTAACGGGTAAGATGGTCCTAGTTGGACAAGCAGTGGGAAAGCTTGCCAGATGGTATATTCAAAGGCAAGTTACCACAATGTATACTCTGAAGTCCCCAAGCTTTGGCTCTTGCAAACCTGTGCTTAATATTCTCAGTAGTTAGGTAAGGGGGATGCATCCCTCCAGAGAGAGATTTTGTTCCAGACATTTTGTTCCAGACACAGGAATTTCCATGTGTAGGTGGCATGCATGGCACTCGCATACTCCTAAACATGGTGATGATTGTGTCAAACACCTGGCTAAGCAAAACAAAATAATGGTTCCAAACACTAACCACCAGTTTTCTAAAGTGAATTAGTACAGTTTGGATACATAGTATGGAAGACAAGACATTACATTTAAGATGGTTGTCAAAAGATTCAGAGGGGAGAAGAGGAGAAATTTTGCTTAGTGAGTTGTTCAGATCTGGAATGCATTGCCTGAAAGGATAGTGGAAGCCGATTCGATAACAACTTTCAAGAGAGAAGTGGATAGATATTTGGGAGGACAAATTTGCAGGGCTATGGGGAGAGAACGGGGGAGTGGGCTTCATTTGGACAGCTCTTTCAAGAGCTGGCATGGGCACAATGGACCAAATGGCTTCCTTCTGTGCTGTATAATTATATGATTTGATGATTACACCAGAAGTATTTCAGCCCTGGTCTATATATACTCAAAGGTAGGTTTCCAAGGCAATTTTGGCAGCAGATTCCTCCACACCTGTAATGTTGGTGAAAGGCCCATTACAGTCATGTTAGATTGCTGCACTAGGGAAGTAAGTGATGCAGAGACTAGCATTTCATTTCCTGACTCGAAAGGAACAAAAGGAAATACAGAACATGTATTTCTTGTCAAAGCTACAGTTGTTGAATAGTAAACTGGATACAGATGTTGGAAACGTTCAGAAACTGTCTACGCAAACATTGCCTTCAAATTCCTTTCGGAGGAGTTCAGGATAAGTTGACACTTAGCAGCGCCATGGACAGGTTTACTTGTCAGCATGCAGTCTCTTTGTGGAGTAAGTGACAAGATTACTCAATTGGTGTCCGCACTTCCTGGTTTAAAGTAAAGGGAATTATGGTCAGCAAAAGGTGTTCAAAGCCAAGAAGAGAACTAAAAAAAAGTTTTTTTTAAAAAAAGGTGCATTTGCTTCTTTAAAGTTCCAAATCAATCGCCCTCCCCTTCATTGTCGGAGACTACCATAATTTATGGGCAATATTTCTTGATTGACATATAATCCTCGTTTATAAATCAGTAAGGAGATTCATTCCATCTTAAATCTCGTCTGCTGCAGTGACCTGCAGACCCCTGAGCTAATGAATGATGTTCACTGCAATTAGCAGGAATGAGCTGCAATAAGTGCTATTCACATCCAGCAGTAGTTGTAAGGATTTGAACTCAATAATGCCAGGTAATAGGTGGGTCAGAAACCTTGCCCCGATAACTCAGCAAGTTGATCGAGGGAAAAGGCAGGGTGTCATTAGTATAATAATACTCCTTGGATTTGATATAGTGCCCCCATCACGTCTTCGAGACGTCTTGAAGCCCTTCACAGAATATACTGTAAGGTAAATTGACTGTATATTTTGTGGGTGAAACGCAACAGCCAATTGCACATAGCAGTGTCCCACAAACAGTCCTGGATTGAGTAATCAATTTATTATTATCATTTTGTGAAGGAATTCAAAGAATTGAAGCGTTATAGATTCAGCTGGTATACATAGATATTGCCTGGCTAGTCATAGAATTTATTCACTGTCCAAATGAATTCAATAGAGTTATCTGTCTGCAAAATTCGCAGCAGCACAAAACTCATTTAAAATCATCTTCCAGTCAACTACAACAACTTTGAATTTCAGTATTTTTGTAAAGCGTTTAGAGGTATTTAAATGTATTATTATCTAGAGACGAGCACAACAGTTTGCTCTGTGATGGCTCATTGCCCTGGGACCATATTCTGTGTTCCAATGTTGATAACACCAACCTCGCTGAGTTGGCAGAACTGGCCTGAGAGATAGAAGCTGTGGGTACAAGCTCCATGCAGGACTTGGAACCCATTATAGTCTATGCTGATACGTGAATTCAGTACTGGGGGTATGCTGAATTGTTGGAGGTGTTGCCTTTCAGATGATGTATTAAACTGAAGCCCTAACTGCCTGTTCAGGTGGCGTTAAAGATCCCAAGGCACTACTCAAAAAGAGAAGGATGATAATAAAAATAATCCTTGCATTTGAGACGTCTCAAAGCACTTTACAGAATATATAGTAAAGTGAATTGACTGTGTATTTCGTAGGGAAAACGTGGCAGCCAATTGCGCGCAGCAGCGTGCCAAAAACAGTTGTGGAATGAGTAACCAAAATGTATTTTTTTTGAAGGGATTATTTCCTCCAGAAAGTGATCTGCCTATCGAAAAGCAACCGGGTTTCTACTTACTGCTAGGTAAACAACAACAACAATAAAAGCAACAACATGCGCTTATATAGCGCCCTCCACGCAGGATAGAGTCTCAGAGTGCTTAACAGTGGCAGAGCCTGATTCCGAGCTGGGCGTGGGGAGGGGGCCAAAAGCACTGTCAAAGAGGAAGGTCTTCAGGTGGGACTTGAAAAAAGGGAGAGAGGGGGCAAGGCGGAGGGATTGAGGGAGAGTGTTCTCCAGTTTCAGGGCATAGTGGCTGAAAGCGCGACCTTCGATGGTGGGGTGGAGGGTGTGAGGGACAAGCAAAAGGCCGGAGGGATTAATTCCAAGGGGGCACAACCTTAATATCAAAACCAAAACAGTGAGGCCCGAGGTTAGGAAGCATTTCTCCACACACTGTGTTGTGAAGATGTGGGATGCTCTGCTCCAGAAAGCTGTAGAGGCACAATACTATGGCTACTTTCATATGGCAAGAGAAGTGATTAGTAACATTTAAATAGCCAAGCCCAGATTAGTGAGCCAGTGAGTAGCTTCAGAACTGGCTTCGTGCAAGTCTGAGATGCTGCCGGCAAACAATTGAAGCGAGCATTGATTTACAATGTGCTCTATTGTTTGCGACTGGTGTCTGCAGTCACATTGAGCATTGTCTCTCACCTTCCATGGAGTTCTATAGCTCAATGATCAGAGCACTCACCTCACAAGCGAGAGATCTTGTTTCGATTCCCGGCAGGGTGGAACATCGGACAAGGTTCCTTACTCCACATAACTTTGTTTACCTAGCAGTAAGTAGGAACCTGGTTGTTAGTTAACTGATGGATCATTTTTCCGGGGGTAATAATCCCTTTAAAAAATATGTATAAATAATAATTTGGTCAATCAATCCATGACTGTTTGTGGGACACTGCTGTGCGCAATTGGCTGCCGCGTCTCGCCCCCAAAATAAACAGTTAATTCACTTTACAGTATATTTTGTGAAGCCATTTGGGATATTTTGAAGACTTGATAGAGAGCTGCATCAATTGCAAGGATTATTAAGGGTTATTTATTACTATTTCAGAGGTGGACCACAAACTTCACATGCAGCTCCCATTACATGTTATTGCCACAAATGAATATCGTCAAAAAGCAGCTGGACATTGATTTGTGGATCGCCCGTTATGCCTGGGAATAAAAGAGACACACTCAAATATTTTAATAGAGGTATCAAGGGTATGGTAAAAGGTGAGGAATTAAAATAAAACAAATCTGCCAAGATCTAATAAAGTGATGGGCTAGGCTACGCCTGTTGGGCTGAATGGGCTCCTCTTTTCTTCGATTTCTGTGTTCCTGTACGTGGCTCTTTGGCACCTCTTCAACTGAACAGCAAAGTTGTCATATAGTTTCATACAGATGGAATTAAAAGCATAATAATTGCTCCTTTAGACTCACTGACACAATATGCTAATCCCAAACAAGTACAATGAATGGATTTCATTATCTCCCACCCCCAACGTACTACACACAGCCGGCTCCACTTCTCAATATCCTGAGGAAGGCTGTTTAATAGTCGGATCCTAAAGCTTTTCTCATTACAGCGGTACCCAAGATTTACCCAAGATTTATTTATTCAGGTCATATCACAGCACTGCAGTCCTCTGGGTCAGAAGGTCATGTACTTGAGCCTGGCGGCCTGCCTGGTTCGTGATCTTTCGAGGTCGACACTCCAGCGCATACTGAAGGAACTGAACTGTCACAGGTGCCAACCTGCACATGTTGTATTAAACATGAGACTCCGTTTGCTCTCTGTGCAGTTTAAGCGAGTATAATGTCAGCTCTCGAAGTGCTTTTAGATGCTCTCCCAATGTGAAAGATTCTAGATCAATGTCAATGGTTGCTGTTGACAATCCCATGAGACTATTTTACAGAGCAGAGTACAAGTACATGCAGAATAATTGGCCGCAAATCTCACCGTGGTTTGTGGGACATTGTTGGCGGAGATTAGTTACATGTTCGCCTACATTATACGTGAGTATCATAATAATAATAATGATAGTAATCGTTGCATTTGATATAGCGCCTTACCACATCTTCGAGACGTCTCAAAACGTTTCACAGAATATAATTTGTGACCGAAACATGACAGCCTATTGCACACAACAGTGTCCCACAAACAGTCATGGATTGAGTGACCAATTTTGTTTTAGCGATTATTGCCCCCGGAAAGTGATCCTCCAATCGACTAACAACTGGGTTCCTATTTACTGCTACATAAACAGAGGCGTGTGGAGTAAGGAAACTTGCCCAATGTTTCGCACTTCCCGGGAATCAAACCCACGTCCTCTCGCTGGTGAGGTGAGTGCTCTAACCAATTCCCTATAAGACTCCAGATTAGCTCTGAGATGTCAATATGGGACATTTGTGACATTTGAGACATTTGCTTAGAAGTACACAGTCACTATACTTGATATGAATGACACTATATCAAGTGCAAGAATCATTATCATCATTATTATTATTGTTATAAATAATGAAATTAAAACAAAAACTGATACATGCTATTGTGGTTTCTGGGGCTATAATTTTTATGGTAATGCTCCTCCAGCTTGTGAGGTGTAGTGGCAGCTGGGAGCAATGTTCAAAGAAGTGCATCAAAGGTAGCCGTAATTTCATTAGTGCAAGTTTACAGAGAAATAATCCACGCTCAATTTCAGGGCAACAATGATTCTAGTGTGTAATATATCCCAAGCTAAAATGATAAATGACCACAGTAAATTCTCACTTCGCAGTTATTGCGGAGCTCTATGTAAGAATGTCTTTGAAAATCTGCAGCTGTACATACAGAAGAAATATCTGGATTAGTGAAAAATGCAAAATAATCCACTCACGACACACTTGTCCCTTGTATTCTCTGGCCTAATGTCAGTCAGCAGATTATGCAATGTATTGCACAAATCTCTCTTCATCCCCTATTGTACTCACAGGCTGTGTTTTCTGGCCTCTTAATTGTAGCGATCAAAGCACTCGTTCTACCATCCTTTTTTTTAAATGTTTTTGCAAAGCTGTGCTTTGACCTCAAATTCTTCATCGCACTAGCAGAATTGTAGAGCTACATAAACTGGAAGTATTTTGAGGGCTCAGGTTAAGGAATTGTTTAGAGATGCACATAAAATAGCATAGAAGCAATCAATATTAAAATAGCCCAGAAGAACTGATTAAGGTCTTGTTAAAGGGAATTAGGAAGGATTTTGAGCAAAATGCCACAGTTGGGAAGGCTTATCAGAGAGAAATAATCATCACTGAAGCAGCCTCTTAATTGCATGTTACCTTTATTAACTATAATTTAATTTAATAATTTTATAATTTCACCCACAAAATATACAGTCCATTCACTTTACAGTATATTCTGTGAATCGCTTTAAGACGTCTCAAAGGCATGATAAGGCTATATCAAATACCATGACTATTATTATTATAATCTTACAAACGGCATTGGGAACACAGAGTATTTTGTGAGCACTACAGATGTTAGATAAGATTTACTCCTGTTCTTAAACAATATTATTCCATGTGTTTGTTGTATAATCAGTATTCTTTGGTCTGGTTGGATGACCTCAGTAAAATTCAACTCTTGCGCCGTCGACTGGCTTGACTCTGGGACCGCGTATGTGAATGATTTACATTGGTTGAAGATGGCTCAAACTGTGTGATAGTCGACACTCCAATGCAGCACTTGGGGAATGTTGCATTTTCAGAGGTCCCATACCTTGGATAAGATATTAAAATTAAGCCCCGTCTACCTACTCAGGTGGATGTTAAAATTCCCGCGACACTATTCAAAAACAGAAGAGAGTTTCTCCTGGTGTCTTGGTCAACAATAAGTAAATAATAACAATAATCCTTGCATTTGATATAGCACTTTCCACATCTCGAGATGTCTAAAAGTGCTTCACAGAATATACTGTAAAGTAAATTGACGGTATATTTGGTGGGCAAAACTCGGCAGCCGATTGCACACAGCAGTGTCCCACAAACAATTGTGGATTGAAGTGACCAATTTATTACTGGGTTTTTTTGAGGGACTATTATCAGGCGTGTGGAGTAAGAAGACTTGCCCAAAATTTCACCCTGCCGGGAATCGAACCCAAGTCTCTCGCTTGTGAGGCGAGTGCTGTAACCACTGAGATACAGGATCAATCCTATATACTGCCAATCCTATATACTGCCAACGTAATGGTAATTTACCACTAACATTTCAGTATAAACTGAAACAGTATAAACATCAGGAGTTGCACGGAGCCCATTTATTCCCTGCTTCTTTGCAAGACGGATTTAAATATATCATCTGTTCTGATGAAAGATGCAGGAGCAAAAGTAAATCATGGCAATAATTGAAGGATGGAGTATAGGCATTTGCACCGAAATATATACAGTCACTATTCTACAATATATCACGTGGAGTCCTCTAGCACATTGGTTAGAGCACTCGCCTCACAAGCGAGAGGACCCGGTTTCGATTCCTGGGCAGGATGAAATCGTGGACAAGTTTCCTTCCTTCACATGCCTCTGTTTACCAAGCAGTAAGTCGGAATCCAGTTAGTCGGATGGTGGATTGCTTTTTTAAATAAATAACTAAATAAATGAATAAATAAATAAATAATAATTTGGTCACTCAATCCATGATTGTTTGTGGGACACTGTTCTGCGCAATTGGCTGCCGCATTTACAGTCAAATCATTTTACAGAATATTCTGTGAAATGCTTTGAAATGTCTCAATGATGTGATAAGGCGCTATATCCAAAAGCAGGATTATTATTATTATATCAAATAAAAATGTTTTACTAAAGCATAGCTCATTCTATTGGGTGATCCGCTTTGTTGATTGTTGCGTGCTTTCTATCAACTGCATCAATTGCACTAGTTGAAGATCAATACAGGGAAAGAAACTATTTGTGATGTGCTTTGTCAATCAGCATCATATGAGCCAGCAATAATTATATCACAAATACTTGCAATGTCCCAGTGGCATTTGTTTAAAAATTAAATCATTTTCGAGTCACAAATGTCAAAAGCAATAACATTCATAGATCAAAACAACTTATTTAAAAAGCAATACTTTTACACTCAAAAATCACAGGAAAGCTAGGAGTTTCAAGCACAGTAGCTAAGTTTGCAGATAATATCAAGCTATTGAAGGTGGTAGATTGCGAAGCTGAACAAGATAGGTGTCAGGAGGATTTGAAGATACTTGGGATTTAGTTAGCTCGGTGGCAGTTGAAATTCAATGTGAAGAAATGTAAAGTACAAATGGGGACACAAAATCCTGGAAGGGCCTATTATTTGAACAGAAGAAAAATAATATGTATGGAAAATGAAAAGGACTTGGGGGTCTTGCTTGACAATAAACTGAAGCTCTCCCAACAATGCTCTGTGGCAGTGAGTAAAGCAAAACAGATGTTGGGATATATCAAAAGATCAATAGCAAGTCGAAATAGTGGGGTAATCCTGCCCCTGTATAAATCATTGGTGAGACTTTTGGTAGAGTACTGTGTACAGTTCTGGTCACTGCAGTACAAAAGGGATGTTGGAGAAATCAAGAAGATACAGAGGAGGGCAACTAAAATGATTGAGCGAATGGAAGGACTGGACTATGAGGAGCATAGTAAATTGGATATTTTCATGCTGGAAAAGAGAAGATTTAGAGGCGATGTTGAGATTTCTGTCTTTAAGGTTCTAAAGGGACAAGACAATATAGGTCATGACAGGCTATTTCAACTTGTCCAAAATAGTAAAACCAGAGGATATAGCCTGCGATCGAACGGAGGTAAATTAATAATGAATCTACGCAAACACCATTTCAGTGAGCGAATAGTGAACCTATGGAACAGGCTCCCTAGGGAAATCGTTAACACAGGAAGTATTGATTCTTTCAAACACAAATTAGATAGTTTTCTTTTAGGAAATAACATTGTGGGATACAGTACATGGGTATTTGGAACATATGTGCAATGCGACAGCCAGGAAGGTGGAAGGCGAACTAGATGGACCTTGTTTTTTTTTTGTCTAGTGTTTCTTATATTCTCATGTTCTAAAACACAGCCAGGGAATTGAGCGTTGTGAAGCCAATGTGCGTGATAGACTAAATTCGATGTCCTGGTAGTCATTATATCCCCATTATTACTTCCTGCATAGATCCCTACTGGTTCAGGTTTTAATAACAAAAACAAGATAACTCTTCGGATTTAGCCAGTAGATTGTTTAAGAACCAAATATTATCTTTGGATTTTGAATCTACAGTGCAAATCCTCCAAATCTCCTTTGCGGCTCAGGAATATCTCTGATAATGTAGAAGTACACGACATTTGATGGGATTCTGCCCGCGACAAATTCAGGCTACACATCCTTACTTGCAAGAAATCAATGCCCTCAGAGGGAAAGAATGTCACTGAAGATCAGCCTTTGGATTACACTGGCTAGCAGCTGCAGAGCTAGTTTTACACTAATATCTTCCTTTTGAAAGAAACTTTTGGCTGAGTGTACATCATGGGAGTGGGGGGGTGGGGGGGGGGAAATCAGGGGCAACCCTTAGTAAGGGCCTTTTAAAGAGAATGTCTAAATGTTAGTGCACTGATGGTAAATATTACTGCCCCCAATTCTAGTTAGAAATAGAGCATCTCGTCATTTGTGGTAATGCATTGTTCCCATCAAGAACTCATTACACTTACAATGTCTAATTGTTAGACTTGTTGTATCAAGTGCAAGGATTATTCTTATTATTAATTACTATTGTCAAATCTCCTTGCCACAGCTAAACATTTCGCCACAAAATATACAGTCAATTCACTTTAAATTATAATCTATGAATTCTGAGACGTCTCAGAGATGTCATAAGACGCTATATCAAATGCAAAGATTATTATTAACATTATTGTCATTTTACCTCAGTGGAGGTGGGAGAGGAGTGGTCGTACCTTCAAAGGCATTGCACTGTTTTTGTTTGCATTTTCATGGATACAATAATTATTATTATTATAACCATAGTGGCAGACCTTACCATCAATCTTCACTTCATCAATTCATGAGCTGAATGGGAGAAGGACTGGGGACTGGGGGGAAGGTGCTGAGCTGTTTGAAAGTGCCATTGAAGATGAATCGCCATTGAAGATTAAGTCAAGCTTTGATGGTGGAGTTCAAGATCATGAGGGTTGGTGGTTGAAAACTCACTTACCGACGGTGCAGTGTGAGTGCTAGATATGAAGTAAGCTGAGTAGAGCGAGCAGTCAGGGACAGAGATCAGAAGAGATATACACTGTGATATATTCTACATCTGGGGCCAGAAGACGGAAGGGGAGGGAAGGTGAAGCGATATGATAATAATCCTTGCATTTGATATAATAATAAATATCTTTGTATTGAAATCCTTGTATTTGATATAGCGCCTTATATGTCGTTTAGACGTCCCAAAGTGCTTCACAGGATATACTGTAAGTGTAATGCCTGTGTATTTTGTGGGCGAAACACGGTAGGCAATTGCGCATAGCAGTGTCCCACATACAGTCATGGATTGAGTGACCAAATTAATATTTTTTGGAGGGATTATTACCTCCTGGAAAGCGACTGCCAAATGATATCTCGCCACCAGCAACTCAGCATGAAATTCCCATTCAATCCACTCTGCGGTGGAGCATGCAGTCTAATGTAATTTATATATAAAAGAATTATAACCCTTGCATTTGATATTGCATTTGTAATGTTGAAATTGTAATGCTTCACGGGTAATTGTGGTAAAGTGAAGTGACTGCATTTGTAGGCAAATGTGACAGCCAATTGTGCATAGCAATGTCCCACAAGCAGCTAAAATGCAGGGTGAGCAAGTTTCCTTACTCCACACGCCTCTGTTTACCCAGCAGTAAGTTGGATCCCGATTGTTAGGTGATTGGTGGATCACTTTTCCGGGAGTAATAATTCCTTCAAAAAAAAATAATCATTTGGTCACTCAATCCAAGACTGTTTGTGGGACACTGCTGTGCGCAATTGGCTGCCGCATTTCGCCCACAAAATATACAGTCAATTCACTTTACAGCATATCCTGTGAAGTGCTTTGAGATGTCTCAAAGAAGTGATAAGGCGCTATATCAAATGCAAGGATTATGATTATTTACTTTTTGAAATCAGAACTTACTTGCTTGCAAACAGCCAAAGAGCCTTATAGGGACTCTTTGACCTTTCACGAGAAAGGAAAATGCCTCTGAATTTGCCATGTGATGTGTGGGTTTACTCTCTCCCTACCCTGCTCCGATGCACCTACACAAAAGCTCAGCAGAAGTAATGTAAAGCGAGGCCTGGTGGAATCAGGAGAAGCCATACACCAACACAGCAACAAGAATCAAATGTTGGTCTGCATTTCACTTGAGAACTGCAAGAGATCAGTTTTGAAAGCAACCGAAGCAAATCCTTCCAGTCACATTGCCCACTAAACTAACAGCAGTGAAGAAATGGTTGAGTTATTAAGTGCAAGTGCTTGTTCTGAGATCACTGAGTACTGCCAACTGAGGCCTGGGGCTGTGGGATATCAGACCAGTACTTTATATTTGTAAGAACACCATTCATAGTACTTTGAGGTATTTTAGGTCACTTTAGGGAGCATTAGTGATTCAGGCAACCTTTGGATATAGCCAACTTGATAACATGTGAATCAAGTCACATCACTGTTACTTCGCTTTTAACCCTTTCACAAGTTGAGGTGCTAAGATTGCACTAAAAATGATAATCATTCTTGCATTTGACATAGCCCCTTACCACACCATCAAGACACCTAAGAGCTTCACAGGATTTCATAGTTGAGTGCAGTGAATATTTGTAATAATCCTCATAATCCTTGCATTTGATATAGCACCTTATCATGTCATTGAGACATCTCAAAGTGCTTCACAGAATATACTGTAAAGTGGATTGACTGTATTTTGTAAGTGAGCATGTCAGTCTTCAATGAAACTGTTTATTCGCAGACTGAGGAAACATTTTGTAGCACTCCCAGTTAGCTGTGCAAAAAGAAACTTTTCCTGATGTCCTCCTGATGTGAATAGCGCTACATAAATGTAAATTATTGTTGTTGTAGTTCTGTACTTCAATTTTTTTTAACATAGGCCAGAAAATCAAACATGTGGATGTTATGCAATTTTCACAGCAGGAGAGGAAATTTAGAACTCCAAACACAAATACAGCTGTAACCTAGATCAGATTTGGGCAATACAGCAAGAGTCCTGAGCCTAAGTGCATCCAGCATTTGCAATATACTTTAATAATTCAAAAAAAACGACTCCAACATTTTATCTCTGCAATAGGATTTCAAAGTTAAAAGACTTACCTCTATTTTTAGCAGTCAACGTAAGATGTTGCAGCAGCGTTTTCAACAGAAATTGATTTCAAGACAATTCAACATAGTAAAACTTACGTTTGGTATAGCATCTTTCACATAGAGAGGATGACCAAAACCACTTTACAGGATATGCTGTAAAGTGCAGTGATTGTTTTGTGGACAATTGGCAGCAACCAATTTGGACACAGTAATGTCTCACAAACAGCCATGAAGAGAGACATTGAAAGAAATTCCCTTCTCTTTTTGCATAGCGCCATGGGATCTTATTGTCCAGTACTGCATTGAAGTGTCAGTGTAGGCTATGAGTTCCAAGTCCCAATGTGGAGCTTTAACCTATAACCTGACTCAGAAGTATCTGAGCCTGACACATACAATGTAGCACAGAGGAGCTCAGGATCTTGAACCAATTTTGCATTATGTGAGCCCCTGGAAGATAATAATCCTTGTATTTGATATGGCACCTGTTACAACATTCAATCGTCTCAAATCCTTTACAGCAATCTTACAGTTAAGTGTCGTGTCTATTTTGTAGGCGAATGCAACAGCCCAACAATAAAATGACAGTACATATAACATTGAAATGTCTCAAACACTTCAAAGTTTTTATAAAGTGTAGTGACTGTATTTGTAGGTGAACATGGTAGACAATTTATACACAGCCATGTCCCACAAACAGCCAGGAAGTGAATGAGCAATTTTATTTGGTAGATTGTTGACCAGGTCACAGGGGGAAACTCCCTTCCCTTTTCTAATCGTCTCATACGATTTCTGACGTCTGCCTGAACAGGCAGGTAGACATTGGTTTAACGGCTAAATTAGCATTTCAACTAAAGTGCAATTAAAAGCAGTTAATAGTTATTGTTGAGCTTAGTGCAGGTGGGAGAGGAGTAGTCTAATCTTCAACACCATTGTTCTGCTTTTGATTGCTTTTTGCGTGGATGCGATAATTATCACGCACAATAATATCACATGCCACAATTTTCATCTCCATAATTTTTCATGAGCTCAGTTTAATTTCTCAATTAATTTGGAGTTCCTGACACATCCTGAAACCTGAATTTAAATTGTCGCTCTCTGGTGGGGAGGACAAGTTTGCAGGGCTATGGCGAGAGAGCGGGGGAGTGGGATTGATTTGGATAGCTCTTTTCAAAGACCTGGCACAGACACGATGGGCCGAATGGCCTCTTTCTGTGCTGTAAATTCTATGATTCTATGATTCTGTATGGGCTGGGGAGTTCTGATCCACAAGGTGCAGTAATAGTTAAGAACACTAGGAACCATGGAATGACTGTCAGGTCATATCATCCTTTATCCCCGAGTGTGGAAGGAAACAATTCAAGTTACTTGTAAGTTTTGAAATGATTGCTGTATATGAACTTATAAAATCTATCTCTCTCTCGCTCTCTTGTGTAAAGCAACCCTGACTGACAGATCATCAAAAAAGACACATGTCACACCATTCTAACGCATCAGACACCTCAGTTGCTTAACAAGCAAAAACACAGAGTACTGCAGCAGAATGGTCTGAATTAACTGTGTCGGAGAAGTGGCTTGTTTGGTGCTGCTACACAGCACACTACAACCCAGCAATGCTGCTCCATCTACTGAGCATTCAAAACCCCACCGTAACATGCTTTCCACTCCACTCAATCCATTCTGGGAGAATATTCAGCAGAGATACTCCATGATCCACAAAGGCAATCAAGCAAAATCTCCAGAAAATATATTCATCCTCGTATTTCCTGTGTTCAATCTTGAGCTACCATCCCCCCATCCAACCCCTACACACACACACATATGCACATACAAATCCCGGACCTCTTCATGAACATAAGAGATACAAGGAAAGTATTGCAGACTTGATAAGGTGCTATATCAAATGCAAGGATCATTATTGTGATTATTATTACATGTACTAACATTTTCCCTGGAACATTTTGGAACTCAGTCCGCACTTGCTCTATAAAGCCAGTTGAAACTTGAATTACCAATCTGGGTGGATAATCCAGTGCAGTTGGAGAAATGTATTATCAGAGTTGCTGTCTAACTGGGGGATTGATGGCCAGGGCACTGGGAGAAACTCCCTTCTTGAATTGTGCCAAGATACTTTAACATCTAACTGACTTGGCAGATCTTGGTTTAACATTTCATATAAAATACAGGAACTCCAACCACCCAGCACTCCTCCAGGACGGCATTGGAGTCTCAACCCAGACTGAGTTCAACGTTCCAACGTGGGGCTTGAACCCGCAACCTTCGTTGTCAGAGACAAGAATGCTACCAACTGAGCCAAGCTAACATGAGAAGTTGCCCTGATAAGACACTGCCAATATTTTTTCTTTCACTGTTCTTGCTGAATGTTCACAAAGCTTATTCTGAAGGAATTCATTTAAATATTTCATCATGTGTCTGACCCACCATTCTGTGGGGAAGAACATTCTTTCAATCTAGACTCACTTGTTAAATTTAGACCTATTTAAATCTAGCTCTGGTCCCACAGTCTGAATCAAATTGCTTGCTGATATCCACCTCTTCTGCGCTCTCTGGATTTTGTGTTTCACCATAGTGTTCATTGCCTGCAAGACTATCATTTTGAGAAGCTCTATTTATTATATTATATATAATATACTATTTATATTATACTGGACTTCTTTAGGCATGATGAATATTACAGCACAATTTTAATTGTTAATGTATTTGTAAAAGATCAGATTTGCATTTTAGATTTTTAGCCAATAAAATGTAAATAGCTTTGTTCCATTATCTGCCTTAAGAGATGTCTCAGATTTCTGAAAGTGATTAAAATAAATCATAGATTAAAGAACATTAATGGATCCTGCTGCAATTCAACATAGCTGGAAAGCTGCATTCCCCAAAAAGCCAGAGGCAAGATACTGTCTAGTGATCATGAGTTGAACAATGGAAAAAAAACTTACATCCAGTACAATTAATATAGTACTGGAGCAAAGTCATATTAACACTCTACCAAGGGGAGCAAAGTGGAGCAGTGGTGTTTATACTACTCTCTCCACAAAGCTCTGACTTGGTAGAATGGTCCTAGCTGGACAAGCAGCAGGAAAGCTTGCCAGACACTCTCCAGTAAGTCCTGTAAAGCACTTGTAGATGTTTTAACAACTTGTGAAAGTGCAATATTAAATGCAGGGATTATTATTCTTATCAAGAGCTCAGTGAAAATCCCTTTTTGAACTCATTTAAATTAATGCAGGAGTTGAAAGGGTAGATCAGACACAGGGGGCAGGGAAGCCTCCCGTTCAGCTTCTGTTAACCCTGCAAGCCAAAGCCCAAACCAGTAGGGTGGTCCTAGCTAGACAAGCAGCGGGAAACTGTAGAGTCGAGTGTCTTCATTTTGTTTCCACAAATGGCTTTTCCTCCAGCCCCCACACTGTCTCGCGCGGTGTTCCTCAGGGCTCTGTCCTCGGTCCCCTCCTCTTCAGCCTCTATATGCTCCCCCTGTGGTGACATCATCCGCAAACATGGGGTTAACTTCCACATGTATGCAGATGACACCCAACTCTACCTCTCCTCCTCTACCCTCAACTCCACGACCACCGATGTCCTGACAGCTGCCTGTCCGACATCGAGTCCTGGACGAGAGACAACTTTCTTCAGCTCAATGTGCGCAAAACTGAGGCCCTCCCGATTGGCTCATGTCAGCGCCTCCGCACCTCAGGCGCTGACAGCATCAGCATCCAAGGCTGCACTCTCCACCTCTCAAAGCCGGTCAGAAACCTCGGTGTTCTGTTTGACCATGAGCTGTCCTTTCTTCCTCATATCCGCGCCACAACTGGCACCGCCTTCCATCACCTCTGAAACATCACCAGACTACGGCACTACCTCACCCCTCACGCTGCTGAAACACTGGTCCGCGCCTTTATCACCTCAAGGCTGGACTATGGGAACTCTCTCCTCGCCGGCCTTCCCGGCACCTCCCTCCACACTGCAGGTCATTCAGAACTCTGCAGCTCATGTACTGTCCCGCACCAGGCTTCGGGACCACATCACTCCCACCCTCGCTCGCCTCCACTGGCTCCCCATCCCCCAGAGGATCGAATTCAAGATCCTCATCCTCACCTACAAGGCCATTCACGGCCTCGCTCTCTCCTGCCTCTCCGACCTACAATCCCTCTACTTACCTGCCCGTACCCTCCGTTCCTCTGGCTCCGGTCTGCTCCACATCCCCCGCCCCAACCGCCCTACCATCGTTGGCTGGGCCTTCAGCCTCTCAGCCCCGAGGCTCTGGAACTCTATCCCCCAGTGCCTTCGCCGCTTCCTCCCTTTCCTCCTTCAAGGCCGGTCTCAAGACCTTTCTCTTTGACGGTGCCTTCAGCTCCCCTCTCGACTCCCTACCCCCTCCTCGCTCCCTCCCTTCCCTCCCCTCACCCTGACCAATACCCCCGCTGCTCGGATCCTGACCCAACTGTCCAGCACCTTGGGACGTCCTCCCGACGTGAAAGGCGCTCTATAAATGAAATCTTGTTGTTGTTGTTGTAGTGACTGTGCATTTTCAGGGCAAATGTAGCAGCAATTTCCACACAAACAGCCATGAAATGAGCGATCAATTTTATTTGGGGAGATTGTTGGCCAGGACACTTTTCAAACAGAGTCATGGGATCTTTATCATCCACCAGGATCTCAATTTAACATCTCACCCATCCCCAGCCCCCATCCTCTCCAGAACTGCATTGGGGTGTCAGACGAGAAGCTCCAAATGAGGCTATGAGCTTATGTGTTGTGGTTTGAACCCACAACTTTCTGATTGAGCAGTGAAGATGTTATCAACTGAGCCAGGCTGACACCTGAACATTTTAATAACTGGTTTCCATCACTTTCTTTGGTTGCATTGTCATGTGTCCATGCTGTTCCATTATTGTGCAGCACAACTACATTGTAAGGCGTTTATTGGAGCTGGCAAAACACACTGTAATAAGGGCTTTATTATAGCCGAGATAAACTTTAAGATCCACTATTTATAGATCTGCATTTTGCTACTAATTGCAGTTGCTGTAAACATACATTAGCCCTTTGGCATTGCTCAGCATCAGACTTGCTGTTCTACACGTTCTGGTGTCTTAATGGCTGGTTCATGAGATTAACTGTTGTCATGACAAATAGTGGTTTAATTGTTCTATGAAAGAATCTGTCAGCAAGTCACAAAACTGAACCAATAAATTAAATCATAAAATCTCTTAAAAAGGTGTGGGTAGGATTTTCATCTGGGTCTACATTTACCTTTATCAACATAGCATTTGTCAAATTCTTAAATACAGCCTCTAATTTTAAAGCCTTTTTTTTAAAGAACAACAGAAACAGGCTTCAATGTTAAAAGTGAATTTCAGCACATGCTGAAATGCTACATTTATAATAATAATAATCCTTACATTTGATATCGTGCTTTTCACGACTGCTAGTCATTTCAATATGTATACTGTAAAGTGAATCGACTGTATGTTTTGTGGGTGAAACGCAGCAGCCAATTGTGCACAGCAGTGTCCGCAAACAGTGATGGATTAAGTGTCCAAAACTTTTTTCAAAGGGATTATTACCCCAGAAAACCAATCCGACAAACAACTAACAACCGATTCTTATTTACTGCTAGGTAAACCGAGACGTGTCGAGTGAGAAAACTTGACCAAAATTTTGCCCTCCCGGGAATCAAACCCAGGTCCTCTCGCTTGTGAGGCGGGTGCTCTAACCACTAAAATACAGGATTTATAGAGAACAATCCTGACCCAATTCCAGTGGAATTTTACCAATGATGGTTTATCATAAACCTGGTTGTTAAGCCATTTATATTTCTACAGCAATTATTTGTTTGTAGGTTTGCTTTATGTTCCTGGGTTTCAAAGTGCAGTATTAACTGCGAGCATAAGAAACTGTGGTGATTTTAAAGTGCTGATGTCCGGCTACTTAAGTGTTTCGAGATGTCCTCCTGACATGGACAGTGCTATATAAATGTAAATTGTAAATTTATGTCAGGTTCTTTTCCCAAATCCATCGTAACATATGTACATATACATATCTTCTCCTTACGGTTTTATATGTTAGTTAAATCTATAGAGTTATCTGTATGAGAGAGAGTTAATTTACTTGTCTCCAAATACGCTTGAATATATGTATAATGTATTTTGTATCATATAATTGAATATATATTATATAAGTGGGTCTGAGGCAAGGAGAAATATTGCATGTGAAAGGTTTGGAGAAGCAATTTGCAGATCTGAAGTGTTTCAGCTAGCTTATGCAAAAACTAAAGATTGAAGAAGGGGAGAGACAGCGAACAGAATTGGAGAGTTCTTAAAACAAGGGTAAGTGGGGAAAACAAGGGGGTGGGCAGGTTAGAGAGAAGTGGGCATTGCCAATCTGCTCTGGGAATCGATACGGCTCCAGAACTAGACAACAGGAAAAGCCGAAGCATTATCATCTCTAACTGTACTAGTTATTGTTACAGCGAGATTCAGGTGGAAGGAAAATGAATTCAAGCAAAAATGAAAATGAAAAATGTACCATCTCTGGAATTACTGTGGTCCCTTAATTAAGAATCCTGTGCTCACTGTGTTTACCTAGCACTACATAGGAATTCAGTTGTTAATCGATTGGCGGATTGCTTTCCGGGGTTATTAATCCCTACAAATAAATAAATATTAATTTGGTCACTCAATCCTCAACTCTTTGTGGGACACTGCTGAGTGCAATTGGCTCCTGCATTTCGCCCACAAAATATACAATCAATTCACTTTACAGTAGATTGTGTGAAGTGCTTTGAGATGTCTCAAGGATGTGATAAGGTGCTATATCAAATGCAAGGATTATTATCACCATCAGATGTCTTGAATTCATTTTCCTTCCACATGAATCTCGCTTTATCCAGTCAGCACAAGTGAGGGGACCTGGATCAATTCTCGGGCAGGGCGAAACACTGGGCAAGTTTTCCTTACTCCACACCCCTCTGTTTATCTAGCAGTAAGTAGGAACCAGGTTAGTATTCAATTGGCAGATCGCTTTTCCGGGGGTAATAATCCCTTCAAAAAAGATAAGAATGAATGAATGAATGAATGAATCAATCAATCAATCAATAGATAAATAGATAAATAATGATTTAGTCACTCAATCCATTACTGTTTGTGGGACACTGGGGTGGCACTTGGCTGCCGCGTTTCGCCCACAAAATGTATAGTCACTACACTTTACAGTATATTCTGTGAAGCTCTTTTGAGATGTCTCGAAAATGTGATAAGGTGCTATATCAAATGCATGGATTATTATTCTTACAACTTGTCTCACAACAGAATTGTTGGTATGTTTCTCTCCTGAACTTTCTTTGCCGAGTCTGAGGTTTTGTGCTGTACTTTACCTTCACAGCCATCAGATGTTTGAACATTCAAATGGAGGGTAAGAGGGTGGCCATTGGCGCGGTCAAAATTACATTTGTGTCGTGACTTTCATGTCGGGAAAGTGGATTTTGTAGGATGATTAATTCAAAGAAATTATGTGAAGTTCTTTGAGGACAAGAACCTCGATTCCCAGCCTTCACAATTCCAGAAACAAGAACCATGATATTATTAAGGCATTATGAGAGCCAGGTAACCACAGTTCTGGTTGATGAACTCCAGTACAATAGAAAAAATATCTCAAAGGTTTCCCTGGATTGTAATCTGTAATAGTTAGTGCTGAAAGAATAATTTGATGAGCAGCTTGAGGTGAGGATGCCCTCAATAGCTGTCCTGTTGTAATCAGCTCCACAAACACCTACACTGCCACTAGCTATCTTTTATATTGCTTGTAGAGCTCTTCTGTTAAGCAGTTACCTGCCTTAATTGACATCAAGGAGGATACAGTTGTTAACAATGGGATTGAAAAAAAATCCTCCAAGAACTAGCAGCCTTACTGTTGCCCTTAGCCAGATACAGCCTATTAGTCTGGGTCTCCAGGAGGGGAGATACCAGAGTTGTTTAAAAGAGATCAGCTCCGACCTGAGATTGCCAATCAGCAAATCTCCAGCAGCTCCATTCTCTTGACCGTTCTCTACGTACGCTTTTCCAATACTGGTTCATTGCTCAATCTTCACGTTAAACACTCTGGGACACTGCCCTGCGGTAGGGGGCGCTATATAAATGCAAATTGTTGTTGTTGTCCCACCACTGGTGGCCAGGCCTTCAATCATTATGCCCGTGCTCCCTCCCAAAATCCCTTGCCTTTGTGTTTTCTATCCCCACTTTAAAAATATTTCTCTTCAACCATGACTTTGGCTGACACCCGCAGACTCCCACTCCTCTCCGATTTACTTGATAATCCCAATCATCTTTGAAGTGCTTCAGGAAGTTCATTTTAAGCAAAGTATATTCAAGTCATTGTATCACAGTTGCAAATGGATGCAAAATTTGGTATAAACAAAACGTGAAGTAAATAGAAATCCTGCTTCATTTCTTGTGGTTCAGGCTTGACCATTATCTAATAAAAATACATTACACTTTACAGCATATTCTGTGAAGCGCTTTGAGACATCTCAATGACGTGATAAGACGCTATATCAAATGCAAGGAGTATTATTATTAGGCGTATTAGGCGCAGTTGGCAAGAGTCAAGACTTGGGGAACCCAAAGTGTGTGTTGGGGTACTGCTGGAGTCTAACAGGCTAAAATGGCATAGGATTGGTAGCATTCTTGCCTCTAAATAATAAGGTTGTGTGTTCAAGTCCAATGTTGGGACTTTTAACGCAAAGTCTAAGGTTATACTTCAGTATAGTGCTGGGAGCACAGAATGGTTGGACCTCCCTCCACCCCCATCTTCCACCGCAAGGTTACAGTTCATTTTTGGTCAGCCAGGTGTCTGACACTTGTGGAAACCCATCTTCATGCTTAAGAGTATCCAAACCAAGCTCAGATTTACACATGGAAATCCCAGGGATAGATTGTTGGAATGGAATGCACACTCTCTCCCTGGAGGGACACATCCTGCTTACTTAATTCCGGAAAGTATTAGGCGCAGGTTGGCAAGAGCCAAGGCTTGGGGACCCCAGAGTGTGCGTTGGGGGAACTGCTGGAGTCCAACCAGCTAAAACCGCATAGCTTGCCATTTATATCACTGTCCAGCAAGCTGTTCGGGATATAGTGGTTTCTATATTGATTCATGAGACAAGCGCACAGGGGTGTACAGGATACAAGAGATACACAAGCCCTGTAACAGCCAACAATCGTGTATCTAACCAATCTTTTATTTGTTGCTAATATATATAAGAGATACACGTTTGGGATAGTTGGATGTGAGTAATAAGGCTGTATTAATAAGGTGCTCAGCTGAGACAAAGCCATAAATCACAGAGTCACGGTTTCAGCCTTTTACAAAATACATTATATTTTCAATAAAAATAAATAGTACCGACAATACTTAAAAATAGTCCTGGAGTGACATTGATTGAAGACCGTTGGACAGACATGACTCCCGGTGAACACAATTGAATAATAAGGCAATTGTTTCCAGTTGTGAAGGAAATAGACAGAGCTATTGAGAGCATTTTCCACAAATTTGTGTGACAGACTGCATTATATACATTAACATTCGGCACACAGGTAAAATTTAAGGATTGCTGAACTGGAAATTTCTGTTGCACTGGAAATGTACTCAAGGGTGACATTGATTAACCTGCTAAACCAATCAATGGACATTCCACACAAATAGTTTTGGTTTGGCTTCGAAGTGAACCATCATTCTACTTAATAGCCATTTTACATCCCACCAAAAACACTTACACAACCAGCCAGAGCAGCTGGAGTAACCACAAGCACAGGTTTTCAAGCTTCTTTCCAGTGTAATAAAATATACAATAAAAATAATAATAGCTACAATTAATACAACACCTTTGTTTCGCCCACACAATATGCAGTCACTACACTTTACAGTATATTCTGTGAAGTACTTTGAGAAGTCTCAAAGAGGGGATAAGGCACTATATCAAATGCAAAGATTATTATTATATTATCACATAATTGAACTGCCTCAAATTGAATCACATGCTTTACATAAAGTGTAATGACTGTGTATCTGTAGGCAAATGCAACAGCTAATTTGTACAAAGAAATGACTCATCAACAGCCATGAAGTGAATGACCAATTTTATCCAGAGGATTGAAGATCAGCAAACTAGAAGAAACTGAGTTTCTGAGTTAAGAAGCAAACAAGCATCAGGAAGGACAATCACTACAAAAGTTACACACTGCTTTGTCTCACCTTTGAAAGCAAGCAACATTTATTGACTAGAAATATGGAATCCTGTAGCTCAGTGGTTAGAGTACTCGCTTTACATGCGAAAGATCTGGGTTCAATTCCCAGCAGGGTGAAACCTTGAGCAAGTTTCCTTACTCCACACGACTGATAATAATTCCTCAAGAAAAAAAAACAACAATAAATTGGTCACTTCAAACCACAACTGTTTGTGGGACACTGCTGTGCGCAATTGGCTGCCGCATTTCGCCCACAAAAAATACAGTCAATTCACTTTACAGTCTATTCTGTGAAGCGCTTTGAGACATCTAGAAGATGTGAAAAGCGCTATATCAAATGCAAGGATTATTAATTTTATAATTGCCTTCATAGACAAGCATCAAAAATTGATTGATCTGACTCAGTTGGTAGCATTCTTGCCTCTGCTGAATAATAAGGTTGTGTGTTCAAGACGAATATTGGGACTTTAAACTCAAAATCTAAGATTATACTCCACTATAGTGCTGAGAGCACAAAGTGGTTGGAAGTGGCATCTTCCGGATGGGATGTTAACCAAGGTCATATCTGCCTGTTTGGGTGGACGTTAAAGATGCCAAGGCACTGTTCTAAAAGAGACGGGAGTTTCTTTCAGTCTCCTAAGAGAAATAAACAACCAGGTCTACAATTATCTAAATGCCTCATTACACTAGATGCATCCTTGAATACATTCAGGAACTGGAATCCAGAGATACAGACTGGGGGATATGGACCACTTCTTGTCCCTAGGGAAGGTGAAGGTTGTTTTTAAACTTTGCTTCCATTACAGAAATGTTTGGGTCGTGACTTCTTGAACTATGCGTCATGTTCAGATATGAATAAACCATTCACGTAGTGCAGCTCAGTCATGGTACACGACTAATGTTGCTTATACGGTCTGTTAAAACCAGACCTTCTTTGAACTGTAGGTCTTAAAGCTCAAGAGATTTGTTGCGCTTGCCTGAGTCAAAAGATTTTACATGAAATAATATTTTCAGAACCTTTCCTTCACTAAGCAGGCACCAATAATGTTCCTGTCATCCTTAATGCTGAAAGTGAAAGTATCTTTAAAAGCACTTCTGAATACACCTGACTGGCAGTTTTAAGGAAGATTAATGATCGACCAAATTTTTTTTAAAATCTTGCATCAAGACATCTAAGGTTTGGGCAGTGATGAGGATTTTAAATTAACCCTTTACTGAAGTGATTCTAGTTCAGTTGGTAACTCTCTCGCCTTTCAGTCAGAAGGTTGAAGCCCCATGTTGGGACTTTGAACTCTACACAGTCTAGGCTGAGATTCTCATCCATTGCTGAGGCTGTGCAATATTGTCATTGGAGGAGCTGTCCTTTGCATGAGATATTAGAAAGACGTTCTGTCTGCCTGTTTAGGTGGACATTCAAAATCCCAAGATACTGTTTGGAGTTTCTCCTGGTGCCCTAGCCAACAATTGTTCATATATAAATTGATCAGTCACTTCATGGCTGTTTGTGGGACATTGCTGTGCACAAATTGACTGGCGCGTTTACCTGCAAATACACAATTGTGAAGTGAATGGTAAATTATATCTGGGGAATTGTTGGCCAGGACAGTGGGAGAAGAAATTCCCTTCTTTTTTCAAATAGTGCTGTGGGACCTTTAACGTCAATCTGAAAAGGCAGACGGGACCTTAGTTTAATCTGTCATCTGAAGGGCAAGAACAAATTACATTTGTATAGTGTCTTTCAAGTCAGGAGAACGTCCCAAAATACTGGTGAACGACAAGTCCCTGAGAAATCTTGTCCCTTAAAAGTTGTGGATACAGACTCTGCCAGTGAAATACCACGATTGATCTCTCTCATGAAGTGATAATATTTCACTTTGTCTTGACTGACATTTCTGCTCAGACCTCATTCACCTGGAGAGCAAGTAGTCAACAGAGGAAAGCAGGTACATTAAATATATCTGTCAATATTGCATTCATTTGTTTGTATCTAATTTGGGCATCCACTGACTCCCAAATTACCGTTCCAGTTTTAGTAAAAAAAGAGGCAGGTTTCAAAGAGAGAAGTACAAATTGCGTTTCTTCAGAGAGCAAGAGAGCTCTGGCAAAACAAGTTGGTTACCTTAAAATTTTACACACGTTTGTAATCACTCAAGAGCATTAGCTGATGAAATTCTTTAGTCAAATGAAGCAATGACTGGAATGATATTACCAATTTTCAGCAAGAACAATTCACATTCAAAGCCTCTTCAATTAGCTTTACATTAATCACACACTATTTCCATTTCAAACATTCATTCTAAAAGAAAGGGTGAAACTACGAACAGTCTGACTTGTGGAGAAGGGTTGGAGACTACATGTATTTTTAAAAAAACAGAATTGGATATCCTGGACATTATTATATCTTAAGGACAAAATGTCAGACATAAAAAGTGCAATAACATTTTTTTTCAGTAATCTTGGCCTCGAGTATTTCTTCTACAATGCATTTAAGTGCAACATTATTCAGTACTTCTGTTTAATATTTCTCTGAAATATCAGGTTGAAGGTTAACTCCGTTAACCTGCATATAAAAGGTTATGGAGCCAGGAATTGGGATTAGAGTGATGAGCATCAGAGACCTACTACCAACAAAGGTTCGATAAGTCAAATGGCCTCCTTCTCTGCTGAGTTTTACGACTATAAATTGCAGGAACAAATCCATTATTTCCCATACTTTGCTCTAAATGTCACCATTGGCCAAGCTGTGTGTGCTACATCACTGGATACCAGCATAGCGCAATGTTGAACTGATGACAGTAGGAATAAGAGGGGTGGGGGTGGGGGGAGGAAATTACTGCAGACTTTTGTGTTATCAAAAGCTAAAGTTTTGCACAGATCAGAATTCATAACATAACATAACATGTAGGAGCAGGAGTAAACCATTCGGCCCTTCGAGCCTGCCCTGCCGTTCAATCATGGCTGATCTTCTAATCTAGCTCCAACTAATAACCTGACCCTGCCTTATCGCAAACTGTTGGAAGCAATGACTCTTTTGATTCAAAAAACATTGATGGGTATTCCAAACCCACAGAAGCCAACGTAGCCAAGTTTGCTATTAGCAGGGAGACACGGCATGAAGCACAACATTACATCTTACAACCATCATTGGACAGAAGTTCTTGACGAATCCAAATGGCAGAGATGACAGAGATTACATATACATTGTGTATTATTAGGTTTCAATTTAGCCTTCAATACAGTATTGAATTGAGCTATCCAGTGATCACCAGCTAAAGTCAAATGTTCATTCACCTCATGTTTTAGTCATCTCAAATATTCATTTTACTCTATCAGAAAGGCACAGGCAAGTATAGAGACCAGATATCAGATGACCCTGTTCTTTCAATTTCAAGGAGAGGAACGAAAGGCAAAAACACGAATAAATGAATAGTTTATCACATCAATCACGTCCTCTTTCTCCTCAATACATAACTCTCACAGTCCCACAGGTTGCCTTCCAGTACCTCGCCAAATGTCCACCATTCTCTATGTGATGTTGTTTTGGTCCGTGGAAGTCTGACACATCCAGAGAACCATCACCATGTGATGTTTAACGTCCACTTGAACAAGCAAAATGGGGCCTTGCTTTAACATCTCATCTGAAGGACAGCACCTCCGACAATGCAGCAGTTCCTCAGCACTGCATTGGAATGCTCTGGGCTGCTACCCTGTGTGAGGGGCGCTATATAATAACAATAATAATCCTTGCATTTGATGTAGTGCCTTATCACATCTTTGAGACATCTCTAAGGACTTCACAGAATATACTGTAAAGTGAATTACAGTAGTGGTGCTGTAATGGGAACGCTGTGGGCTTACTGTTCTGGAAAATGTGATCAAATGGGACAGCAACCTTTTCCATCGAGACCTCTCTTGTGATCTTTTATGAACTTCACTTCAGTGAACCTAGACACAACACACCACCGAACACCAACAACCAACACACCACAATAACTTGCAGCTATATAGCGTTCTGCATGCAGAACAGCATCTCGGAGCGCCGTTTCCAGACTCATGAATTGTAACCATTTCCTGGACATAGAGATGTCCCCTATTGTGTGAAGATGGTCCCTACAAAGCAGGAGTGGGAAACCTGCAGTATTGGTATCAGTGGCACAGTCACCTCTCAAAGTATGTGTATGTGTGTGTAAAGAGGGGTAGAAAGAAAATATTAGGGACGGGGGAGAAAGATTTGAACTTCCAGTGCTTCGTAAAGTTACCAACCTTGCTGACATGCTCTTATAAAGGAAAACTCCCATTAGAAAGGCACATCAATATTATTATTGTTATTATTATCACCAAGGTGAGCACCTTTTATCAAGCAGTCAGAATGTGCACACTGGAAGTAATTCCAGGACAAAGGAAATGAAACAGTGCTGAAGTTAATAGCAGAGAGCACACAACAGCAATCTGTTCTGGAGTTTACCACTACCCCCACCCAGTTCTATTAAATGCAATCCTAGCTGTCGATATTATTCAAACACATTCAATCCTTGTGTTCTCAGCTATATATTCCTTCTATTGCACTGAGAAAGGGTAAGGGTGTTAGAAGAGAAAAATCATTGAGCTCAGTGCAGGGAGCTTACCCTGCAAATATTTGTCAAGTGGAACTTTGCAGTTTGTCCACATTATTTAAGTAAAACAGAAGCTCGGTTCAGAGATAGTGTGATACGCGCATCATGCAGCTAATTAGGGTTTGTAATAAAAATAGCCACTGCCTTTGATATAGCACCTTTTACACCGAGAGGATGTCTCAGAACGCTTCACACGATTCAACGTGGAGTGTAGTGACTGCGTATTTTGAAGGTCAAATACAGCAGTCAATTTGCACCACAGCAATGTCCCACAAACACCGTGAAACAAATGACCAATTCTATTCAGGGGATTGTTGGCCAGGGAAAAACTCCCTTCTCTTTGAATAGTGTCATGGGATTTTTAACATCCTTCTGAAAGCGGGGTGGGAGGGGGAATGAGATCTCATTTTAACCTCTCATCCGAAGGACAGTTGTTGTTGTTGTTGCTGTTGAGCGCTCCCCCCAAGACTGCATTTGTGTCACCTCTGTGAGAGTTCAAAGCCCTCAATGTGTGGCTTGAACCCACCACCTTCTAACTCAAAGGCGAGAGTGCTACCAACTGAGCCAGGTTGACAGAAATGCTATTACAATTATTCATTTGAAGCATTCCTAGAATGCTGAAACTTGTTGCATTTCACATCTTCACACACATTCCTTGCTGTAAAACAATTAATGGGAACAGGAGAGTGTATGAAAAATGATTCTTACAACTGTGCCAGCCCAACTGTAACAAGTCTGGAAATGCTCTTTGGAATACAATAGTAGGAGGGAGTGTCACCAGGAATATTGTCTCCATCACTTTAACTGTCAGACACAATAGATTGGTTTGTGCTTTAAATGAGAGCATGACTAACCATAACAACAACAACAAAATTACATTTGCTTTCACGATGTGCTTCATGCAGAAATTGAAAAAATTGCACTGTGAATTTGCTCACTCTCCCGCCTCGAACAATCCCAAACTACAACATATCGCAAAAACCTCACTCTAAACCCACAATCTGCACTCGTTCCTGTAACACTGCAGTAAAGTAATATATTATTACGTCCCAGTGGATTTTGAGGACCTCCCAATAAGATGTAAAATTAAATAGCAGCAGGTTTGTGAAGTGCTGCAAGCTTGTTAATACCGAACCTACCTGTAAAAGGATGTATGTGCAGTGAGCAGACAGCATTCACAACAGGTCTGCCTGACCTATGGATAATCCTGTTGAGATATTCCTGCAAAATACAGCCCCAGACCTCTCAAGTACGACTCCTCTGTCACAACACAGTTTAGTCATTTGTATTAAAGTGCATAATTTGACAATTAGTTCGTTGCTAGTTCTATTCATAGTCTGAAAATAACCCTAGAGAATCATTATAATGATAATAATAATAATCCTTGCATTTGATATAACACCTTATCACGTCTTTGAGACGTCTCAAAGCATTATGCATCCTCTCCACGCAGTCCCACACGAACATTAAGCTATATTTAAGTTCCTTTAATGTAAATTGCAGACAGAATGCTCATGGGCTTCACTTGACAAAGGTAACAGATGTTTAGGTGTAATGACAAAAGCACTTTGGGCTCAGGAGGGAGAACTCATGCACAATACAGCGATACGTTAAGACACATCAGATTTAATAATAAGTTTTATAGCCCCGTCCCCTCTCCTGACTACAAATTCAATAGTATTACTTGTGATACTATACCCCACACGTGATATAGTATTCATTCATAACCAGTGTGAAAGAGACCAAGCCACTATTTATTCGGCAGCAAAAAAGATTGTAGCAAAATAAGGGCACATTGGTTGAACCCTATCAAGAGCTACATGGAGTCCTGTAGCTCAGTGGTTCGAGCACTTGTCTCGCAAGCGAGAGGACCTGGGTTCAATTCCCAGCAGGGCGAAATGTTGGGCAAGTTTCCTTATTCTACATGCCTCTGTTCACCTAACAGTAAGTAAGAACCCGGTTGTTAGTTGATTGGCGGATTGTTTTTCTGGGGGTAATAATCCCATCAAAAAAAAGAAAAATGGTCACCTCAATCCACGACTGTTTATGGGACACTGCTGGGCACAATTGTCTGATGGGTTTCACCCATAAAACATACAGACAATTCACTTTACAGTACATTCTGTGAAACGCTTTGAGACGTCTCGAAGATGTGATAAGGTGCTATATCAAATGTAAGGATTAATATTATTATTATTACTCACAGAATACAAAGGCAAATGAGAATCTGTAATTATGGATCCATGAGTATAATTCACACTGCAGGGATTACTGAGAAATCCAGAAATAGTTGAATCTCCAACTATAGCAAACATACGAACAATACAATACGAAATTACAATTGTGTAGCACCGTTCACATTGGGAGGATGTCACAAGGCACTGGGGGGATTGAAGTAAGGGAGGGTGGAGGGCACGGAAGGTGGCCGAAAGCACGGTCAAAGAGTAGGGTCTTGAGACGCCTTGAAGGAGGCAAGGGAGGGAGCGAGTTGAAGGGATTGTGGGGTGGAGTTGCAAGCGGTGGGGGCTGAGAGGATGAAGGCCCGACCGGAGATGGTGGGGTGGGCCATGCGGATAACGTGGAGCAGGCCGGAGTCTGCTGAGCGGCGGGAACGGACAGGTTGATAAGGGTCACAGAGGTAGGACTAAATACAATGATAGAGTTTAGCGTTTCATCCACTTGTATCCATGTGAACTACATACAGTAGATTCACAACCTTCGAAAACCTCTCAATTTAGACCATATTGTCAATTTAAAACAAAATCTGAATGTTCACACTCGGTAACCTTCAGCTACTTTACCCCATTCCCTGGAACTCTGCCAAAATCTCTGACACACACCCTCTCTCTCTCTGCATCCAAGCCCTTGCAAAAACTGAATAAAATTACCCAAATATTTAAACATATCTAATAATATTCTCTGAAACAACTCAAGGTTTGGGAACTATTCTTATGGGTTCAGTTGACCATTATAATGTATTCAGGTTTTTCTTTTTTTTTTGCTCAGCCGTACAGCTGAACCTTATGGAAACCCATCACCGTACTTAAGAGTATCCAAACCAAGCTGAGATTTCTGTGCATCCCACCTACACATGAGTGTGTGTTGGGGTACTGCTGGAGTCTAACCAGCTACATTTTTGGTCTTGCAGAGTACGAAATGGTCTGCAGCCCGTCAATTATTCTCTGTAGAAAGCACTTGCTACTAAACATTGGAGCTGTAGAATTACACATCTGATGCCCAGCATATGCTGTGGTTTTTGTGATGATTCAGTATGAACCTTTCTCCCAGGGCAAATCAAAGTTGAATCAAGAACTGAAAGGAGATTCAAGTTGAGCACCTTGGCACCACATGAAATCACACTGTTAATAATAATAATAATCATAATCCATGCATTTGATATAGCACCTTATCACGTTTTCGAGACCTTGCAGTCTAAAGTCAAGTTGGACCCCACTCAGATGCGGTCTCTTAAAATGTCTTGGATCACCCGATGTGCTCTGAAAGTGACAGTTGCAAGGACCAAGAAAAGTGTTTCTTATGCAGCACAGTTTCTCATGTTCACCCAGGGTCACACAACCCTTCTGAGCTTTGATTGTCAGAGTTCAGAATATTTCACACTTCCAAATCTTATTGCTAAACAAGCCAAGCTAGTCAACTATCGACAGTGGCTTGAATTACTAACAATCTGCCTGGCTTTGCTAGACTCATCCTAAAGGCACTTCAGTTCCAGGAAGATCCCGATTACCTTCCCCCAACAGACTAGACTTGACAGTTAGAATAGATCCTCATTCTAAATGGGTAATAAAAAGAATCTGGATTGAAATCTAGAATGGTACAGCGCTTGTAATGAGAATAATATTTATATTTGATAGAACACATCATCACATCATCAAAACGTCTCAAAGTACTTCACAAGATTTACTGTAAAGTACAATAATTATATTTGCAGGTGAATGTGGCAGCCAATTTGTGCATAGAAACATCCCATAAACAGTTATGAAGTGAATGATCAATTTTATCTGGAGGATTGTTGGCCAGGACACTGAAGACTTTTCAAATTTTCTTTTTCTTTTCTCTTCAAATTGTGCCACAGTATTCTTAACATCTATTAGACCAGACAGACAGGACCTCAGTTAAACACCACACCCCAGCACTTCACTGAAGTGTCAGTCTAGACAAAGTCTCAATGTTTTGGGTTTTCATTTTTTTGATCAAATCATTTTCAAATGAACAGTTTTAATAAATTCATTTACTGCAATTATTCCCACCAGTGTCTCTGATCCCGTTTATCATTATTTGTTGAAGGTGAGGCAGAGCATATCAACCACTCATGTTCCCAGATATTGAACTATAATACAACACAAAATCACATTTGTATAGCGCCTTCACATTGGGAGGACGTCCCAAGGCACTGGACCGTCAGGGATTTGGACCGAGCAGGGGTTTAGGATCAGGAAGGGTGGAGGACAGGGAGGGTAGGTGGGTGTGGTCAAAGAGGAGGGTTTTGAGACATGCCTTGAAGGAGGCAAGGGAGGGAGCGAGGCGAAAGGAATGTGGGATGGAGTTCCAAAGGGTGGGGGCAGAGGGGCTGAAGGTCCGACTGCCCATGGTGTGGTGGGGCCAGTCGGGGTACGTGGAGTAGGCTGAGCGGAGTCCGCTGAGCGGAGGGAGTGGACAGGTTGACACGTGCAATTAGTTTAATCTGCAGAGAATACCGCGGTTGAATACAATGCTGACATTAACCAGCTCAAAATCAACCAGAACTTGTTTGATTCTGAGATTGATAATACTGCCTGAGGCTCACCGACTGAGGCTCATTTTGAACAACGTAGCAATTTTATGTGGATCAAGGAATTGAAGAGAAGTCCTACTCAACCTAAAGCACTGACACCACAGCCACAGGGTGAAATCACTGGGGAAGTCCCAGCATAAATATCAGAGATTTGTTTTGCAAAATCTATTGTTTGTTCAGACACATGCTCTTTGCGGCTACACACAGAGGAGTTCAGCTCTTGGCAGCTGTGAGAGACGGCATTAAGGGATTAGAAAGGAAAGCAGAACTGTCGTGAATCACAGCAGCACTTCACACCAGGGCACTTTAATCTGAACCAATTCATTCACTCAACCAAAAAAAGGAGGTAGTACAGGAATCAAGACACCTTTGGCTCATTACATTTTTTTGTGTGAAGGAAATAATGAATAAGAAACTGTAACTTGATATCCTTCAGCTAGGATCGTAATCGGGCCTTCCTTCAAGTCTTCCAGTATATAGCTTTTCAAGTGTCCACTTGAATGTTCATTTTATCCCGCATGAAACAAGGTGGTCCTAATACTGCAGAAACTTGACCCAAATTATCCCGTCTCGTTTCAAAAAGGACAAAGTAAGGTTAAGGTGTACGCAGTCATGGTAAATGTGTTTGAAACGAGGGAATCCACAGGAAGGAGGAGGCCATGTGGCTCATCGAGCTTGTGCTGAGAGTTTACTATTCCCGTCACACCCTCTGCTCAGCAAACATCAGCCTGATTCATGCCAACTGCCAGACCATCAGTGGGTCAGTTTTCAGCCTCACTGCCTCTGGAACTCCATCTAGGATTCCCTCCACCTCACCCCTCCCTCCCCACCTTAAAAGCACTTTCTTTTCCACTGTATTTTCGGTCACCTTCCCTTCTCCCAAGCTTCCTCAGTCCCCCCCCCCACCACCACACTAGGATCATCTTAATATTTGTGTGTACAGAATTAGGTAAACAGGATGTGTCCCTCCAGGGAGAGAGTGCGCATTCGATTCCAACAATCTATTTTTGGGATTTCCATGTGTAGGTGGGATGTATGAAAATCTCAATTTGGTTTGGATACTCTTAAGCACGGTGGTGAGTTTCCGCATGTTTCAGACACAAAGTAAAGCACTTTCAGATGTCCTCCCAACAGGAAAGGAGCTGTATAAATCTAATATTGTTGATCAGATCATGCCAGATCTTTTAATCCCATTTAATTTCCCTGCATTTCCCCCACATTTCTTAATATCTTTACTTTCCAGATCTCTCTCTCTCCCTTTTAAAGACCTTGAATGATTGTGCGTCTAAGAGAAGTCCAGTCACTGCATAAGGAGAGTTGAATTCTCCAGTGCCAGAGACCTTAACTGGTGTCATTTGGCAATCCCACTCAAGTCCTGGCTTAAGGAAAGGTTCCTCCAGTCTTGGCCATTTTGTGGATTGGCAGGAAGAGAGAAAGGCTGGACTGAGACTGACTACACAGTTCAACTGGGCCTCTCATCAGCTTGGCTCAGCAATACACACCACATCTGTGAAAATTCATGGGCTTGCTTTGCCTTTCAGAGCTTTGGGACTTCATCCTGACGTGAAAACCGCTGTGCAAATGTAATTTGTTGTTGTTGTTATCTTGGCCCGCTCTGCTTTCCTGATCCAGGAAAATGTTCTAAAAGTAGGGAACTAAATTTGCCGGGAAGAAAAAGATGGTGAAGATGGGGAGTGCGTTGTATGTGCGTGTGTAAAAAAATATATTAAACAAAATGTTTAGCGAAAGGCATCAATTCACATTGAATATATCAAATATTATTTTCTGCTTAATTGAACACTTATAGGATTTAGATTACACCTGTTTGAGAATATACAGAAATTCATGTCTACTATTAACAACAACAACATTACATTTGTGTACGACCTTTCAGGTCGGGAGGACGTCCAACAAGAAAGGTTCTACACAAATTTAATTTAAATTACACCTGTTTTAGAATGTACAGCCATTCATTGCCTACTATTAACCACCAAACTACAATTTAACTGCTCTTGCCACAAATAGGATTTTCCTAAAACATGTGAACCAATTACTCAGTTTTTGTTTAAAAGGCTGTAATGCTCTGCATATTATCACATATTGGCTTAGAAACAGTAGTACAGCAGAATAGGTATGATATTCGATGGCACAGACAGTTAGCATGTTAGTCCTTCACCAGCTATGCATAGGAGAATCAGTCTGTTGGCAGACTCCCGTAGTCACTAATAAAAACAGAAGTCGCTGGGAACACTCAGTGGGTCAGGCAGCATCTATGGAGAGAGAGGAAAGTGAGTTAACGCTTCAGGTAGATGACCTTTCGTCAGAAGTTTCGACCAGTTCTGACGAAAGGTCATCGACCTGAAACATTAACTCACTTTCCTTTCTCTCCATAGATGCTGCCTGACCTGCTATGTGTGACCAGCGACTTCTGTTTTGTTTCAGATTTCCAGCATCTGCAGTATTTTATCTTTTGTTTCCCCTAATCACCATCCCCGACTAGCACATTTCCCTGTTTTGAATGCAGCTGTTTGCCATTAATTTTAAAACCTCCTTTGGAGACCTCTTAAATTAAATCTGCCCGTAGGTAGTGGAGAGGACAGCAAAAAGTTTGATCCAAAACTATTTTATCTAGAATTTAACCAGCCTTTATTGATGTAAATGAATAGGTTTATTCAACAAACACAATCTTCAACAAATCCCAACATAACTCTTGGAGAACCTGTAACAATTTAAAATACACTTTAAATTGACGACTTGTTTTTTAAAAAAAAGTAGGAGACTTGTAAAACCTTGCTGTTTTGGTTACTCTGAAGTCTCCTTTACTTCTTTTACAGTGAGGTGTCAACAAACAAATTAAGTGCAATCATTCTTCACCCCTAAATGTAAACCCGCAATATGTAATAGCGCTAAGTGTACTAGGTGGCCTCTGTTTCTCTGTACGTGCAAATTCTCTCTTCTTGTGAAACTTCACTGATGAGATTTACACGACACCAGGTAATCCCAGTTGTATTATAACTTTACAAAGAATCAGATCCCTGACTGTACAGTACCGAAGCAAGTCGTCCTGACGTGAAAGGCGCTATACAAATGTAATTTGTTGCTGCTGCTATTATTGTTGTAAACAGACCATCTCTCCTGTTAAATCTCATTAACACCGCATAAATTGAAGATGCTACAACTAGCTTGAAGAGGATTGGTACCAATGTACAGTGTATCGAGTGAAGCCAATCACTCTAAAATGTTTAACTTTCAGGGTAAAAGAGAGAAACAGTTGAGGGGGAGAAAGAGAGTGAGAGAGTGTGGGGTAGTAGGGGAACCTATGACAAGGAAAATCTGTTTTAAAGAGAGCCTTTTGTTGAAACTGTCTTTGAAATTACTGGTAATCCTTTGGGTGGTTGGGGGAGGGGCGGTTGTTCATTTCTTTAACTTATAACACAGCATGGAATTTCCAAGGTTATCTTCATTAGCTTATTAAACTATCAGAATTGGAAAATTTTAAATTGGCGATAACTCTGTCTCACCAAGCCAGGAGTATGAAACAAACACCAGTTGAGGTAGATGGGGGTGGGGTGGAGGGGGTGCGCGTGGGGAGCAAGCACACACTGGACAGGTTTGTCAGGCGTCACCTTGTGTGCAGGTGAAAGTGGTAGCTCTCTTTGAAGGTAAGCCAGCTAAAGTGTGCATTCGATAAGATGAAATCAGACAGATATATAAATTGTAACATAACCTATCATAGAAACAGAAACCGGAGTAGGCTATTCAGCCCCTTGAGCCTGTTCTGCCATTCTATAAGATCAGGGCTGATCTGTACTTCAAGTCCAATTAGCCGCCCTTACCCTGCATCCCTTGACCTAACAAATATCTATCCATCTCAGCCTTGGAAATATGAATGGATATAAATGAATAGATATAATTCTGTCCTTTAATCCGCCATTTATTTAGATCTGTGGGACACTGCTGTGCAAAATGGGCTGCCTCGTTTTGCCCACAAAATATACAGTCAATTCACTTTATACTATATTCTGTGAAGCGCTTTGACACGTCTCGAAGACATGATAAGGTGCTATATCAAATGCAAGGATTTTTATTTATTTAGATCTCACTGGCTGCTGCCCATATTGTGCTTTCCCATTGCTCACGTATTTCCTCTCTCACCCTGACTATAGTTCAGGACAACCCTCCTCACTACTGATTGTTTCTCCTATCCTTTTGTGTTTGACCTTTGGATTACTTTTGATTTCCTTATACAAGCCATTTCCATCTCGCTCGGTTTTCTTTTCCACTTCCTTAAAATAGTTCAATCTTTCCTCTAAATTAATTTTGGTTCAGTTCTTGTTCCCATTTAATCCTCTTTAAGAGCTTGTGTCACCTCTCCAAAGTTTGCCCTCCTAAAGCCATTACATATACAGTGTCTGTATTAGGTTTCAATTTAGCCTTCAATACAATATTGAATTGAGCTATCCAGTGGTCACCAGCTAAAGTCAAATGTTTATTCACTTCATGTTAATAATAATAATCCTTGCATTTGATATTGCGCCTTGTCATATCTTTGAGATGTCTCAAAGAGCTTCACAGAATATACTGTAAAGTGAATTGACTGTATATTTTGTGGCAAAATGGTTAGTTGTGCTTGCAAATGTCAGTCAGGACAGCAGTGGTCCTGGAGTCGAGAGTGGAGGCAGAGAGATAGAGTTGGGTGTCATCCGCACACATGTGGAAGTTGACCCCATGTCTGCGGATGATTTCACCAAAAGGGAGCACATACACGTTGAATAGGTGAGGACATCAAAGAATACATTAAGAATTTTAATTCACATGGTTTGTTGCAACATATTTTTAAATCAGACTTTCTGTCTGGATTCGATCGTGATCCAGTGCATCTGTCGAAACAGAAGGAAATGCACAGATAGTTCTCAATTATTTATGAGTGTGTTTCGCAGAGAATACCCAAGTCTTGAATATGGTTTTATTCCTAAGAACATCAAGAATTCATTAAATACACTGTTGTTGTTACAGGTTAGACTGTCCATCTGTGGTTTGTGCCATTAACATTTTAGTTTGTGTATCTTGAGATCCACTGGTTGACATTTGCAAATACTGCTAATTGCAACTAATAGTTTCCAATGGCAATAATTCTGAACACACACAAAATACTGGAGTTTAACAACCAAAATGCACGTTTCCTCAACCTGATGACAGATAACTTGCCCCCACTTCACTCTTCCCCCTCACTTTCAAGTTTGCACTGACATTTTTCTCCTCACGTGATACCCACTCTATTCCCATTCCACTGCTCACAGCCTTTAACATTTTTAATCAACTGTGTAATTCTGTTATGATTCTAAAATTATTATTAACTCCCCTTCAATCACATTTTGTGGCAGAGATTTCACTTTCTAATCACCCTCTGTGTAAAAGCCCTTTTTTTTTACCATTCCCTCCAATTTTTCTGTTCTTAAATTTGTGCCACCTGGAAACAATCCATTACTATTTACTTTAGGATAATCTTCAATAACCTTGAATATTCAGATGATCTCATCCTTGTGGAATACCAACCCTTCTGTCTTCCTCTTACGGCATCAAAACAATTTCTTAAACAACGGCTCAACCATCCAGTTCCTTACAAAAATGTGGAGTTGGAGCATCTTACTCACATGCTTTGTGATTAGTTTTTATATTTATATGTTTGTACAATCCAAAATATGAAAATAGAACTGTAAAAAAAAGTAGTCAGACTAGTCAGAGTTCTACACATGTGTTTTACCTACACATAGAAATTTCCCTGTTTGGAAATGAAATGTGCACTCTCTCCCTAGAAGGATGGACCCCTGTTTACCTAATTCAGTGCAAATTAGTGAGAACCAAGGTTTAGGAATCCCTGAGTGTGCATTGGGGGTATGGCTGGAGTCTAACCAGCTAAAACTATTTGCCATTGAAAGCACCACCTGTGAAGGTTCCTATTCCTAGTCCAGCTAGGACCATCCTACCCGTTAGGGCTTTGGTTTGCAGGGTTAACCTGAGCTGAGTGGGAAGAGTCCCTGCCCCAATGACTGGTCTGCCCTTCCAAGTCCTGTTGATGGAGCCAGGCTGGCTGTGCTGTCGTCAGCAGTGCCCTGGAATACTGCGGACCCACCTGGGTCAGGAACCGGAGTAGAGAATGCCACAGAGGGTTGATTTGCTGTTGCCTGTTGCCAAGCACGTCACCTTGGACCTGCTCAGCTCCAAGCAGACTTCTCTTACCTCCCCCGTAATGACAATAGTCACTAGTTGATCATTATTTTAAAAAACACACACACAAAGCCCACAGTCTCCCCGTAGCCCTCATTATTAACTCAGCTCATGGCAGCAAATACAATGCAAGTGTTTAACAGTGAACCAAAAGCAGCTGTTGGAAAATAGCACCACATTGCGACAGCTGCAGCTGACACAAAGCAATATCAGAGTCAACAGTGCTCAATTTCATTCAAATCAGATACCCAACTCCCTGCTCGGGAGCTGTAAACCTTTTTTTTGAGGAAAGTGCAAGTTCAAGAGCTCATGAACATAGAGTTCCAGCCCAGTTTCCTCAGGAGAAGACAGTTCAGTTCAAATTCGCTGTGCTCTGAATTCTCATTCTGCCTCCAGAGTTCAAGGAAGTTCACAGTAAAATAAGCAACTGTGCAATCATTTGAGAGCTAAAATCTGATCAGTTTTAATGTTTTTTTAAAAAAAAACTTTTTTAAAAAAACTTCTTTCTCAATATGTTTGAAAATCTGTTTTTCAAAAAACAATGAAACATTTCAACTGACCTCGGAGGGTTCCAGCTTCCTGTTTGTCCCTCGTGCCCTCTGTTCCACCCTCAGTGACCATGCCTTCAGCCACTATGCCCCGAAACTCTGGAACTCTCTCATTCAATCCTTCCGCCTTGTCCCCTCCCTCCCCACCTTCAAATCCCGCCTAAAGACCTTCCTTTTTGATAGTGCTTACGGCCACTAACCCCCCTCCCTCTCCCCCTGGCTCATTGTCAGACTCCGCCACTGTGAAGCCCTCTGGGACTCTACCCGCGTGAAGGACCCTCTATAAATGCAAGTTGTTGTTCTTGTTGTTGACCTACAAAAACACCACCATTATAATTGCGCAAAGTATAAGTATCAAATGTGCTGGTTAGATTATTGGCCAAAACATCAGGAGAAACTCTCTTCTCTTTTCAAATAATAATAATAATAATCCTTGCATTTGATATAGCGCTTTTTACGTCTTCTCGACTTCTCAAAGCATTTCACAGAATAGACGGTAAAGTGAATTGACCGTATATTTGTGGGCGAAACGCGGCAGCCAATTGTGAACAGCAGTGTCCCACAAAAAGTCGTGGATTGAAAATGACCAATTTATTATTGTTTTGTTTTGGAGGGATTATTATTAGGCGTGCGGAGTAAGGAAACTTGCCTAAGATTTCACCCTGCTTGGAATTGAACCCAGGTGTCTCGCTTGCAAAGCGAGCGCTCTAACCACTAAGCTGTAGGACTCCATAAATAAAGAATAGGATCTAAAGTGGACCTTCTCAGGCAGACAAGCATTCGGTTTAACATCTCATCCAAAGAATGGATGTTCTTAGCGCTGCAATAGAGTGTCAGCTTAGACGATACAAGTTCCAAGTTCCGATATGGGGCTTGAACCTCGATGATACAAAGAAATTATTTCCTCTAGTGCGGGAATCTAGAACAAGGGGGCATGCTGTTAAAATTAGAGCTAGGTCATTTAAAGGTGAAATTAGGAGGCAGTTTTTCACCCAAAGGGTAGTGTAAATCTGGAACTCTCTCCCTCAAAAAGCTGTGGATGCTGGACCCATTCCCATTTTCAAGACTGCAGTGGAAAGACTTTCGTTAGGTCAGGCTATTATGGGATATAGGACAAGAGCGACTATTTGGAGTTGAGGTACAGATCAGCCATGATCTAATAGAATGGCAGAACAGACTCAAGAGGCTGTATAGCCTACTCCTGTTTCTATATTTCTAACCTTCAGACTCAAATGTGAGAGTGAGAATAACTGAGCCAGGCTGACACACTGTAAATATATACAACAACAAAATTATATTTGTATAGCGCCATACAGAGCTTAAGATTCAATTGCACACCCCTATGATCTGTCCATTGTATTGTTGTTCTACATGATAAGCTATTTACAGTTAGAAAGTGCCTTTCATGTCAGGAGGACATCTCAAAGTACTTCACACTGCCGGAAGGTAGCCCAAGCTGGTGGGAGGGGTTAGATGTTAAACTGAACCATTAATCAGGTGGATATTTGATCCTATGTCACTATTTCAAAAAGAGAACAGAATTTCTCCTGGTGTCCCAGCCAATAATCCCTCTGAAATAAAATTGGTCATTCATTTAACATAGGGGAACCAGGTACCAGGAATGAGGGACTTGAGGTGTGTGGAGAGACTAGACAAGCTAGGATTATTCTCCTTGAAGCAGAGAAGGTTAAGGGAAGATTTAATAGAGGTGTTTAAAATTGTGAGGGGTTTTGATAGAGTGAACAGCGAGAAACTGTTCCCATTGGCGGGTGGGTCGGTAACCAGAGGACACAGATTTAAGATAGTCGTCAAAGGAACTAAAGGGGAGATAAAGAGAAATATTTTTCACACAAAGAGTTGTTCAGATCTGGAATGCACTGCCTGAAAAGTTGGTAGAAGCAGATTCAATAACAATTTTCAAGAGAGAGGTGGATAAATATTTGCAGAGGACAAATTTGCAAGGGAGAGATTGGGGGAGTGGGATTAATTTGGACAACTCTTTCAAAAAGCCGGCAAGGACATGATGGGTCGACTGGCCTCCTTCTGTGCTGTATAATTCTATGATTCTAGTGGTAGACTAAAAGAATTAAGAAACTGTGAAGCTGAACCACATTGTAATAGCATGTTAAGTACCACCTAGAGTATGATTTTCAAATACAAGGAGTATTAAAACTTTCAGCTTTTGTTAATCACTTCGAAATGTATTAAAACCTTCAATTGCACTGCATTTCCTGTTGATTTACATTGACACAGTTAGCTCTGTTCAGTGACCTATGGTCGGGACAAATTTAGTTGGTTATAGGGACCATAGTTTTCAGAACAAAGCTTTAATCCCAGTTCAACAATCAGCAGGTGAGAATTACCATCTAGACCTGGCATAAACATGATTTAAATGAGATTTGTGATGCAATATAATGACAAGATCATGGTCCCAGCAGAAGGCATCAACATAGTTACTGCATACTGTTGCACATTGTTAACTCATCATAAATCAGCTTAATTAGCACAATTTCTTCCTTTCAATTCTTCTGAATTTTTTCATGAGCAAAATTGTTGGGAGAGAAATGAAAACTCTGAGGTATCCCAAACACTGACCGGGTATCGTAGATTTCTCTGGCACAAAGTCAATGTAGTGATACTTTAATTTCTAAATAAAAATAATCAACATGCTGCATTTCTGAGGAGCCACAAGAAATGTCCATTCCATCAATCATTCTAACCTTCGCAGTGGTTTGAATGAACATGAGGAACATTCCCTTCTCTATGCCTTTCTGTGCTTCAGCTTCTGCTGTTTATCTCACCAAGAGGCCTTGTTTCATTCAACCACTAATTCATGTTTTGATAACCATATTACATGATTGAAATTCCAGGAAACAGCAGCAGTTAAGTAAAGGTGTGTGATGTAGGAGCTGGTCCAGTACAATTTTTGGGGGGAGTCAAAATATTTAAAACACACAAAAATTGTGTTTTTCTCATTGTTAGTCTATGGCAGGGATAACTTCGATGGTTAAAAGGACCATAGAAGCAGTTTTCAGAGCAAAGCTGTAACCCCAGTTCAACAATCAGCAGGTGGGAATTGCCATCTGAAACCAGTATACACTGTGATTTCATTAGGAATTTGAAGCAGAAATACATCAGTGTGAGAAGGAGTTTGGGGTCATTCGTATCAACAGACAGTACCACCATATACTCTATTACTGATGATCATTTAGATTTACCTCGTGGAATTCACGCTGTAACCTATCTGTATAATGAAGTTCAATGGGGAAGGGATGCTTTGTTAATGAACCTTGTACACATGATCCTCATTTGTTTCTGTCAACCTCCCCGCTGTCTTCTCTGCCAGGCCTGCTTTACCCAAACAATAGGAGCTCCAGCCCCTGAGACACGTTTGAGGAGGGTATCACCTCCATCCCTACATTGGTCTATGAAATACGCAGTCACTACACTTCACAGTAAAATCCTGGAATCCTCTTTACATCCACCCGATGTGACCCTGCTCCAGAGAGTCATATACATGGCCATAATGTCACTGATAACATTTCCAACTTACAAACCATCCCTTCTCCCCCCAAGTATCTAGACACTTCAGGAGATTTGCATGGTCTGGATACAGATACAGATACTCTAGCTCACAAAAACACGCGATACTATCTCACAGGAATTTTCAAAATTAACTTTCATATATATTTTTAATCATTCACATGCCCCTGATCATAGCAGACATTTTAATCATCATTAATGTTCAGTACACCATTTTTGACCCCTATATTGCAAATCTGTTTGTCTTGCACTGGTCCCTGTAAAGTGGAGTTGCCGTACTTACTTGGGATGTAAAGCATACAAAGACTAGCAAAACCGATGTAAATCCACCAATTGATTCCCGAGTGACCTTCAGTGGACAGGAGGAAACAGTCCAAGGACACCACCATAGATGGGGCAACAACAACAACAAATTACACTTGTATAGTGCCCTTCATGTAGGAAAGACGGCCCAGGGTGCTGGACAGTTAGGAGGTTTTGGACCCGAGCTGGGAGTTGGGATCAGGAGGAGTGGAAGGTAGGGAGGGTGGCCGAAGGCGTGGTCAAAGAGAAGGTCTTTAGATGGGACTTGAAGGAAGCAAGAGAGGGGGTGAGGTGGAGGGATTGGGGGATAGAGTTCCAGAGTTCCACAATCCAAGTCAGCCACCATCATAAGAGGGGCAATGGCTCCACAGGATACGAAGAGCATTGAAACACTGCCAACATAGGAGCCGCCAACACTAGAAGTGTACCACGTTTCCCCTGGAATTGACCTTTCTGTATTTCTTGAACGGATGCCAACAGAAAAATTGATTTCTGCAAACACACTGGAATTCTGGAAGGGAGCTCGGCTGCAATATAATTAGAAGATTAGGAGAATGTGTGGGCTAACTATAATAATAATAATAATCCTTGTATTTGGTAGAGCACCTAAGCATTCTTCAAGATGTCTCAAAGTGCTTCACAGGATATACTGTAAAGTGTAGTGATTAGGTGTTTTGTGGGTGAAGGGGACGAGGAAAGTAAACGATAAAAGTGAAGTCAGTTAAAAACAAAAGTTTTCTCAGGATGCGGGGAGGTGGAGGGAGAGAAAGGGGTTCGAACATAAACATTCTGCCACAAGTTTCTATTGAACCTGAGACCAAAAAACATAATTGAGAGTTGGGATGAGGAAGGGCAGAGAGGTTGGAGGGCAGCCGAAGGAACGGTTAAAAAGGAGGGTCTTGAGCGTGCCTTGAAGGAGGCAAGAAAGGGAGCAAGGTGAAGGGACTGTGGGATGGATTTCCAAAGGATAGGGGCAGAGAGGCTGAAAACCCGGCTGCCAACGGTAGAGCGGATTGGACGGGAACATGGAGTAGGCCGGAGCCTGCTGAGCGAAGGGAGTGAACAGGTTGATAGGGGTTAGCAGGACAGAGAGGTAGGAGGGGGCAAGGCCATGGAGGGCCTTGAAAATGAGGATGAAGATTTTGAATTCCGTTCTCTGAGGGATGGGGAGCCAGTGGAGCCGGGCGAGGGTGGAAGTGATGGGGTTATGGAGACTGGTGCGGGAGAGGACACGAGCTGCAGAGTTCTGGATGATCTGCAGCTTGTGGAGGGAAGAGTTGGGGAGGCCAACAAGGAGGGAGTTTCCATAAGTGAACCTTGAGGGGACGAATGAGTGTATGAGGGTTTCGGCAGCCTGAGGGGTGAGGCAGTGGCGGATACAGGCAATGTTGCGGAGGTGGAATAAGGTAGAGTGGGTCTTGGCATGGATAAGGGGGAGAAAGGACAGTTGAGGTTGAATAAGACACCCAGGTTTCTGCATTTGATATTGTGCCTTATCACGTCTTCAAGACATCTCAAAGCGCTTCACAGAATATACAGTAAAGGGAATTGACTGCATATTTTGTCGGCAAAATATGGCAGCCAATTGCACTCAGCAGTGTCCCACAAACAGTCATGGATTGTGTGACCAAATTATTATTATTTGTTTAAATTTATTATGTTTTGACGGGATTATTAACCCCAGAAAAGCAATCCGCCAATCAATTAACAATCAGGTCCTACTTATTGCTAGGTAAACAGAGGCATGTGGAGTAAGGAAACTTGCCCAATGTTTTGCCCTGCCCGGTAATCAAACCCAAGTCTTCTCGCTTGCGAGACGAGTGCTCTAACCACTAGGCTGCAGGACTCCACCTGCAGTTTAGACTTCATATGGACCAGCTTTACCTCTCTGTTTTTGCCTGGAGTCTTTTCCAGCAATCAACTCCTTCGCAACACAACCTATTAAAGACCCATTGGGGAATTGGATTGGATTTTCAAGAGAGGATTGTATTCCATTGGATTCTAAGGTACCTTCACTGCTGGGAGATGGGATAGTAGGAATAAAGGAGCTGCAAGATTGCCAGTAATAATTAGTACATCAACTTACCATTAATGAACCGTTCACTGGGGAAAGATGGGAAATTTCTCATCATACACCGCTCGACATGCATTGCAGCCACCAAGAAATGCATAGGTAATAAACCTGACAATGGTATTTAATGAAACCCAAAACTATATGCAGCACATCAAACATTTATTATGGTTAACTGTCCCCAATATGTTGAACATTTGAAAATTAAATCTTTTCTGATCAAATCAATTCAGTTAGTGCTTCTCTCCCGCAGTTACAATCAAATTTGCACTTGTTTAGCGCCTTTCATGTCAGGAGAACATCTCAAAGTGTTTAAATTATAACGGAGAATTGATGATCTATACAAAAAAAACTCCAATTCAGGCCTAGAAATAATTGAGCTGCTTAAACTAACCTGTTTTAATGCTTCTGCCATTTAGATCAGAGGCTGGCGTTTTGTTCACTAAATTTCCTCTGCACATTGCCTCCAGGTGTAGAAGACAAAATCTATTTATTATTCTCTCAATACTCAACATTTATAAATGTAGCACTATCAATTTGCATTGACCTTTTGCTTAACTGGTGCATCTCAACTTCAGTTAGGCAGCCGAAACAGTCTAGTAAAAATTAACACTGTAATAAGAAAGAATGCAGATTGACTACAGCAGTGTGACGGAAAACATTAAAAGAAAATTGTGGACTGCTTTATTAGGAGCATTTTGTAAATGTTGTAATAAAATTTTAAAATATCCTTGCACTTGATATAGCGCTTTTCACGTTTTCTAGACGTCTCAAAGTACTTCACAAATATACTGTCAAGTGAATTGACTGTATATTTGTGGGCAAAACGCGGCAGCCAATTGCGCACAGCAGTGTCCCACAAACAGTCAATTGAAGTGACCAAATTATTATTTTTTTCTTGAGGGATTATTATCAGTTGTGTGGAGTAAGGAAATTTAGCCAAGGTTTTTGCCTTCCCGGGAATCGAACCCATGTCTCTCGCTTGCGAGGCAAGTTAGTATTGGCACGACTGTAATAATTGCTAACCTATGCAGGTTATCAGTCCCGTATCCCCCCCCCCCCCGCCCCCTCCCAAAAAAAAATTGCATTTTACATCCCATCATCTTCCTTGATTTTGTTTTTGTTTTGTTTTTGGTTAGACAGGTGTCTGGCACATGCAGAAACCCATCACGTGCTTAAGAGCATCCAAACCAAGCTAAGATTTCCATGCAGCCCACCCACACGTGGCAATCCCAGAGATAGATTGTTGGAATGGAATGTGCACTCTCTCCCTGGAGGGATGCATTAGGAAAGTATTAGGCGCAGTGCTAGATTAAATTAATACAGGCTTTTGGTACACAAATCAAAGTACATACACCTCGGTATAACTTCTTCAGAAACAAAAGCTTCTTCATTCGTCAAAAATTAGGCTCATGATTAGAATGATCGAAAATTGCAAAGGGTAAGGAATTAGGATTGCATGTGGGATAAGTGCATTACAAAACACATCCTAAGGGTGATGACAATTGGGTTTACTCACTGTATAAATGATGCAAAAAAGTGTTTTTTTATCAACATTTCCTTTGACCCTTCAAGTCCCAATAATCACAAAAGATTTTCCACAGGCATTTGCAGATTTGTTTATGAAGGGGAGCGTAGGGAAGTTTGGTAGGGAGTGGTTTATCTCACGTGTGTAAAACAATCCTGCAGTTGAATTAGAGAACGAGAGAGAGAGAGGAGATTTTAAAGGGAAGTTATATTATGGCTGTTCTTTGCAGCAGCATCTCAGAATGTATTGACTGCATTATTATGAATCATTCATCAGTGCACGTTCTCCCTAAAGAACGATGCCCTTTCACTCAAATCAGTTCCTACTTTAATTCTGGGCAGGACAGCTGTAGGAAACACTACTGTTGTCCTGTGCGACTACTCCCATCGCTAGAATGTTCTTTATGGTTATGAGCAAGGTACCCATGATGTCAACTGTGGGACAGTTGGCCAAGTATTAATTGGTTAGTCAAACAGAGAGCATTAGTTTGATGCTCTGCCAAAAATGTGGTTCTGCACCTATACTTCTGGGATTGAGGATATAATCAATTTCAAAATTTAGCTCAACAATCCATGGTGTACCTACCTCAACTCCAATCTTTAAATGAGATAATTTTGCATTTCCATGGAGCAATACAGCAGCCAATTCATCTTCTATTATTCAACTAAAATGACATGTGAGACAATAATCCAATATATTTCAGCAAAGTGAAATCAGATTGCACTTTATGTTATCACGCTATGATATCATACAATGATAAATATCTTTATATTATCATACAATGTTATCACTATGGCACAAAATATTATACAGCATCCGTAGATATCCCTTTACACCATTACTGTTTGGCTAATAGGATTTCTATCCCGTCGTGGGTTATTAGACTATCCATTCATCTTTGGTAGCAGGTTTCAATTCAGCTCAGAAATTCAGAACGAAAGCCTATTTGGTCAGTTAATTCTAAAGGGCCTCGGTTTTAAAAAATTCAGAAGATTTAGTCACTCAGTGTCTAAACAGCCATGTCTAGAACGCGGGCTTGAGTTGAGTACCTCAGAGGAAGCACTACCCATCAAACTGCAAGCGAGCAGAGTAACTTCAGAAGAGGTGAGGAGAAAATTTGAAAAGATCAGTCTAAGTCAGTACAAAGGTAATTGTTCCAGAAAGGTTTCACAGAAATAGTTAGTAAATAGTCAATGTGCTCTGCGGTTTATGCACGAGAAATGAGGGCTATTTTGATTCAGTGAACGTACTATTATACCTCCACACAAACACAGCGCATGAAAATATTCTTGGGAAGGCTGAATATAACTCAGTTAAATAATAATAATAATCTTTGCATTTGATATAGCGCTTTTCACGTCTTTGAGACGTCTCAAAGCGCTTCACAGAATATACTGTAAAGTGAATTAACTACATTTTGTGGGAGAAACACAGCAGCCAATTGCGCACAGCAGTGTCCCACAGACAGTCGTGGATTGAGTGAGCAAATTATTTTCATTTATATTGAAGAAATGTATTATCCCCAGAAAAGTGATTGACGAATCAACTAACAACCGGGTTCCTACTTACTGCTAGGTAAACAGAGTTGTGTGGAGTGAGGAAACGTGCCCAGGGTTTCACCCTGCCGGGAATCGAACCCAGGTCCTCTCAAGGCGAGCGCACTTACCGCTGAGCTACAGGAATCCACGAGTCTGTGTCCTTGAAGACAGGTGAGCCATTGCCTTGACTGATAGTTCCATTGGCCAATCAGAGGTGAGGATGCCCCAACAACAACAACAACAATAAAATTACATTTGTAAAGTGCTTTGCATGTCGGGAGGACGTCCCAAGGCGCTGAACAATTGGGGATCAGGACCCTAGCGTGGTGGGGGGGGGTGGCAGCATTGGGATGAGGGAGGGCAGAGAGGAACGAGGGCGGCTGAAGGCACCGTCGAAATGGAGGGGGGTCTTGAGTTGTACCTTGAAGTAGGCAAGGGGGGGAACGAGGCGAAGGGATTGTGGGATGCAATTCCAAAGGATGGGGGCAGAGAAGCTGAAAGCTCGGCCACCGATGGTAGGGTGGGTCTTGGGAGACCCGGAGTGGAAGGAGTAGAAGGAGCGGACAGGTTGCTAGGTGGTCAGCAGGTCAGAGAGGCAGGAGGGGACAAGGCCGTGGAGGGCCTTGAAAGTGAGGACGAGGATTTTGAATTCAATCCTCTGAGGGATGGGGAGCCTGTGGAGCTGGCGAGGGTGGGGGTGATTGGGTCATGGAGCCTGGAGCAGGAGAGGACACGAGCTGCAGAGTTCTGGATGACCTGCAGCTTGAGGAGGGAATAGTTGGGGAGGCCGACAAGTTTTGCCGGACTGGAAGCAGCCTTGCCAGACTAGAAGTATGCGGGAACCACCGATGAGTTAGGAGAGGGACAAGAAGGGACTGTGGGGGCTGCTAGTAGCACTGGCCATGGCCCTCTTCAGGCCTTTTCCCTCCCATCTTTTCTTAAGGAGTCAAGCTAGAGATAGGTTGCCATGGATGAGTCTTCTCTCTCTAGCACACCTTTGCCTCCAAACTAATTTCACACAATGTTTAAGCTCTGACAGTATGGGCCCCTTATACAAATGGACCCCAGATTGGTTATGCAATTAGCCACAGCAATATTTGGAAATGTGGGTTGGGAACAAACAACATTTGCTGCTTCAATCCTTGCATTTTGGGGCCATTGTGGATTAGTTGGTAGAACCATTACATCAAGAGGTTATGGGTTAATAGCCTTTGAATTCAGTACTTGAGCTCAAAGTCTATGCTATGTATAACAACAACAACAACAACAAGATTCCATTTATAAAGCGCCTTTCACGTCAGGAGGACGTCCCAAAGCTATGCTATACAGTTGGGTCATGACCCGAGCAGGGGGGAAATGGTCAGGGGGAGGGAAGGGAGGGAGCGAGGAGGGGGAAGAGAGTCGAGAGGGGAGCTGAAGGCTCTTATAACAGCTCTTATAACAGCACTTATATAGCAGCTTTCATCCAAGATGAATGTCTTGGAGTGCTTCACAGAAATGATAGTGAGCAGGGAGGAAAAGAAGAAGGACTTAAGGGGTTAACTAAAGACAATCTGTTTGGGGGGGGAAGGTTGTGAAGGTAAGCAAGAGAGTACTGCAAATCGGAGAGGTAAAGTGGCTGAAGGCTCGACCTCTGATGGCGGGAGGGAGGAAGCAAGTGAGCAGCAGATCAGAGTTAAAGATGCAGGGGGCACAGGTGGGAGAAGATGGTATAGTTAGGGAGGAATGAGATCATGAACAGATTGAACCCCTGGATAAGGTTCTGGAAAAAAAAATCAGCTGGGACAACTGGGATTACTGGATACTCAAGACAATACTGGGAGAAATGCTTCAGATTGACATGAACCAAAGCTCAGGTGGGTATTAAAGGTCCCATGGAACCATTCAATAAGAGAAAGGGAGTTTCTCCAGAATTTGGGGGGAGGGGAAGTTTAAAGACTTACGCACTTGGTCTGCAAACCAAAGGTGACATGGATCTAATTTGAGAAGAAGGAAAGTAGAGTTTGCAAAGATGCTGTGGCTCTGGGCACTAAACTAAGAATTTCAAAAGTAGTTTAGAGAAATCCGCTTACAACCACACTACAACCAACAGACTGCACTGCTCTGGGCCATCTTCTCTTGGAGGTAGTCTGTTTGGAAGCACACTTAAGTACTTGTGATGGCCTCAGTGATTGTACGATACCTTTGGGAGCACTTTTACAAAGACAGCTCCCAAAAGTGCAGTATGATAGAGTTATAAGGCAGAAACATTTAACTGCATTAATTTTACCTCTTTCGTGCGCTGCCAGACTCCATCAGGAAGAGCTGTAAATAATCGCTAGCAATCATTACAGACTCCAAGTGATTATTCAAAGGTTTAGCTGAAGGTCCGCTGTGCTGCAGTTGCATTAAAAAAAAAGATGACAGATAGCACAATAGAAGTGAAATTGATGTTTGTAATTTAGACAGACATTGGATAATATGTGAACAATCAAGGGTAGATCCGCAGTCAATACACTTGCAGCGATCATGTCAAACAACACAGCTTCTCACTCGGCAGTTGATAGGATGTGGAATACCCTGCCAGATGTGTGGGCGACACAGAATCCATGTTGGTTTTCAAGAGGGAACTAGATAGATACCTATGTCACATTTTACAACAAAGATTATGGGATAGTGAGAAGAGCAGGTATAAGGGTAAGGCAGGGCAGGGCAATGGGATTGAAAGAACATCTTGCTCAGCGTCAGTAGAGTTTTGATGGGCCAAACAGCCTCATTCTGCACGGTAAATACCTCTGATTCTAAAGAGGAGTTATGCAAGAAGAGGGATATACAAAACAACAATCCAAATTACATTTGTATAATGCCTTACACATCCCGAGGACGTCCCAAGGCAAAAAGGAGAGTAAATGGGGCTAAATGGATTGCTCTGTCAAAGAGACGACACAGACACCGACACAGACAGGGAAGAGGGAGGGAAAATAAGAGAAAGAGCAAGTTCTTTTCCCCTCCCCCCATAAGTCCGTAATACCTATTCAATGCATTGTTTGTCAGCCTGGCTCAGTTGGTAACATCCTCTGAGTCCGAAGGTTCCGGGTTTGAGCTATGCTTTGAGCCTTGCGACTTATATCATCTAAGATGACACTCCAATGCAATGCTGGGGTGTCTGCCATTGTTGGAGGTGCCGTCCTTCCTATTGAGACATTAAACCAAGGTCTCTTCTGCCTGTTGAGGTAGATGTTAAAAATCCCATGGCATTATTTGAAAAGAAAAGGGAGTTTCTCCCAGTGTCCTAGCCAGCAATTCCCCAAATAAAATTGGTCATTCGCTCCATGGCTGTTTGTGGGATATTGCTGTGTGCAAATTGGCTCTCGCATTTGCCCACAAAACAGTCACCCCAATTTACAATATCGCCTGTGAAGCATTTTTGAACAGGATGTCCTCCTGATGTGAAAGGTGCGAGACCAAACACAAGCATTATTATTGTTGGTCATGTGAATTATCACCGATGATACCACAAGCTACAATTTTGACCTAATAGAGAACAGAATAGTTAATTCTTCAGTGTATACATTCAGCGCATAAAAAATTGAGCCAGAACTAAAAGTTGTCTAAATCTAGGCGTCGATTAAAAGATAGAAATTGTTAATTTCCTGCTACTACAGTTCAGGTTATCCAAGCCTCCGTATTATATTACTTGTTACTGCCTTATAATCATCACCCCCAGGTATACTTAATTCGACAAACATATCGAGATTGCAATTACTGCCGTTTGGGGAGAATTAAAACGCCAGCACGAATCATGTTAAAGGTCCATTCCTGGAGGAAGCAAGTTTAAGAGCAGTTTGATTCATCCCACTGCAGTATAGACTTAGCAAATCAAATTAGACTCTGCTCCACAAAGCTTCTTTAAGAACATCCCAGAGGATGACCCAAGGACTTCAAGAGAGGATTTTTAAAGTTCTTAAAAATAATTGGTCAGGAGGCTAGAAAACTGATGAGTTCTGCACATTTTTAAAAAAAAACACAACTTAATTTCAACACAAAGGCACAAGTCTGCACAGCTCTTGTTTTTACTTATAAAAACAAGTGAGGGGGTAATAATGGACACCATGGTAGATTCCCATGGAGGCTGTGCCAAAACAGTCTGCTGTACCACCGAGAACAACTGCCCTCTTTGGTCTTAGTACAGGGTTGCACCTTGCATCTCCCTCTCACGTCATTGTCAGTCATTGCCATTCACTGTTCTAGTCCTCTTAAACTGACATATTGCATTAATCCACTGAAATAATGGGACTGGGCACTTCAAGACGTGGATCAAAGCAATCTGAAAATAGAGCGACAGAGCCAATTTCCACAGCAGGTACTCAAATGGGTTTTCTGCTGTCCAAAGTAATTATTCCATTATTTCTGTAAAATTCCACACATTGGACTGTACAGCAGACAAATGCGAAACTGAATTGCAAATCTATCTCAGTGGAACGCAATGCTAATGCATCTGAATCAGATCTGTAACCATTTAACGGCAGCATAAGTGTTACTAGTTTAGAGAGGTTTTACAATATAATAAAGCATGAGGCTGCTAAATTACCTCTGCAGCATTGTAAATAGGGCTCAGGTTTTCACTTTGCTGAGTATCACACACACATACATTATCCTTTTGTGGTTCCAATAAATAAAGTCATACTCTTAAAACTGTCAGCGTAAAACTCCTATACTTCATGACAGTCTTGTTAGTAAAGGCACAGTGTCCCTGTGCCAGCTATCTGGCTATACATCAAACTACTTCAAGGATACTTCAACTCCAATTAAACGAGTAACTCAGCTTAAAAATCAGGTAGTACTTTATTAAGAGCATATTTCTTGGTAGCCAGCAATACAATACTGGACTGGACTACTGGTGTCAAGATTGTTCATAAACCAAAATTACCTTCAGGAGCTCAGAGAAGAAAATTGGCAAGAAAAAAAATGTATGTCCATGGAATCATTGAGTTTCTTCTAAAGTGAAAATGATTTGGCAAGTTCCTTTATCCTGCTCCATCCAAACCATCAAATTTGTTCAGAAAATATTTCATCTTGGAACTTTCACCCGAAGGAACACGAGTTCTCTCATCAATCGGCTGGTTGTTAGTCGATTGTCGAATCGCTTTTCCGGGGATAATAATCCCTCAAAAAAAAATTTGCTCAATTAATCCATAACTGTTTGTGGGACACTACTGTGCGCTATTGACTGCCACATTTCACCCACAAATATACAGTCAATTCACTTCACAGTGTATTCTATATTCTGTGAAGCGCTTTGAGGCGTCTCGAAGACATGATAAGGTGCCATATCAAATATCAGGATTATTATTATCATCATTATTATATTTTTCTCTCTTTCTCAGTAAAGCTTATTTCCAAAATATCGACTTTGCACTAGTTTCTTAAATTATTGCAAAACCTTATAATATACACCTTAACACAAGTTCACCTGCAAACAACACAGTCCCTACACACACTCTACAGTAAACCCTATGAAGCCTTTTAGGATGTCCTCCTGATAATGAAAGATGCCATTTTAAATGCAAAGATTATTTATTATAATCACACACACGGGCATTCTCTATGGGGGATTTTTTTTTAAAAATTGCTATGATAAAAGAATACCTCTCTATGTGTATGTCCACTGGAATATTTCCACATTATAACAACTACAGTACATGGTATGATTGTTATATAATTACAATTCTAACAATCCTTGCGTTTGACATAGGTTCATCACATCGTTGAGGCTTCACAGAATATACTGTAAAGTGAATTGACTGTATATTTTGTGGACGACACAATAGCTAAAAAGGGTACACGATACACAGCTTCATCGGTTTTCTAATAGCAGCGATCCTACAATACTGTCTTTAGGATCATTGAGCTGAACTAGTTATTTTGCGAGCCAGTATTCTGGATAGCGTGTTCTCCATGAGAAATGTTTCCACCCTTCAATCAGAATGACTGCGAGAGGAATAATAAAGTTGACCTTACTTGGAAGATGAAAATGTACAACCAATACTGTCTTCAGAAGAAAAGCCATTGTCCTTGGTTGTGTTAATAATAAGGCATGTTGTTGAAAAGGTTTTCTTTTGCTTAATTTCTCCTCTCTGCCTCCTCCTCCTCCTGAAGAACCTAACTCTGGCTGCCCATTTTCCAACATACAGTAGCAGCTCTTGTTCAAATGGTCATTCTTCACACATAAGCTATTTGGCTGGAATTCACCAGAGGCACAAGTTGAATCATTAATTTTGTAGATTTGGTTCAAATATATATTTTCATCCAGATTTCATCCACGACTGTTTGTGGGATACTGTTGTGCACAATTGGCTGCTGCGTTTTCCCCACAAATATACAGTCAATTCACTGTACAGTATATTCTGTGAAGTACTTTGAGACGTCTCGAAGACGTGAAAAGCGCTTTATCAAATGCAAGGATTATTAATATTATTATTATAATTCCACCTATGCCCCCTTTCCCGCAATTAAAGCGCTCTGAGACACCGTCCGGCATGGAGAGCGCTATATAAATCAGAGTTGTTGTTGTATATACATCCCTCTTACACATCAAGACACCTTGTTGATCAACTAAACAAATAGTGGGTTTGGTACTCACTAGCACAAGATAGCAATCCAGCAGGCAAAACTATTTTAGGATTGAAAGAAAATTCAACTCTGCAAGCATTTACAAAGCTCACAAAGCCAGCAGTGCTAAATTATAACCTTTATATCAACTAAATATCATCAAGTGAAGAAAGTTGCTCCCCCGCAACTAATGCTTCTCAGCTCTTGTGCATTCAGAGGAATGCCTCGAAATTAATCTCTCAATCCTGAGGGAATTAATTTGAAGTAACCAGACAAAGTTTTATAAGAACATAAGAAATACTAGACAACAAAAGATACAAAGAAGCGAGTGGCGAAGCTTTGGAGAGCGGGGGGGAAGTCAATGAGCTGAGGGGGTCAATGTTCCAGGCGCAGAGACGCCGTTTCAAAATCTGCCGCCTGGACCAACGGCCCAAACCGTCATTTCCAATCGTCGTTTTTCAGTGTTCTTGTTATTTCTATTCCTCACCTCTTCCCTGTCCTCCTCCTTTACTCCCACCGATCCCCTCCCTCTCTGGTTTTGGTCAAGCCATTCCCTCTGTCTGCCCCCTCTGCTGTCTCCCCGTAGCACCCACCATGCCATGTGTGCAGTGTGTCCTAGCCCCCACCATGCCTGTGTCCTGTCTCCCCCGAACCCCCACCATGCCTGTGTGCTGTTTTCCCCTAGCCCCCACCATGCCTGCGTCCTGTCTCCCCCTAGCCCCCACCATGCCATGTGTGCTGTGTGCCCTAGCCCCCACCATGCCTGTGTCCTGTCTCCCCCTAGCCCCCTCCATGCAGGTATCCTGTCTCCCCCGAGCCCCCACCATGCCTGTGTGCTGTCTTCCCCTAGTCCCCGTCATGCCTGCGTCCTGTCTCCCCCTAGCCCCCACCATGCCATGTGTCCCGTCTCCCCCTAGCCCCCGCCATGCCTGTGTCCTGTCTCCCCCTAGCCCCCACCATACGTGTGCCCTGTCTCCCCCTAGCCCCCACCATGCCTATGGGCTGACCATGTCCACTAAATGTTTGCTCCCGGTCTCCGCCCTGACCCCACCCCCAACCTGAAAAAATGCTCCAACTTCTACTCCTCACACTCCGCAAATTACAATTCAGAACTGTCCGTGGATAATGCATATACGACACTCAAAACAATAGTTTTAAATAACTTTTTTAGTAATACATGATGTCATTCCTTAATACTCTCCTATGGAGTCCTGTAGCTCAGTGGTTAGAGCACTCGCTTTGCAAGCGAGAGACCTGAGTTCAATTCCAGACAGAGGGCGAAACCTTGGGCAAGTTTCCTTACTCCATACAGAGCCTAATAATAATCCCTCCAAAACCAAAAACAATAATAAATTGGTCATTTTCAATCTACGACTGTTTGTGGGACATTGCTGTGCGCAATTGGCTGCCGCGTTCGCCCACAAATATACAGTCAATTCACTTTACAGTGTGTTCTGTGAAGCGCATTGGGATGTCCTCCCGGCGTGAAAAGCGCTATATCAAATGCAAAGATTATTATGTTTGGCACACACATATGATACAAACCTATTTGCAGATAATTGCAAATCTGTTTGGCAGGTTACTGCTTCTTATTACCCGAGAATAATATTCAACTTCCATGGATTGAATGGCTAGATATCTTTTATTTCTAGTCAAAACTTTAAAGACAAAAAATAGTTTTTCCCAAAAAAGTTTAATTAAATTCGAAGAAATCTCACTTGCTTTTGTAACTTATTTCAAAAGCATGTCACATTATTGTGAATCTTTTAGCCACACTACACCATATAAATCCATAAAATAAATACCCGATGAAATTCACTGTCAGCTGTTCTACAGAGATAAAGAAACCAGCTTAGTGCTTGATTTCTATGCTGACGGCTGTATAGTATCATGCAATGCTGAATACAGCAATGATATACATGTAGATTGTGGGCAACTGTAATTAACTGAAATACTGTGTGGGAGTGTGGGGGGGAAGGAAGAGAAGTTTCTTTGCTAACATTGGGATCTAATCTACAATACTGCATTTGCAAACTGAACTCAACGTGCTAATTTATAATAATAATCCTTGCATTTGATATAGCGCCTTATATCACGTCGCTGAGACGTCTCAAAGTCCCTCACAGAATATACTGTGAAGTGAATTGTCTGTATATTTTGTGGGCGAAACGCAGCAGCCAATTGTGCACAGCAGTGTCCCACAACAGTCGGGAATTGAGTGATCAATTTTTTTTTCGTTTGATGGCATGATTACCCCTGGAACCAATTATTACCAGATATCAACAACAGTTTGTGTTTACATGGCGCCCATCACAAGGAGTAGCGTCTTGGAACATTTAATAATGGCAGAGCCTGACGCTGAGCCGTGGGGAGGGGAGGGGGGAGGTGACTGTAGTAGCGGTCGAAGAGGAAGGTTTTCAGATGTGATCTGAATACAGTCGCCACCTCATGGAGGCAAAAAAATGGCTACTAACTGGAAATGCTCTTCCTCACACCCTTCAGACACCAGTTTTGTGAGAAATGGTAAATTGCAAATCCTAGAAATAAACCTCATGTCGGGAGGATATCCCAAATCGTTCCACAAGATATACTGTAAAGTGTAGTGACCATGCATTTTGTGGGAGAAATGTATAAGCCTGTAGTGAGCAAAGCAGGTTTTGATCTCCAACCAAAGTCGTATTTCAGGATTCACAAACATCACATCAGGTCTCCAAATATCTCAAATTGGACATCAGGAAAAATTTTTGTTCCGTTTATAATGGAACGGTTTGCTCATGTTAACAAATACTATTTGCTAGTATTACTAGTATTGCTAGTATGACAAGTGCTCAGAGACGCTACCCCACGTGAAGGGTGCTATATAAATGTTGTTGTTGTTGTTAAGCTATTTTTTTACTAAGCCAGTCTGGAACTTGGCGTCGTGTTTAACTCTCAACAATCCTTTCTACCCCACATCAGTGCCATGACCTGGTTTGCCGTCCCCCACCTCCACAACAACCCCTGGCTCCACAACTGTCTCACACCACAGGCCACCAGAATCCTCATATACGCATTCATAACATCCAGGCTCAATTATGCAAACTCCTTGCTTGTCGGCCTCCCCAACTCCTTCCTCCATAGGCTGTAGATCATCCAGAACTCTGCAGCCCATGTCCTCTCCAGCACCAGGCTCCGTGACCCTATCATCCCCATCCTCGCCGGACTTCACTGGCTTCCCATCACACAGAGGATACAGTTCAAGATCCTGGTCCTCATCTTCAAAGCCCTCCATGGCCTTGCTCCCCCTACCTCTGCAACCTCCTAACCCCCTACCATCCTGCATGCTCCCTCTGCTCATTGGGCTCCAGCCTGGCGGGCGGGCCTTCAGCCACTTTGCCCACACCCTCTGGAACTCCATCCCACAGTCCCTCTGCCTCAACCCCTCCCTTGCCTCCTTCAAGACCTGTCTCAAGGCCCTCCTCTTCAACTGTGCTTTCAATCACCCTGCTTCCCCCACTGGCCTCGACCCTCCCAAATCCCAACCCCCAACTCGGGTCCGAAACACTGACAGTCCAGCACCTTGGGATGTCCTCCTGACGTGAAAGGTGCTCTACACATGTGATTTATTTTTTCTCGTTGTAGCCGTATTAGCAAATAGTGCTTGTTAAACCCCAGTAAGTGGAGGTTTTATTTCTGTGCAAACCACAGAAAAGATCGTCATTGGATCCAAAACAAAGTACACCAATCTATTTAATCTCTTAGAAATTGTTCTCTAGCCATCTCTCTGGCACACTCTCAGTAAAACAAGAGAAATTCTAAATCTCTTTATCCTCACATCTCATGCTATCCAGCTGCCTTCCTCTGCTTGATATTTCTCAGGTCTTAAAAACCATCACATTTCGCAAAGCGTTCGATCATCTATTCTCTGTCCTGTTGACAACAAGAGATATGTATTTCACTTGAATCTGACTGTTTTATTCTATTTTATCTACTGTTCTGTGAGGGGGGAAGTAAAATTCTTCTGATCTCAATAACTGCTTGAAGCTTATTATTTTGAATGTCATACTCTCGAGCTCTGCGTTCATTGTCTATGGTTTACAAAAATAAATGTGCTTACATCTTTCTTGCCCGTTCCTCCCTGGAGAAACCTGGCTAACAATCTCTGTCCTTGACAACAGACAGTAGGGTCGAAATTTCAATTGACACACAGTACTATACCTCTGTGACTACCTAACACCTTACCAACCTGTCTTTTCCTTCCGCTCAGCGGACCTGATATCTCCCTCCTCCACCAAAACAATACAACTGCACAGCACAATTCTGATCCAAAGCACCCCAGGGGGCAAGGTAGATCATGGGAGAGCACTTGGTGGAGCACTAGCCACAGCCTTGGTCGGGATGAAAGAGAACTCGTGCCTGCTCGCTTCCTCCGCTCAGCGGGCTCCGGCCTGCTTCATATCCCCCACCTCGCTCACCCCACTATTGGCGGGCAGTCCTTCTGCCACTCTGCCCCCACCCTCTGGAACTCCAATCCATAATCCCTCCGCCTCGACCCCCCCTTGCCTCCTTCAAGACCCATCTCAAGACCCTCCACTTCAACTGTGCTTTCGATCACCCTGCTTCCCCCCTGCCCTCCACGCTCCCCAATCCCGACCCCAGCTCAGATCTGAAACACTGACAGTCCAGTGCCTTGGGACGTCCTCCCGACGTGAAAGGCGCTGTACAAATGTAATTTTGTTGTTTTGTCGTGGCACATCGAGGCACCTGCAGGAAGGGGTGTCGAGGTGCAGCAGAAACGTTTTCATGGGGCCAGTGGAGGTGTGAGGGGATTAGGCCATCGACCTCAGCCACTTCCCACCATCAAGGGTTTCACTCTCTTTCCTCCGCGCACAGGTACAGAATGCACCGAGTCAGGCTTTTGAGCACTTAAGCAAGTCAGTGATTGGGAGCTTGGTTTGGGAGACAGGCTGCAGAGCACGCTGATAACATGCATTTGTTAGAGATCAAATATTGGGAAATACTTTTTTTCAATGAATCGGATATTTTTCAAAACTAATTGATGTCCTGATTAATTTGTTCATTCGGCATGTTTCTATTTTTGCTGTCGATAGGAAAATTTCAATATCTAATCCAACACCATGCAAAACTGACAACTTTTAAGGTGTTTAGAAAATTCCACCATATCTCCCCAAAACAGGCACGAGAAATGTACAATTAAGGATGTACAATCAACACTCATTTTCCCCCTCAACTTACAAATTACTTCAACCATCTCAATTTACACAATTAATGTTCATCACGCGTGCAACTAAACTGTCAGTATTTATACATTTGCATCAAACCATGGAAGTGGAAATTCACATCAGATCCATGACTCAGTGGTGAAAAAATTATCATTTTTTGGACAGCTCTGAAATGGAGTGGAGTTGTTTGAATGATACTGTATCTAAATTGCATCTAAACTAGGATCTCAAGAAGTTGAAAATATAGAATACAGGTAAACTTGCATGAGTCGTATCAATCGGAACCAAAGCATTTAATGTTACTTATGTGAAGTACGAGTTAGGGACAAACTCGCATAAATCACATCTGCCGACTTAATACAACTTATGTGAAGTTAGGTTTGCCTTTTGTGGCATGATGACAGGTCAAATCCGCATTTCCTGCACTTGTTTCAAATGCAACACTCGGTGTTCATGTGGTACTTCATCAATTGCAGCCAGTAAATTAGGAGATGATTTTCTTAGGATTATTTAGGACCGAGAAACCATTAAGACTTGGGTCCAAACCCAAATTGGAACCCATATAGCCAATACTGATACTCTAATGGAGTGCTGGGGGCGCTACACTGTTGAAATGTTGTCCTTTGGATGAGACGTTAAACTGAGGTCCCGCCTGCCTGTCTAGATGGACCTTAAAGATCCAGTGGGACTATTCAAAAAGAGTTTCTCCTGGTGTCCTGGCCATCAACCTCCCAAATAAAAATAGTCACTCACACCATGGCTGATTGTGGGTCATTGCGGTGCACAAAACTGGCTGCTGTATTCATTCACAAAATACAGTTACACCACTTTACATTACAACTTATGAAATGCTTTGAGGCACCTCGACGTCGTGTTAAGGTGCTATGTCAAAAGCAAAGATTAGTAATATTTCTTCTTAGAATGGAAGTTTACAGGGAATTGTGAAGAATTTCTTAAATTCTGCCTAAATCTTGAAGGCCAGTTTTCTGTATTTTTGTTGACAGGAAACAGCTTCTAAATCAAGACAGAATTGAAAAATGTTCAGGTTGAGACCAGGTGGAATTTCAGGCCTTCTGTGATGTTTAAAGTTCAGAAAGACAAGATGTGGCAGTCTCAGGAAAGAAGGGCAATTTCAGGACAGACGACAGGAAGCATTTCTTTACACAGAGGGTAATCGATAGCTGGAATAGGTTACAGGGAAGGGTGATTGAAACTAAGAGACAGAACTTGAAGAAAGTTCTTGATGCTGTTCTAGGTGATGAAGGATTGAGTCTACGTTTTCATCTAAACTTCTCCTTTGATCTGTTAAGTGCTCCGTGATGTTACACCACGTGAGGGCACTATAAAATTGCAAATTATTGCTGTTGATGTAAAACAACAACAACAACTTGCATTCATATAGCGCCCCTCATGCAGGGTAGCGCCCCAGAGCACTTCCTGTGGCAGAACATGACTCCGAGCCGAGGGGAGATGGAGGTGAACGGAGGCACGGTCAAAGTTCTTCAGGCCCGACCTGAAGATGGGGAAGGAAGAGGCAAGACGGAGGGATAGAGGAAGAGTGTTCCAGAGTTTCACGGAGTAGTGACTGAAGGTGGAACGGAAGGCAGGAGGGACATGCAGAAGGCCAGAGCCAGTTGGTTTTAGATTGGGGTAAGCAGGTCGGAAAGGTAGGGAGGTGCCAGGGCATAAAGGGATTTCAAAACAAGTTTGAGGATCTTGAAATGACCCGTTTGGTGATGAGGCGCCAGCATGGGTAGCGTCAATATGGCTCCCCATATTTATTGTAACAATGCCTCTAATATAATGAGGCTGTCAGGAGATGTACAAGAGAAGTCAAAAAAGATTTTTATTGCACTTGGAATTTCCTCAATTCTGGACAGGTGCCTAGCCTCCGCTTAGCTATCACATACCGTGCCAATAGTGCATGAAGCGCTTCTTAAAAACCCTTTGATTTGTTTCAATTACGTCCAAAGTGCTTTTGAAAGTAATCAGAAGGAAATGAAAACCCAGCTGCAAATCCCCCAAATAGGCGATCAACTACCAAACACTCAGTCACGACACTTTGCAATAAATCCTGTGAAGCACTTTGAAATATCCTCCTGACACAAAAGGTGCTACATCAAATTCAAGGATTTTTATTAATAATTGCTGTTCAGTGTGCCCCTTGCATGGCATTTGTTGGCGTGGACAATTTGTCATTCTCCTCCCTCAGGTTAGTCTTATAGATTCGGATCTGTGCACTTATAAATATAAATAATGTAAAGTTTAAAGTATAAATGTCATGACATTAAATATGTAATATTGTAGTGGAGACATAAGTGCACAGGGACAAATTTGAGAAACTGAACATGTCTGAAGCATTCCGTTGTGAAAAGGTAAAGTAATTTCACTAAATATAATCTATTATGTATTACTTTGAGTGAGTCAATAAGACTGATGTAGGATAACAAGTTTCTCTAAGATTTTGCCTTCTCTAGCTTCTATTGTGGTGCTCTGTAGCTCAATGGTTAGAGCACTCACCTCACAAGCGAGAAACCTGGGTTCAATTACCAGCAGGGCAAAACCTTGGGCAAGTTTCCTTACTCCACACGCCTGATAATAATCCCTCAAGAAAAAAAATAATAAATTGGTCACTTCAATCCGCGACTGTTTGTGGGACACTGCTGTGCGCAATTCGCTGCTGCGTTTCGCCCACAAATATATAGTCAATTCACTTTACAGTATATTCTGTGAAGCGCTTTGAGATGTCTAGAAGAAGTGATAAGGAGCTATATCAAATCCAAGGATTATTATCAACAACAACAAATGACATTTGTATAGCACCTTTCACATCAGGAGGACATCCCAAGGCATTGGACAGTCAGGGATCTGCACCCGAGCTGATGGTTGGGATCAGGAGGGGTGGAGAGCGGGGAGGGTAGGGGGAGGAGGGTGAACAAAGGCACGGTCGAAAAGTAGGGTCTTGAGATATGTCTTGAAGAATGCAAGGGAGAGGGCGAGGCGGAGGGACTGCGGGATGGAGTTCCAGAGGGTGAAGGCAGAGAGGCAAAAAAGTATAGAGAGAAAATGAGAATTACAATTTGGGATGCAGAGACGCACGGAAATATTTCCAGGTGTAAATAATGTACAATCTGGAACACGTCTTGTAAATTACGGGACGAAGAGCAAATATTAGAACAACGCTCAAGTGGTTTAGAAACATCATTTCAACCATTATATATTGTATCATTTGCAACAAGCAACCTGCTCCGAAATGTTCTTCCTTCATGAAAGACCACTTTACAATTGAAAATTGTTGTTTAACAAGGTCCAAGCCCATTGCAAAAAGCATGATATAGCAAGGGGATTATCAGAGAAGCTATTTTTATTTATTAGTCTGAGAGACTGGTGGGGGCAGACTGACTAGATGGGAAAATGGGAATATTTCTGGGTGCCCCAATACTCACCACCCCAGCGCCTGACATCAGACCAGCCAATCATTGGCCAGATTCTGCGCACCCCAATGAGTGGCAGCTAAAATAGCTAATCACTGCCTATCCTCCCGCCTTCCTGTTTAAGCCCCCAAAATTATTTTAAACGAGGTTTTACGTTAAATCAGAACCGCCCCCCCAACCCCTCCACTAATCGATTCCCCCATTATGCCTAATCTGCCAATCGACTAACAACCGGGTTCCTACTTACTACTAGGTAAACAGAAGAGTGTAGAATAAGCAAACGTGCCTAATGTTTCACCCTACCTTGGGAATCGAATCTGTGTCTGTGTCTAGATAATACCAAGAGAGAAAAGAGAGCAAATAAAATTGTGAGAAAACTACAACAGAAACCAGAAAGAATCTGCTGCCAAAATTAAAACGTTTAGGTTTAAAAGTCTGTTTTCTAATGAATTAACCCTTCAGGAATGATGCATTGTTCTCGAGTACCAACCCACAAGTACATTCTTGCTTACTTCGAAATTAAAAGTTGAGCTGGATAGAAAAACAAAATTGTGCTGCATATTATCGATATACGTCAGAGTTGGTGTGTTTACAAGGCAATAAATGAATCATACACTCTCAAACCATTCAGACTCGGGCCTCAGCATTTACTCACCACGCAGGATGTTTACTGCCTCATACAGCACTGACGTACATTACTCAAGTGACCAAACAAACATTCAGTAGTTATTGAGTAACATCAGCTAATCAAACCATGACCACACTTGATCTTTGAACGTTTCATATTTCTTTCTCTCCCTTATTATTCCTCAGATTTCATCTTCAAAGCTCAAGACACTCCAAAAGTTGTACAATTCCTCCTACCGCTGGGTCAGAATGTAAATTCAACGACATCAACTTGCACTCCACCCAAGGTAGTATTTTAGAGTGCTTGACAATGGCAGAGCCTAACTCCGAGACGTTGGGCGGTGAGGTGACAGTAAGCACGGTCAAAGAGGAAGGTTTTCAGGCAGACTTGAAAAATGGGAGAGAGGGGGCAAGGCAGGGGGGTTGAGGGACAGTGTTCCAGTGTTTCAGGGCACAGTGGCTGAATGCTCGATCTTCAATGGTGGAGCGGAGGGCATGAGGAACAAGCAGGACGCCGGTGCCAGTCGAGCGGAGGCGCCGGGTGAAGGATTGGAGAGTGAGGAGGTTGGAGAGGTAGTGAGGTACCAAAAAGTAAATGGATTTGAACACGAGAGTGAGGATTTTGATGATGGGGAGCCAGTGGAGCCTGGGCCAGAACTGATGAAATGTGGGTACGGAGTTTGGTCCAGGTCAGTATGTGGGCAGCAGAGTTTTGAATGAGCTGATCTTGTGAATGGTGGAGCTGGGGAGACCGGCGAAGAGTGAGTTGGAGTAATCCAAGCGGGAGATGACAAATGCGTGCACGAGGATTTTGGCTGCATTTGGTATAAGGTACGCCCGGACACAGGCAATGTGTTGGAGGTGGAAGAAGGTGGTCAGTGATCGGATGTGGGGGAGGAAGGACAGCTGCAGGTCGAACCGGATGCCTAGGTTGCCCACTGGTTCGGTGAGTCTGAGGGAGAACCCAGGGAGGTTGAGGAGTTTAGATCCACAGGAGTGAAGACATAGACCAGAGCCAAGCAGCATGGCTTCCACATTCAGCTGCAGGAAGATTGCACTCATCCAGGCCCTGATGTCTGCCAGATAGAAAATTAACTGATAGAACATAGGCGGACCTGAAGTTGGTACTGGAGGAGCAAAGTAGATTTGTGTGTCATCTGCATACATGTGGAAGTTTACCTCGTGTCTGCGGATGACATTAACTAGAGGGAGCATATAGATAAGGAAAAGAAGAGGCCAAGGATGGAGCCCTTGGGTATCCCGCAGATGACCATTTGCTCAGGCGGTTGGTTAAGTAGGACATTCAGTGTGTTTCTCTGAGGCAATATCATGATCTGGAGGTAGAAATAGACATTAATGATTAAAATATTTTTCTTAATGAAAATGTGAGAAGTTGGGAGTAGCACAAATTATTATTGTAATATTCAGGATAGACTGAATAGCTTCATGGTTAATGCTTCCTGAGGTTGCTTCAGCTAATATTTCATATAGAAGGTGTAATTTGAGCCATCATCAACTATTGCTATCACATTAATCATATCTCTCATACAAAAACGGTACGAATCCATCATGGCTTTAACTTTGTATTCATTTCAGAGATGTACATTATAGCATTAGCAAACTAGTCCGTGAGACAATTGCTTATTCATTTTCAGAATCAGCAGCGTTTACTCATTCAAAACAACGACCACAAATTTCATAGCATGCAAAAATCCACCATTGCACAAAATAAGAAGAGATAGGGGATAAGTGATTAATAACCTTGAATAACAATATTTTTCTACTTTGGTAGAAGGTTATGGGTTCAATAATAATAATAATCCTTGCATTTGATATAGAGCCTCATCACATCTCCGAGACATCACAAACCACTTCACAGAATATACCGTAAAGGGAATTGACAGCGTATTTTGTGGGCGAAACGCAGTAGCCAATTGTGCACAGCAGTGTCCCACAAATAGTCGTGGAGTGAGTGACCAAATTATTATTATTATTTATACCCCAAGAAATATTCCTTAATCGACTAACAACCAAGTTACTACTTACTGCTAGGTAAACAGAAGAAAAATACCTAAAGCAACATAGAATCATAGAATTATACAGCACAGAAGGAGGCCATTCGGCCCATTGTGTCTGTGCCGGCTCTTTGAAAAGAGCTTCCAATTCAATCCCAGTCCCCCACTTTCTCTTCATAGCCCTGCAAATTTGTCCTCCCCAAATATTTATCTACTTCTCTCTTAAAAGTTGTTATCGAATTGGCTTCCATCATCCTTTCAGGCAATGTATTCCAGATCCGAACAACTCGCTGCATGAAAAAATTTCTCCTCACCTCCCCTACAGATTCTACAAAAACAAACCAATAAAGGAAAAGCTACTTCATAAATCTAATCTTCTACGTCCATCCCTGCCTCCTTCCCTCTGTGACCTCTTTCAAACACTGACCTAGTTGCTTCCCTTGCTCAGCAAACACTGGCCTGTTTCATGAGCTCTGCTAGATCCGCCCCACCAATGGCAGACTTTCAAACATTCTGCCCCTGCTCTCGGGAACCTCATCTGGAGTCCCTGCAACTCAATCACTCCACTCCTTCAAGGCCCGCCTCAAAATGTACTTCTTTGGCAGTGCTTTCAACTGTCCATGCCCCTCAGCTCCCATCACCAGCTCAGCTCTCCAGCCAGCAGTGCCTTTCTCCTCCGAAGGACAGCACCTCCAACAATACAGCGATATTAAAACATCAGGCTAGAGTTCAATAATAATAATAATAATGATCCTTGCATTTGATATAGCACTTTATCACGTTTTTGGGACCTCTCAAAGCACTTCATAGGATATACTATAAAGCGTACTGACTGCATATTTTGTGGGCAAAATGCAGCAGTCAATTGTGCTGAGCAGTGTTCCACAAGCAGTCATAAATTGAGTGCCCAAATTATTATTATTATTATTTTTGAAGGGATTATAACCCCTGGAAATGCCATCCACCAATTGACTGACAACCAAGTTCCCACTTGCTAGGTAAACAGAGGCACATGAAGTAAGGAGACTTGTTTCGCCCTGCCTGGGAATCAAAAACCCAGGTCCTCTCGGTTACAAGGTGATTTGTCTAACTACTAAACTACAGGGCTCCACAAGGTTCAACATCACAACATGAGGCTCAAACCCATAACCTTCTGATGCAGAGGTTGAGAGTGAGTGCTACCAAGTGAGCCATATTGACATCAGAATGGTAGAATTCTCAACGCAGTGGAGGAACAGAGGGATCTCAGGGTATATATTTTGTTAAAAGTGGAAGTATAGGAAGACAAGGCCATTAAAAGAGCAAACAAGGTTCTGGGTTTTATAGAGCCATTCTACTCAAGTTGTCATGAATCTGTAAAAGACATTGCTGAGACTGCAGCTAAAATATCAAGTACCACTTTGGGCTATATTATAAGAGAGACACAATACAAATTTATATTTGTGCAGTACCTTTCACATCGGGAGGATGTCCCAAGTTACTTGACAGTCGTTGCTTGGCACCTGAGCTGGGGTGGAGAGGGAAAGATAACCAAAGGATCGGTCTTGACCTTGAGAGAGGAGAGGGCAGCTCTAATATTGCCCAGTGGACATGAAGCAGGCCAGTGCCCATCAAGCAAGGGAAGCAAGCATATCAGTGCAGTTTGAGGAGGTCAAAGAGGTCATGTAGGGTAAGTTCATGGAGGGATTTGAAGGTCAGGAAAAGGATCCTGAACTCAACCCACTGGGCACTATTGAAGCTTTGGAGAAGATGCCACATAGGATGATAAAAATAATAGCAATAATCCTTGGGTGAAACGCAGCAGCCAATTGTGCACAGCAGTGTCTCACAAACAGTCGTGGATTGAAGTGACCAATTTATTATATTTTTTTTGAAGGAATTATTACCCCCAGAAAAGCGATCTGCCAATCGACTAGGATGATACCAGAGATGAAAGGATGTAGCTGTGAGGAGAGCCTAGAGAGCTTAGGGCTCTTCCTGCTGGTGCAGAAAGGATTAGAAGGTGATATGATAGAGGTGTTTCAAGATAATAAAAAGTGTTTGAAAGAATTAATCATGGTAAAACACTTTCTACTTTCTACTTTTTGGAAGAACTTTTCCCAGAGGGTTGGTAGGGTATGGAATTATTTGCCAAGGGAGGCTGTGAAAGCAGTCTTTACAAGTTGTGTTTAAAAATTGGATGAGGGAACTGGGAATAGGTTGGATGACTTCTTAGATGAACACACACACATACACACACAAAAGGGGCCCAATAGCTTCTTGCAGTGTCATACATTTCTACCATAGCCAATCTCTTATCGTTCATTGGTAAACCATGCTAAATAACAATCATTCTCATTCATTAATAAGACTTTGCACGAGGGAAAACACACACACTGAGGTAGCCAGAAGCCCCAAGATCACAGTTCCAGTTCTGGACTATAGTTCTAGATTAGACCAGACGAGGGGAGATTTAATAGAGGTGTTCAAAATTATGAGGAGATTTGACCAGGGTGAACAGGGAGGAACTGTTTCCACTGGCGGGTAGGTCGGTAACCAGAGGATACAGATGTAAGATAGTGGTCAAAAGAACCAGAGGGGAGATAAGGAGAATTTTTTTCACAAAGCAAGTTGTTCAGATCGGGAATGCATTGCTTGAAAGGGTGGGTGGAAGCAGATTCAGTAACAATTTTCAAGAGAGAAGTGTATAGATATCTGGAGAGGACAAATGGGGAGAGTCCGGGGAAGTGGGATTAATTTGGGTAGCTCTTTCAAAGAGTCAGCAAGGACACAATGGGCTGAATAGCCTCCTTCTGTGCTGTATAATTCTATGATTCTATGTAAAATTGACACTCAACTACTAAAATGCCCTCCTCGCTGATCTCCCCTGCTCCACTATTCACAAAATTTAACTAATTCAAAACTCCATTACCCCAGTCCTTGTCAAACTCCATTGGCTCCTGTCACAGAGCAGATCGATTTCAAGATCCTCACTCTTGTATTTAAATCCCTTCATGCCCCCCCACCCCGCCACCCCCTACCTCCCTCCATCTCCCCAACCTGCTCTCTACCTACACCACTACCCGCTGCCACCGCTCGACTGGCTCCAGTCTCCTCATTGGCCCCCGGACCCTCCTCCCCACCATCGGCGGCCGTGCTTTCAGCGACTAGGCCCCAAAGCTGTAGAACTCTCTCCCTCAATCCCTCAGCTTTGCCCACTCTCTCCATTTTCAGGTCGCACTTACAGACCTTCCTCTATGACTATGTCACTTTCCCCTTCCCCCCGGCCCAGCATTCCACTCCACCACATTTAAGTGCTCTGAGACGCCGTCTGGCATAAAGGGCTCTATATAAATAGAAGTTCTTATTGTAGTTTGTTGGATTAAGAACAGCAACAACACAGTGTTTGACAGTCTGACCCCAACCCAGGGGGAGAGGGAGGGGGGAGGTGACTGTAAGCACGATCAAAAGAGTAGAAAAAGAGAGAAAATTATAACAGTAACTTCTCTATGCAAATCGTTCCTGTGTAAACCACCTGAAAGCCGTATGTTAACCGTTTCAAGTATTTGCCTTTGAACCCACCGTTGAAAAGCAGCATTTTATTTTGTTGCAACCTGGTTACATTCCTCAGCTGCCTGTCCGCCCAGTCCTGTTTTGATGGCCTGACTTCTCGCAGCAGTGAATCTAACAGTGAGATTTCATAGTGGATAGAACAACAACAACTTGCATTTATATAATGTTCTTCATGTGGGTAGCATCCTGGAGCGCTTAGAAACATGGAAGCATAGAAACATAAAAACAGGAGTAGGCCATTCAGCCCCTCGAGCCTGTTCTACCATTCTATAAGATCATGTCTGATCTGCACCTCAGGTTCAGTTAGTCTCCTTTGCCCCGTATCCTTCAATACCCTTACCTAACAAACATCTATCCACCAGCTACCGTCCTTGTAGACAGGGGGAAATTGAAGTAATTAATATGAACAAGCTTATTTCTTGGATAAATAATTGTCAACATTTGAATTGTATTAAATAGCTACAAGAGGCCGTTCAATGCCATTTTGAAGATGTAGAGAAGCAACTTTCAATAACAAGACGAATAGGAACAACTAAAAACAATACCGGGGAATGTTGTTTAAATGAGCTCAGAATCCCCAAATAAATAATAATAATAATTCTTGCATTTGATATAGCACCTTATCATGTCTTCCAGACGTCCAAAATGCTTCACAGAATATACTGTAAAGTGAATTAACTATATATTTTGTTGTTGAAATGCGGCAGCCAATTGCGAAAGAAGTGTCCCACAAAGAGTCATGGATTGAAGTGACCAAATTATTTTTATTATTTTTTTGAAAGTATTATCCCTGGAAAAATACCCCCTGGAGGATTCTCGCGTTTCAAGTTGTAGGTATAATAACCGAGGAAATGGGTTCTTCCACGGGGGAAATAAATTTAGGCTATTCCACTATTAAAAGAAACACACACAGAACACAAAATCGGTTCCCTCTACAACACAAAGAAAACAATGTGAGAGAAAGATGCACTATGACAGAAGAGCAACGAGGAATGAACAGTCACTGTAACAAACAAAAAGTGTGACATCTTGGCATCAACAGTTAAAGAGAGCCCCTCTGGGTTTCTTCAACTGTATTTCTCTCTCTCTCCATCTCTCTCTCTCCCCCAGAGACATGTTTGAACTAGACATGTTTTTGTTGAAGGAATGGGGGTCAACCGGACCCCCAATACTGTTTATCACCAAACCAGTACAACAGGTATAGACATTCATTCCCAGGCTCACAGGGTGGAGATCTGCAATGAAGGAGGCACAAAGGGATCAATTTGTACAGGATTATTTCCACCTTTTCCTGCTGGTGGACAGCTTGTTTCTCTCTTGTATGTCTTTTCACCCACAAAATATACAGGAATCCACTTTACAATATATTCTGTGAAGCGCTTTGAGATGTCTGAACTACGTGATAACAACAACAAATTACATTTGTATACAGCCTTTCACATCACAAGCACGTCCCAAGGCACTGGACAATCAGGGATCTGCTTAAGGTGGATAAGGCATAATCCGATAAGGCGCTATCTCAAATGCAAGGATTATTATTATCAATATTACTGCATATTTGTCCTGCCCATCAGGAATAGTGGTTTATATTTCAGGTGGTATCAGAAAGTCTTAATGTTAGTTTGGCATTGCTGTAACTGGCAATGCACCTATAACCATAAAGTAATTAATGTGAATCCGAGCTGGGCAGATTTGTATAATTCAGACACTATTAGCAAAGAGGATTTTCTTTATTGCATTCTCTTATGATTGCTGTCCCTTCATTCATTGCACTCCAAATCAACAGATAAGGATTTACCTTATTTACCCAATTGCATCCAGTTATGGAAACGCAATCTATTCTAATCCTGTTTTTGCGTGGATTTTCTGTGAAATGTACGACTGTTTGTGGGACATTGCTGTGCACAATTGGCTGCCACGTTCGCCCACAAATATACAGTCAATTCACTTTACAGTGTGTTCTGTGAAGCGCTTTGGGACGTCCTCCCGACGTGAAAAGGGTTATATCAAATGCAAGGATTATTAAATGAAACGGCATTAAGTTTACCTTGGTGCAGGTGCAAGTCATGGCAGACAGTGGCATCAGAATACAAAGCATCAATCAATTGCATTGCAGGCGAACGTTCTTGGTATCAACAGTTAAACCTCACAGAGCTGTATTTATTGTTTCACTGCACATCAAGGGGCTGAAAATACTTGCAGTGTTAAACGCTGTTAACAGGACAAAATGAGCAATGGAGATTATCGTCCACAAAATATACAGTCAATTCACTTTACAGTATATCCTGTGAAGCGCTTTGAGACGTCTCGAAGACGTGATAAGGCGCAGTCTCAAATGCAAGGATTATTATTATTATTATACATATTTATATTACGCATACACACAATTACCACGATCTACTTAAATAGCAATAAAGTATTTCTTTTTTAAAAAGAAAGCACCAAGCCCTGCCAATCTGAAAATGCTACCACCGTGTTCGCTTTAATGCCAGCGGCTGTAACCAGCATTGCTTCCTGATCATGGCTGAGCATTCTCAATGCTGAAGCTTGGGGAGGGGAGGGGAGGGGAGGGGGTGGGAGGCTCTTAACATTGCACACAGGGAAATACCCTCAGCCAATTCCGAGTTTGCCTGAATCACACAGAAGGTCATCCCACCTTTTCAACCAACAAGGAGAGTGGGGGCAGTGCTGAGCTCTGCATGTTCCAGGGTGAACAGGTCACCAATTCATTCGCAAGAAGATATCAAACCAAACCTCCCACATAGGGACCTTCCCCACGTTCAGAGTCGTGGGAATAAGAGGAGAGGCAGAGAGTGGGGTGACTGAGACTGCAATGATATCTCTGCACAGGGAACACAAGAGGGCAAGTCTCTCATTGCACAGCAGATACAAGTGATGTCCCCCCACCACCACCACCACGTTAATCAGTACTCGCCACCTTTACAAGGCGACATGTCTCAAAGCAATGCCAAAGCACATCGTTCAGCACCACTTTTCGATGGAGAGTTCCCAGTCCCACACAACAGCATTGAACACGAGGGGTTTTTTCCTTCGCGAAAAAAACTCCCCAAACGCTTGCATTTACTGCATTGTATCCCCTTCACCCCTCTGCCCCCCCCCCCCCCCCCCCACCCCCCGCTTCCTCCCCCCACCCCCTCTTCCTCCCCCCCCACCCCCTCTTCCTCCCCCCACCCCCTCTTCCTCCCCCTACCCCCTCTCCCACCCCCCCACCCCCTCTCCCTCCCCCCCCCCCCCTCTCCCTCCCCCTACCCCCTCTCCCTCTCCCCTGCCCCTCTCCCACCCCCCACCCCCTCTCCCTCCCCCCACCCTCTCCCTCCCCCCCACCCTCTCCCTTCCTCCCCCTTCCTCCCCCCACCCCCTCTTCCTCCCCCTACCCCCTCTTCCTCCCCTGCCCCCTCTCCCACCCCCCACCCCCTCTCCCCCCCCCCCACCCCCTCTCCCTCCCCATCTATACTCTAACATGAACACTCTTGTGAAATAATACATGTGTAAAGCTTTTCTCCAGTCGTGAACGAAAAAAAATACCATTCCCCATCAGTCGCCAATCAGATCTATTTTGTTTCGGTTTATGTTTTTTTGTACAGCAAATACTGACCAACTGCACAGACCATAAAAGCAGCTGTTAGTGATATCAATCTATTTCTTCACAGCAATGTTTGGACATTTTCATTCATCTTTAACAAATAGCTTTTTCTGCAGAAGTAACTCGTACCATTTGAATAAAAACAACAGAGAGGGACTGCAGTCCTTCACCTCATATAATGTATTTACTGTATACAATATTATACTCTCTATAATGTGTTTACTCTATATAACGTACAGCTGGTGATGACTGTATACAATGTACAGCTGGTGATGACTGTATAATGTATAGTTGGTGATGACTGTATAATGTATAGTTGGTGATGACTGTATATAATGTATAGCTGGTGATTGGTGACTATATAATGTATCGCTGGTGATGACTGTATATAATGTATAGCTGGTGATTGGTGACTATATATAATGTATCGCTGGTGATGACTGTATACAATGGTGGTTCCCACTTGTTGTTTTAACAAAGTGGTTCACAATTTAAACGTTAGATGAGTTTGTCTGAGAATGACGGAGTCGGCAATGTGTGGGAATCCTACTTCACTGAGTCCTGTGTGGAAGAGTTTCCATGGACTCGCTTCACATTTGGCATTTCAGGTCCCCCTCCCCATGGAGAGTGGGTCACAGCACAACACAAAACAAGGCTTCATTTAACCCCCAACTGTGCACCAGAGGAAGCAATGCAAACTCTGCTGCACTTAAACTACACACGTGGTGACCTTTCTGACCGCGATATTCTTGTGAAAAAAATTGCATTTCAGCAGATTTGTTAAGAAGAACTCAAATAAAACCGAATAAACTGAGTTGGGGTTGTTTTTTTCCCCCTTCCAGAGAACAGTGGTAGCCGAAATGCAGCAGAGATAACACCCAAAAAAAGTGAGATGAAAGTGCCTGCCCTCCACTTTGTTTTTTTTAAAAAAACATTATTAACTTGGTCCAATTCTTAACCTGACCAGGATGAGCTGTGCAAAAGCTATAAGCTTGTTAAAGCCACTGGGAAGTGAAACTACTTTCACCTCCAAACAAATACGACAAAGAGTTAGTGTCAGAATTAAACCAAACCACAAGGATAAACAACTTTTTTTTTGCAAATCCCAAACAGAAAAAGAAAAACGCAGACTGTTGTACACAGCAAACACACCAGGAAACATGCAAGTACAGTGCAAACAACCAGCTCCCAACATGGAGCAAAGCAACTTGCACCTGAGCTGCTATCCAGAGGGGATGGGGATGTGGAAATGGGTAAAGTGTGCAATAAAAACACACACAACCCTGAGCCGCCTCACAAAACATCAAATCATTGCTTCAAACGAAATATAAAGTGCAATTAAACACCTTCAAAACTATTTGTTGAGCTGAAATCAATATATATATATATGTATCTATGACAGACACTGTGTATTTTGGGAGGTGGGTGGGGAGTGAGCACAGACTTACCACATCCCTGGCACAGGAACCTGCTGATGTCCTTCCTGACGCTCCTGGTGCTGTGCAGGGGTGGGTGGGTGGCCTGGAAGGTGGTCGCCTGCCCGGTGGGCTCCATGAAGAAGATGTACCTGATGCCCGTCTGCAGGCAGCCCGGCAGCAGCGCCCAACCCGCAGATACCCGCACCCACACCAGCCGCTCCCTCTGCAAACCACCAGCCTTCAGCCGCCACACCTGCCGGACCTTCACCCTGACCCTGGGACCCAGAGCCCTGCCCTCCTGCTCCTGCTCCTGCTCCTCCTGCTCCTGGCCAGACAGCAGCAGCGCTTGGACCTTCCCCTCAATGACCACCCGGGAGCTGCCGGCCAGATCCTGCACTGAGCCTGAGGGCGGGCAGGTAGCGGGGGCTGGAGATGCTGTGGCTGTGGCTGGAGATGGAGCGGAGCCTTTAATTGTTGCAGACGTGACTGTGGCTGTGGCTTTAGCTGCTGTGGCTGTGGCTGTGGCTTTAGCTGCTGTGGCTGTGGCTGTGGCTTTAGCTGCTGTGGCTGTGTCTGTGGCTGTGGTTGAAGCCACCACCTTCTCCTCTATTGAGACCTGAGCCAGGAGTCGTGGGCAGAAGAGCAATGTCACACAGAGCAACAGCAGCCACAACACTGTCAACTTCATGCTGTGTGTGTGTGTGTGAGAGAGAGAGAGAGAGAGAGAGGGAGGGAGGGAGGGATGGATGGAGTGTGTGAGGATGGGGGGAGATCAGACGAGAGCCAGTCTCTGGCAGAGACAGAGGGAGAGAGAGAGAGAGAGAGAGAGAGAAAGACAGAGGGAGGGAGAGAAAGACAGAGGGAGGGAGAGAGAGAGAGAGAGAGGAAAAAGGGGAATGTTTCCTTGTTTTGTTTGGTGAGTACAGTACAAGGTAAACCCGGGAAGTGGGAGGGATGAGGGATGAGAGAGAGAGGAGGGATGAAGGCAGAGGTTGTGCAGTGTGTATTGGGGATGGAGAGACAGAGAGAGAGAGAGAGAGAGTGTGTGTGTGAAAGAGATAAAAAAAAGAAAGCCAATAATACTACTAATGAACTGGTGGAGTGGAGTGACAGAGAGCTTGTTGTGGGACAGTGTTGGTGCTGATCAGAAGGTGGGGCAGGAGTTGTTATAGCAGGAGATTCCCAAGTCTCATTGCTCCTCTCCTCTCATTGCAATGCATCCTCACTCTCTTGCTCACACCCTCCTTTACCTCTTTCAATCCACCTTCCCCTCTATCTTTCTTTTTCTTTTGGATGGATACAGTTCCCCCCACACACTCTCTTTTATCTCGGTGCCTCATCTCACCCGCTTGGCTCATTTACCTTCTACGCCTCTTTCACTTTTATTGCATCCCTGTTTTCTTATTTAGTCAATTGGAGGATCACTTTTCCGGGGGTAATAATTCCTTCAAAAAAATTTATAATAATAACAAATTATTATTATCAATCCACGACTGTTTGTGGGACACTGTTGTGCGCAATTGGCTGCCGTGTTTCACCCACAAAAATATGCGGTCAATTCACTTTACAGAATATTCTGTGAAGCGTTTTGAGACGTCTCAAAGACGTGATAAGCCGCTGTATCAAACGCAAGGATTATTATTATTTTTTGCGTTGATCTCCCCTCACTCTGTCCTCACCGACTCGGCTTTCCATCCTCCCCCTTTTTTTTTTACTATTATCTCTCTCCCACCCCATTGCGCAATCTGAACCCGCTCCTTCCATCTCTGCTTCCGCGTCTTTTGTTCCGTTTCCTTTCCTCGTTTTTTCATCTTTTCTTTCATCTCTTTCCTCCACATCTTCTCTGTGATTTCCATATCACCCATTCGCTTTTTATTCTCTTAGTTTCGGGGGGTGTGAAGGGCGTTATATAAATGCAAGTTGTTATATATTCCACACTCTCCTGCTTTTCCCTTTCCTCTCTCTCTCTGTCTCCCCCTCCCTTTCTCTGTCAATAGCTACAGCACCGGTGCGAGTTGTATCCTGTAATCAGCCTAACACCTTACTTGCCAGCAGGTGCAATGTGCTCTGCTTCTAAGAACAGAACTTCCAAAGAACGTGTTAGTCTCTCCCTCTTTGGAAACAAAACACATTGAAATAGGCACGTTGGCTGCAGTTGGATCATTCATTTATAACTAATCCTACACCTTAGTGGTTAGTGCATTCGCCTCTCAAAGCAAGAGGACCTGGGTTTGATTCCCGGGCAGGGTGAAACCTGAGGCAAGTTTCCTTACTCCACACTCCTCTGTTTACCTAGCATTGAGTAGGAATCCAGTTGTTAGTCAATTGGCGAATTGCTTTCCAGGGATTAAAAAAATACTACCAGTAATAATTTGGTCATCCAATCCACGCCTGTTTGTGGGACACTGCTGTGTGCAATTGGTTGCCTAGTTTCACCCACAAAATATACAGTCAATTCACTTTACGGTATATTCTGTGAAGTGCTTTGAGACTTCTCAAACGCATGATAAGGCACTGTATCAAATACAAGGATTATTTTTATGTATTTTTATTGGGGCAGTGAAAGCCCAACACCTAAGAGGTTACTGAATCAGGAGAGCATTCGTTTGTCAGTAGCTTATACAAGAGGTATTAAGAACTTTGAATTAATTTATTCAATTTTACGGGTACGGGAGGGTGGCGGGTGGCGGGGGGTCTGTCAATAGCAGAGCTGAATATATTACTCTGTTCATAACCTGCACTGCAATTTCCAATTTCACTTTTGAACATTTTCTTTTCATATCTAACAAATGCAGAAACCATCACCAATGCTGAGTATCTAAACTAGACTAAGAGTTCAAGAGACATATGCCACTGACACAACAACAATAATAATGATTACATTTGATACCGCACTTTATTACTGGTTGTCTCTAAATACCTTATACTTATACTTATTACCTAAATGGAGTGAGAGCTGGGGTGGCAAAGGTCGGTGACAATAATAATAATTAATAATTATCAATAATAATCCTTGCATTTGATACAGCACCTTATCATGTCTTCAAGACGCCTCAAAGTGTTTCACAGAATATACTGTAAAGTGAATTGATTGTAAATGTTGTGGATGCTACGTGGCAGCTAATTGCGCACAGCAGCATCCTACAAACAGTTGTGGATTGAGTGAACAAATTATTATTATTTTTTGAAGGGATTATTGCCCCCAGCAAAGCAATCCACCAATCGACTAATAACCGGGTTCCTACTTACTGCTAGGTAAACAGAGACACGTGGAGTAAGGAAACTTGCCTAACATTTTACTCTGCAGGGAATCAAAACCCATGTCCTCTCGCTTGCGAGGCGAGTCCTCTAACCATGGAGCTACAGGACTCCATAAATCATGTTGGGATACTTAAATACTTTACTGATAAGACCTTTGCATCTTGTTTCCTTCCAAGCCTGGTAACAATGCCATAAAGCTCTGATGTTTCTGTAGTATTTTTCAGTCAGTGTTATCTGGATTGGTGAACATCCATTGAGATGAAAAACCCATAAACAGTGTTTTCACAACTGGTATTTGTTAGCAGTGTTTTATGTCAAGGTACTTGCTCCAGGACTTTTAATCTTTAACACCATCACTGCTGACTTGCTGCTATCTCATCAACTGCTTGGGTTTCCACTGTGGCCACCATACCCTTCATCTTCAAAACAGAGGTGGATTGATATTTGTTAGGTCAGAGTATTAAGGGATACTGGACAAGGGCTGGTAATTGGACTTGAGGTACAGATCAGCCATGATCTTATAGAATGGTGGCTCGAGGGGCTGAATGGCCTTCTCCTGTTTCTACGTTTCTGTGTTTCTGTATACTGGTAAAACATGGGCTCATTTAGCAAATGATTCTGTAAATCTAACAGCATCATACTGGTCAATTTACTGGTTTCATTGATTTTGCAGTTTTGTCAATTTAGCAGGATGATTTTCTGGATCCACTTCAGTCAATGTGTACCAAAATAGTGAATAGGAAGGATGAATCCAAGTTTCCGACTTAGTTTATAAATCCGTACTAGTATGTATGATTCTAAAATACATTTTCTTAAAAAATTTGAACATCACTAAGACGCTACACCACTGAATATTCGACCTCAATGAACTACACTTAAGTAAGATTTCAAGCAAATTATTTACTTTACAAATAAAGTTATTAGGGACACAGTAATAAATACCAAGATTACTTAAGATCCAAGGACTGAAATCTCAAGAGAAATGTGCACCTGGCAGTAAATTACCGGGATGCTGTGAAATGAGAAGTTTCAATCAAAAAGCTGAAAGCAAAGCTTAAGTGGTTTTCTGACTTGTCAACTAATCCACGTAATTGAATTTGAACCTCTGATTCTCTCACATGCATTGATAATATTATACAGGCTTTTTCTGGCTCTCTGGTTCTCTGACCTCCTTGCTCTCTTCCACATCTCTGCCACCCTCGACACTGTTGACCATTGGATCCTTCTCCATCATCTCTCCTCCTTGCTCCACCTCCATAGGTCTGTCCCTTTCTCCTTTCACTCTTACCTGCTCCAGGTTCTAGATTTTATCTCTTTCAATGACTTTTCCCCTCTCACGTGCAGTCGCATGCTATGTGTTCTTCAGGCCTCGATCCTTGGGTTCTCTCCTTTTAACCAGCTTTATGCTCCAACTGATAACATCATTCACAGACATGGGCTCCACTTCCACGTGTACGCAAATGAAAATCAACTCTATCTCTCTCCTCTACCATCGCTTTTAGGACCAATGCTGTTACAACTAATTACCTGTCAGATACCAAGTCCTGGATGAGCTCTATCTTTCTTCGGTCAAATGCCATGTTCAGCTCAGATCAGGGTGCCTTTTCATCTGAGATGTCCTCCTGATGTGTGAGTCACTATAACAAGATAAATTATTGCTGGTGGTCATGTTCACTACAAGTTGTAAGATTTAAGTTACTCGAACAAGTTAAGCATTGGTGATGTAGCCATTGAAATGATGTCCAGGATGGAGTCCTGTAGCACAGTACTGTGTGCAATTGGCTGCCTCATTTCGCCCACAAAATACACAGTCACCACACTTTGAGAAGTGTTTTTAGATGTCTGGAAGACATGATAAGGTGCTATATCAAATGCAAGGATCATTATTAATATTACATGGTGTAGTTGCTGAGAGTAACAATTGATTGAAGAAATTTATATTTTGTCCACAAAATATGCAGTCAATTCACTTTGCAGTATAATCTGTGAAGCACTTTGAGACATTTCGAAGACATGAAAAGGCACTATATCAAATACAAGCATTATTGTATGTTTTCCATTATTTACTAAAGATGAATCCATGCACCACAACAATCTTTCTATATCTTGTAGGTCTTTCTTCTTCACTGCATATGAAATGATTAGTATTTAATGTAGTGCTTGTTTTAGTCTCTCTTTATTGCATATAAACGTACTAGGAGTTGATATACTGCATGTTTTAGTACCTCAGTATTAATAGAGTTATATTTCTCATTGCTTTGGGACAGAGAGACTTTGTTGGCATTGGGCAGTTATTGGCAGGGGTTTTCAATTGCGCTTGGAAATAGATGTTCCGGTGAGGTCATTCTCATTTTGGTGCCATCAAAAAAAACTTCAGGCATCACTTGCACATCATGCTGACTTACCAGCAAAGACGTATTAAGAACTTTTCCACATTCTTTCCCACTCACAAAACTGCAAAATCTATCCTTAATATCATTATGCATGATATTCATCAGTCGTACAAATTGAGCAAGCAATATCCCAACCAGGAGACCTCAGGATTACAAGTAATAAAATGACAATTTGTATTATTGTAATCTTTAAAAGAAAGCTGGGACCCTGTGGAGCTGAACTGGCTGGACAATGGAATGTTGGAATTGAATCAACTCTCTGTGACGGTCTCTAGTCCAGTTCCTGAGCGAGGCTGGTCTGCATTATTCCAGGGCACTGCATTGCCTGCCTGGCTCATCAGGGGTTCATCCCACTCACTCTGCAAGCCAAAGCCCTAAAAGGGTCGGGTGGTCCTAGCTGGACAAGCAGCAGGAAAGCTTGCTAGATAATCCTTGCAATGGCAAAGTATGAAGCTTCAGCTGTTAGTCTCAAGCAGTTACCCCCAAAGCAGAGTCTTGCCAGGCTGTGTCTAATACTCTACGAATGTGTTCCCCCCCCCCTCCGCACCCCACCCACCTCCCCCAGCAAGCACCACCAAAAATTCACAGAAATAGCACAGCTTTTGGAATTTTAAAGGACACAAAGGATTAAGAACTATTGCATCTATTATTTCCCATAAACACCGAGTTCATAAATATCACAAGGTCAGGGGAGATGCTGATTTGCAGGCGAGTAAGACACAGTCTTAGGGATACTACTCTAAAGTCAATTTAAAGTGACAGATTCTTGAACATTAAGGTGGTTTTCAATAGGGCTGAGAAGCTTAGCCAGTAACATGTCACATGGAATTTCCACTATTTCCACTGATTGTTAAGTCACTAAATAAATTAAAATCATTCAAGGCAATCACATAAATTAAAAAGGGGAGATTAGAAACAAAGTCTCAACACAGAGAGTGGTTAGAATGTGAAATTCTCTTCCACAAACTGTTGAGCATGAGTCCACAATGATTTTGAAAGTGAATGAGCACGAGAGTGGGAATAGACCTAATGGCTCATGTCATGGAAAACACCACCACAGGATTGATGGGCCAAATGGCCTGTTTTTGTCCTGTCTTTTTGTACATTGTAATTTCCTGGCAATCAGTGTCCTTGCAAAAAAATGTTATTTATCATTAATTGTTGAGTCAGCAAAGATTTGGTTCTGAGTCACTGCAATAGGTTTCCAAATACAGTGCTGTGCATTGTAAATATAGGGAAATATAGGTTATCTTCCAGGTTCAGGCAAAATGCCATGATTAGCAATCTCAAGGGGGGGTAAAATATCAGCCTGATCTGTAATCCCAAATCATTGACCATGATGGAAACCATTAGCAGAAAAGAAAGAAGTTGAATCAAACTTCAGCAGCAATAATAGTGAATTGCTCGAAATAAGTTGCTCGCCCATCACCTCCCAAAAAAATTCTATCCACTCAAGGCACGCAGAAACCACATTGTTTTCCACAACACCCTGAGTTTGATTCCTGGGCAGGGTGAAATGTTGGGCAAGTTTCCTTCAATCAACGACTCTTTTGTGGGACACTGTTGTCCGCAATTCGCAATTGAACATCACTAATTGGCACTCCAATCCAATAAGCCTCTGTAGAGCCATTCTCTATTAAGATATCTCTCTTAAGTCTCCTCAGAAAGTGCCATCTGTAAATACAGGATACAGGTAGATGCTAACTACAATCTGACTTTCGTAATGTAACTCTTTTTTCATCATACAGTTACATTGGAGTCCTGTAGCTCAGTGGTTAGAGCACTAGTCTCGCAAGCCAGAGGACCCTGGGTTTGATTCCCGGCAGGGTGAAACGTTGGGCAAGTTTCCTTACTCCATGCGCCTCTGTTTACCTAGCAGTAAGTAGAAACCCAGTTGTTAGTCAATTGGCAGATAACCTTTCTGGCGGTAATAATTCCTTCAAAATAAGTAAAAATAATAGCCACTCAATCCATGACTGTTTGTGGGACGCTGCTGTGTGCAATTGGCTGCCGCGTTTCATCCACAAAGTATACAGTCAATTCACTTTACAGTATATTCTGTGAAGCGTTTTGAGACGTTTTGAAGACGTGATAAGGCGCCATATCAATGCAAGCATTATTATATTATTATTGTCACTAAACAATAAATCTCTGTCTTAGAAAATAGGATTAACTGGTATCAGGATCATATAGTCGAAGATGCCACTCTAATTCAGTGCTGGGAGGGGTTCATTGTCGGAGGTGCTGTCCTTCAGATAAGACGTTAAACTATTTGCCTGTACAGGTGGACGTGAAAAATCTCATGGCCATATTCAAAAAATGAAAGGAGTTTCTCCAAGTTTGTCCTACAAATAAAATTGGGTATCCATCTCACGGCTGTTGTGGGACATTGCTGTGGCTGTTGTGTTTCGCCCTCAAAATACAGTCAATCCACTTTACAGTATTTTGTGTGAAGTGATATGTGATGTCTGACAATGTGATAAGGTGCTATATCAAATGCAAGTGTTATTCTTATTATGGGTAATAGAAGCATTCACACAGAAGAAATGATTGAGTAGTTGAGCTGATGTCAATGTAAAGAACGCTGTAGCGCATATTATTGGGAGATAACACAAAATATTCAATTCCTCAAATTGGATATCACACCTGGATTCTATAAAAATATTTTCAGCCTGACTTTATACATTGGCTTATACATTAGCAGATTTATACTTCAAAAAATGATTCTGCATCCCAATACTTCTTTATGAATGTTGATTTATAATTTTTTAAGAAACCAGTTTGTAATACAAGGTAAACAAAGATTGCTCACTCTTACCATACGTTTGGCATAAATGCTTGACACAAATTATCTCTGTCCTGCATCTCCTCTCTCTGGCCACCAAAGAAAGGTTTTCTTTCATATCAAACCAGCACATGATTCTTAACTTGGCCACGCAACAAGACATGAAGCTTTTGAAGTTTATGGAATCAATGATCCCCTGTGGACACTTTTATCCTGCAGAATACTTAGATATTAACTCAACATGTGGTTCAGATTGTGTAACATGAGGTTTGGATTGTACAAACACAGGCACGTTATTTGTCTACTTATCATTTTCATAATCACATTTTATGACATTTTCTATAACACACACAACTAGTTCTGTTATAAATGTTTCAGGGCTCGATGTATATCAAGAGTAACTAGTATAACTGTGTATACATACTTTAAAAAAGAAGGTGTTTTCCACCCCACCAACAGCAGTCAGGCCTTCAGCCTTGAGTCTCTTTACTTGGCCTCTTCAAGATTTTCTCTTTGACTGTGCCTTCGGTCATTCCCCCCCCCCCCCCCCACGACTTGCCCCCCCCTTCCCTTCTGCATCCAACCCCCAGCTTGGATTCAAACTCTTGACTGTCCAGCGACTTGGGACATCCTCCTGACATGAAAGATACTATATAAATGCAATCTGTTGGTGTTGTTTTGTATAATTAGTCGCATTGCAAGTGTAATCACATTCTTTTCCAGTGGTGCGCTCTCCTACATTTGTCCTCTGAAGGTCTGAATTTCAACTTGTTAGTAAATTAGAAGGTGATTGAAGCAATTGTACTGAACACAGCAAAGATCATGTCCGGTAATAAATTAGTTTTAATTGTAAAAGTTACGCTAACTAACATAAAACGTGAGAAAATCTAATCTCATTTCAATAATTGGTATCATTGAAGTGGCATATCATTGAAAAAACTCTCCAGGTGATTGAAAGAATGGATTTGCTGATACAATATGATTTATATTTATAGAGCGCCTTTCATGTCTCAAACAGCTGGGTGGGCAACTGAGCCGAGTTGGAATGGCGGAGAACGGGGAAAAATGACCGAAAGCCTGGTTAAAAAAATACATTTTGAGATGGCAGATGACAGGAACATACCTGTCTCTAAGTGATGAGAGAGGGTTTATGTGTGGATCAATTTAACAGATAGACAAAGACAATGGATTCTATTAGACTGACGTTGGGTAGATTAATAATAAACTAATAATCCTTGCATATGGAATAATGCCTTTCACATCAGGAGGCTGTTCCAAAGCACTTCAGAGGATATATTTCGCCAACAAATATACAGTCAATTCACTTTACAGTACATTCTGTGAAGTGCTTTGAGACGTCCAGAAGACATGAAAAGCACTACATCAAATACAAGGATTATTATTATATTATAAAGTGTAATGATTGTGTGTTTTGTGGGTGAACATGGTAGCCAATTTGGCCACAACAATGTCCCACAAACAGCCATGGAGTGAAGGACCATTTTTTTGATTTGGGGGATTGTTTGTCAGGAAACTAGGACAAACTCCTTTCTCTTTTTGAATCGTGTCATGGAATCTTTAATGTCCACCTGAATAGGCAGGCAGGACCTTTTCATCCAGAAGATGGGGTAAAGCCCCATCCAATCTACAATTCTTCCCAGTTTACCAGAAAAATGAAATAATTTATTCCTCAGAGGTGCAGTGATGGGTTTCAAATCGAACTGCCCTGTGCTTTGGGTTTGCGTATCTGTGGAGATTGGTAATCAAACTCGCTCAGCACTGCACTGCTGTGTCACATCAGACCATATATATTAGGTAGTTCTTCCAAAGAGCCGCAAGGAAACGATGGGCCAGATGGCCTCCTTCTGTGCTGCGATATTGCATGATTCTATGATCCTACATAATAATACATCAATATCAATCAATATGTAATTGAGAATACATAATAATATATAAAACAAATGACAATGTTTCGCCCACAAAATACACTGTCAATCCACTTTACAATATATCCTGTGAAGCGCTGTGAGATGTCTCAATAACACAATGAGGTAAAAACAACAACAACAACAACAAAATTACATTTGTATAGTGCACTATATGAAATGCAAGGATTATTATTATATTAATATATTATTATGTCCTGATGTTGGGATCATACTCGTAACCTTATGACACAAGACAGAAAATTGAACGCTGAGTAAATGTTTGCTCTAGAAGTACACTACATACACTTGTAGCCAAGTGCTATAAGAATAGCTTGGCATAATTAGTATGTGTAGTAACAATATAATGAAATCAAATATTCCCTGAGAAACTAGAGATTTACAAGTTTGGAATTTGTTCCTCAAAGTAAGATATTTGCAGGCACTTGTCGTGAAAACCACAAGCTCAAACTCCATTTGGTTTTAAAGTATCACCCCTTTTTGTCTAAAAGGTTAAGATCACGCAGAAATGCAGTAAATTCTTATTTTTACTCTTAATTTGGAAGCTGGATCTTTTTAAGAATGGTAAAACATTGTCTTCCAAATTAAGACTGGAGTTAAGAGGGCAGCCCCGTTGGTATATTGTATAGAGCTACTGCGTACGGACTGGAAGCTCTCTGGTTCAAATACAACAACAACAACAACAACTTGCATTTATATAGCACCCTTCATGCAGGGTAACTTCCCAGAGCGCATGACAGTGGCAGAGCATGATGCCGAGCTGGGGGAAGAAACTCCCTTCTCTTTTTGAATAGTGCCATTGAATCTTAAATGTCCACCTGAACAGACAGGTAGGACCTTGTTTTAATGTCTCATCCAAAGGCTAGGGTAAAGTCCCATTCAATCTACAAGTCTCCCCAGTTTACCAGATAAATAAAATCATTTATTCCTCAGAGGGGTAGTAATGGATTTCAAATCGATTATATAAAATTTATATAAAATACCAATCCATGCTGAATTTGCCGGACTAAGCAATTATTGCCCTTACAAATGGCACCACAGACTTTCCAGAATGGACTGCAAAAGGGAGCAGCAAACATGGATGTCTCTTCCCCCCACTCCTCACCCCCACCCGACTCCCCGCCCAACAAATTGATGGAAGAAGATAGACGTGGCAGTGACTGTGGTAAGAAACTACACTATTCTAGTGTTTCGTTATGGTCAGCCCGCAGTATCAGAGTGCTTTTACCTGAAGTTCAGTTTCAACAACACCAACAACAACTTGCATTTATATAGCGCCCTGCACGCGGGGTAGCGCCCAGAGCCCTTCAAAGGATCATGAACAAGTGTTCATGTATCTGGGACTTCCTTGATTGGTATGAATAATCTAACCCTGTAAGCAGCTGCTTGTCTCCCTCACTTCCTTTCCACCACCCACCAAGAGGGCAGTCACTAGTTGGTTCTTTGACATCCGACAAGCACAAGTACAAGCAAGCACAACCTCCTAGGTACCAGGAACTCCCTAGCAGCATGAAACCTTCAGCAATTGCTACTCAAACTCTGCACTGCAAACTGGTGGAACAATTTCTCTACGTCTAGGCTGTGTGTCTACACTGTGGGCAGAAAGATTGTGGCAAAGCCCTCATACTTTTCATGCTGTGCTATTCACCTAATGAGGGCTCATACCTGCACTTGTCGGATGGTCAAATGACCAACTAGTGACTATCCTCCTTGATGGGGATGGTAAGCGGGGACTCCGTGGAGCACAGCTGGATCCAAGGTAACATGTTTGACAACAGAATGTCAGAAACGAATCAACCATGGTGGTCTTGGCAGTCTGGTTCCTGAGCCAGGTGGGTCCATAGTATCCTATGGCACTGCTGATGTAACCCAGTCAACCTGGCCCATCGCCAGGACTTGGAGAAGCAGACCAGTTGTTTCTCCAACCCTGCCAGCCAAAGCTCTAATGGATAGGGTGGTCCTAGCTGTAATGGGTAGGGTGGCAAGCAGTGGGAAGATTTCCAGTACGTGCTTTCAATAATTAAGTTGTGTGGTTTATGTGAACTCCGGCAGTATTCCAAAGCACACTCTGAGATTCCCCCAAACCCTGATTCTCACATCCTGTGCTTAATACTCTCCAGAATTAATAATAACAATAATAATAATTTTTGCATTTGATATAATTCCTAAACACACCTTCAAAACATCCCAAAGCGATTCTCAGAATATACTGTAAAGGTGAATTGACTGTATATTTTGTGGGCAAAACTCGGCAGCCAATTGCAAACAGTAGGGTTCCACCAACAGTCGTGGATTGAATGACCAAATTATTTTTACTTATTTTTAAATAATTATTACCCCCAGAAAAGTGATCCACCAATTGACTAAGAACTGGGTTCTATTTACTGCTAGGTAAACAGAGGTGTGCGGAGTGTGTGGAATGGAGTCCTGTAGCTCAGTGGTTAGAGCACTCGCCTTGCAAGCGAGAGACCTGGGTTCAATTCCCAGCAGGGTGAAACCTTGGGCAAGTTTCCTTACTCCACACGCCTAATAATAATCCCTCAAGAAAAAAAACTATAATACATTGGTCACTTCAATCTACGACTGTTTGTGGGACACTGCTGTGCACAATTGGCTGCCGCGTTTCGCCCACAAATATACAGTCAATGAATGCACTTACAGTATATTCTGTGAAGCGCTTTGAGATGTCTGGAATCCTTGAAAAGTGCTATATCAAATGCAAGGATTATTTATTATTATTATTATTAAGGAAACTTGTCCAGCACTTCGACCTGCTAGGAATCGAACCGAGGTCCTCTCGCTTGTGAGGCGATTTCTCTAACCACTGAGCTACAGGACTCCATTAGGTCAGTAGCATGGACATGTCTCTCCAGGGAAAGAGTGTGCATTCCATTCCAGGCACAGGGAAATTTCCATGTGTAGGTGACATACATATGTGGAACCCTCGATCTGGTTTGGATACTCTTAAGCATGGTGATAGGTTTATGCATTTGTCAGACACTCCACTGACCAAAAATCTATCTGTTCAGGTAGTCGTTAAGGATTCATGGCAATATTCATAAAGAGATGAGAGTTTCTTCCAGTTTCCTGACTAACAATCCCCCAGATAAAATTGGTCATTGACCTCTTGACTGATTGTGAGATATTACTGTGCGCAAATTGGCTGCTCCATTCACCCATAAAATACACAGTCACTGCACATTACAGTATCTCCTATGAAGAGCTTTGACGCACCCTCCCAACATGAAAGTCACTGTAGCAAATAAGGATTATTATTACTATTATTATTCATTGTAGACAAGAGCAGACTCTCTATGTCCAATCTATTCAAAATAAGCTTCCCATAATTCGGATTACAGTTATGCTACTCAACATGTGCTGGTCTGTCCAGTGTAAAGCAGGCACAGAGTATATAGCTGTGACAGATCTGGAACCACATTGTGAACTGGAAATAATGATTCAGCTGACATACCCATAGGGGTTTTTGTTTCATACAACAAGGGCTGTTTGATGGTAATGTACCACACGTTTCAAATCAAATTTTATTCTGTTGTGCAGCTGAGCTATATCCAGCAATATTAAGGCAATAAGTTGCACATCTGGATTGACAACATTAAAGAAATTGAACTCCCCTGTGGCCCCTTCACACAGTTACCATATTATGTGTACTTCATAATAAAATGCTTTCAGTTCTGAAATATGTTAGGTGAGTGTGAAATTATAGAAGATTCCCAAAAACGATTGTGCCAGCAAACTCAACAGGGATTAGATAGCTATTTGGCAAAGAATTCAACTGAGGGAAATATGAGAATAAATAAATTTAAAAAATAAATAAATTACTTGAGAACTAGACATATGAACTGTGCATTGCCATGCTTCTATGTAACCAGGTAACCTTCAATTCACATTAACCGCTTCAGTATAAAGCATTTCTGAATGACGAATGGGAGAACATTTCATCAATCATTTGCTCCTTTTCTCCTTCACAAAAAGTTTTGCAGGACACTGCAATAATAAAAATTAATAATCCTTGCATTTGATAAAGTGCCTTCTCTCGTCTTCAAGATGTCTCAAAGCCCTTCACAGGATATACTGTAAAGTGTAGTGACTGTATATTTTGTGGGTGAAATACGGCAGCCATTTGTGCACAGTAGTGTCCCACACACAGTCATGGTTTGAGTGACCAAATTATAATTTTTTTTAAGGGATTATTACCCCTGGAAAAGTGATCCGACAATCGACTAACAACCGGGTTCCTACTTACTGCTAGGTGAACAGAAGCGTGTATATAGAGTAAGGAAACTTGCCTAAGGTTTTGGCCTGCCCGGATATCAAACTCAGTTCCTCACGCTTGCAAGGTGAGTGCTCTAGCCATTGAGCTACAGGACTCCACGTAGAATAACACTTCTCAGCAGTCACGATCTTCTCCAGTCCTATTCCACAGAGAGGAATACTGGTTAGTACAAGGAGTAAATGCTGGGATTAAAGCGGTGATCTCATGCTCTGAAGGGAATTCCAGTCAAGCTCCTGTTCTGGAACGGCCAGCTCAGAAACTCCAGCTCAGAAACTGCCATGTTACAGTGTAAGCTCTTTCAATTCATTTTAAATTGTTTCTTTTAGTTTGGACAATGGGATAAGACGTTGTATCAATCGCAAGGATTATTATTTTGTGTTTAAAAGTTGCACAGTTTATCTACTTCCCCAATCAACTTAAAATGATAAAGATCCACATACTTGCAGAGCACTGGGTCAAGCAAGCACCATGTATCAAGACCGCATGTGATCCTGCTCTTGATCAGTTTAGTTTTTTTTGCCCTTTTTCTGATTCTTTGAAATACTCAAGCACTCTCTTTCTGAACGTAATTCCTCTCCGTTAATACAAACTCACTCAACTGTGTACCGGCAGCTCTTTCCGCACTGATTTGCTTCCCTCTGTGGATTTATATCCAACCATCAAAATTCAAGTCAGTAACATTTTATCTTTTCTTTCTTCATCTCTTCATTTCTCTGAATCTCTGAATCTTTCAAAATCATCCCCTTTTTCAGTTACACCATTGATTCTTATCCACTGTACATGTTAGTACTTTATAAAATGATAACATTTCCTCGCATTTGATATAGCGCCTTATCACATAGTCGAGACGTCTCAAAGTGCTTCACAGAATATACTGTAAAGTGAATTGACTGGTACATTTGTGGGCGAAACGTGGCAGCCAATTGTGCACAGCAGTGTCCCACAAACAGTTGTGGATTGAGTGACCGCATTATTACTATTATTTTTTTACTTTTTCATTTTCACTTAACTATAGTACGACTTCCCTTGATCTGACTCACTTTTCCTTGTGAACTTTTTTTCAGCACTTTGAGACATTATACTGTAGAAGAGCGTTATGCTATTATCACGTGCAATAATCCCTCACACTAGGACCTGTATTAAGCATCTGGTGCTAAGTAAACCTGGATCTTGTGAGCACGAAGGTGTCTGGCAAGTCAAAAGCTATGCTGTAAACATCCTCAGATCAGGCTGAAGGCAGATTTCGATCGAAAAGCTGATGAGGAAATTGATGCGTGGGGTAACATCTGCTAGAAGGTGATACCTGGAAGTCTGAGATCTTAAGAGAATCCCAAACAATGGGTAGGGTGATCTTAGCTGGACAAGCAGTGGGAAAGCTTGCCAGACAAATTACGTTTGTATAGCGCCTTTCACGTCAGGAGGGCATCCCAAAGCACTGGGACAGTGCCAAACAAGACAGTGTTTTTAATGTCAAGCTTTATAGTTTTAATTGGTTAGACTCCAGCACTACCCCAACGCACACTCTGCCTTAACAGTTGCCAACCTACTCTCCGGAATTAGATAAGCGGGATGCATCTCTCCGGGGAGAGAGTGCGCAATCCATTCCAGTAAACATCTCTAGGATTTCCCTTTATAGTTTAAGTCGGATACCCTTATGCACAGTGGAGGGTTTCTTCATGTGTCAGACAACCAGCTAACCAAAACATTCCCTTGTAAGGGCATTACATTAATGCAAGTCGTTCTTATTATTGTCAAAACGTATTTGAATTTACCTCTTGCTTTGGTTTTATTTTCTTGTCCATTATATGTACTCTGTCCTGTCATGTCATTCTTTGTGTTGCTTTATCTGGATTAATTTCCTTTAGAACTTTTAGGCATTCTCTGTCTGTTTTCTCATTTGAACTTCAATCTGAGGATGGTTTCCCTTCCTTTCCCCTCAGCTCTTATCTCTCCTTTCTTTGTTTCCACTATTCTTTTCAAATAATGCCATGAAATCTTTAATGTGCCCCTGAACAGGCAGGTGGGACCTCGGTTTAATGTCTCATCCAAAGGACAGCACTCTTACAATGCAAGGCTTTCCCCAATACTACAACAACAACTAATCACATTTCTATAGAGCCTTTTCATGTCAGGAGGACCTCCCAAGGCGCTGGACGATCAGGGATCCACACCCGAGCTGGTGGTTGGGATCAGGAGGGGTGGAGGGCGGGGAGGGCAGTGGTAGGAGGGTGACCGATGGCACAGTCAAAGAGGAGGGTCTTGTGACGGGTCTTGAAGGAGGCAAGGGAAGGGGCGAGGCAAAAGGACTGTGGGATGGAGTTCCAGAGGGTGCAGAGAAGCTGAAGGCCCACCCGAAAATGGTGGGGCAGGCAAGGCGGGAGACATGAAGCAGGCTGGAGCCCGCTGAGAGGACGATTGTTACTACATTGCTATGTTCGCCTGGACTATCAGCCCAGATCCCTGGCATGGGACTTGAACCAACAACCTTGAGACTCAACCTTGTGAAGTATAATCATTGCAAAGTAAATCAAACACAGTCTGGCCACTTGTAGATATTGTTGGCTCTTAGTTTACACAATCCTCCGCATTAGGTTAACACTTTCTTGTAATAAATACACTCTATCAGGTTAATCCTTTTTATATCACGTATTGTAGGAGATTAATCTTTTATATGGTACCAAGTTAATCATTTCATACAATCTACCATATCAAGTTCATCCTTTTATATAATTCATTGTATCAGATTAATTCTTTCATATAATACACTGGATCAAATTAATTATTTTATATAGTGGGGTGCATCATATTAATCCTTGCCTGCTGTCATTTGCTAGGCTCCACGTGCACTTCCAAATGCACTTTCTTCAAAAGCTTCTTCATTGAGAACACAGCACATCTTACAAGCAAATACTGTACTTTCTTCTGTGGCATTCCTAATGGTTGAAGAAAATATTGTATCCTAGTTCAGAGCCATATCTGTCTTGGCTTGTCTACACAACAGTTCAATAAACGACAATTCAATAGACCCCATTTATTTTCTCAGTATCACAGAATGTGTGTATATAGTGCAGAAGTAGTGTTCAGTTTGTCTATATATCCCAGGCTGTGTAAGTGTACACAGTCCTAAGGTAGAGTCTCTGTATGTATCACATTTTGTTAAGGCAAGCATGCTGATACTGTAAAAAAAAGAATAAATTAATCACTCAATCCACAAGTTTGCGGGACACTGCTGTGTGCAGTTGGTGTTTCACCCACAAAATATACAATCAATTCACTTTACAGTATATTGTGTGAAGCGCTTTGAGATGTCTTGAAGACATGATAAGGCACTATATCAAAGTAAGGATTATTATTATTAATGTCGGTCAGTGTGAATGTGTACAGCACTGAACATGGAAAGAGTTTGCCTCAATATCACAAACAATGTCACGGAGTATAGAACCAGGGTGTTTGTGTGTCTGACGTTCAGCAAATCAAGAGATCCATTGGTATTTATTTAATTGTGCTTCCAACATGATTAGGCATTTATCAACTGCAAGGTTTGTAATTAGTATTGAGCCTGAGATAGTGGCAAATTTGACGATTCTGGAGCATTGAAGCTCGCAATGAATAAACCATCATCAGTTTGATACCTTGATATGAGCTGGAGCAAAGGATTATAAAATTAATTCGACATACTTCAGGAGAACGTGGTATCAGTCATTTGTTAGAAAGCTGAACGGAGCAATAATTGTGGAAGATAAGCACAAGCTAAAAATCAAACTACTTTAAAAGGGATAATGCGGAGGAGGAAAATATCCTGTGTGACACACAGAAACAAGAGATCTAAAAATATGGCCTGGATGATTAGCTGAGTAGGTTAACAGCAAACGTAAAGTAACAATTTTAGAACATGGAAACTTTTAAGTAAGAATTAAAAATCCTGAGAAAATAATGAGGTTGAAAGTGAAGTTACTCTCATTCGGGTAGGGTGGTCTCAGTTGGACAAGTGGTAGTTCACCCGCACTAAACTCTTCCTCTATCCCACCTTGCCCCTTCTTTCCCCATCTTCAGGTCGCCAGAAGATCTTCCTCTTCGACCATGCCTACAGTCACCTCGCTCTCCTCCCATCTCGGCATCATGCTCCGCCACTGTCAAGGGCTTTGGGATGCTCCCCTGCAAGTTGTTGTTGTTGTTGGGAAGTTTGCCAGGAGATGCTCTCAATGAGAAGCAGTGTAGATTTAGCTGGTTAAACTCCAGCAGCACTTGAACTTGGGGTTTCTGTCTCTTGCCAACCTGTGCCCCATACTCTCAGAAATTAGGTAAGCATGGTGTGTCCCTCACGCTAGTGATGTAGGGTCTTACATGCAAACAGAAAGAACACTTTTACCCCATGAATCCTGATGCAAAGCTCAGAGGCACAAGAACATTGTATTATCCCACAACATGATCATTTTGAAAACAATAATCAGTGATACCTGGATAGACGGGGTGAGGTGGAGAAGAAAAGGCAAGGGTCAGGAGTGGGAATTAATACAACAAATGGTATTTGCTCTGAAATATTGTCATTGCTTTACCATTGTTTGGATTCTTCACCAGGTTTCTCTGACACAGGCTTGGTAACAAGATGCCAATGGAGGTCAGAGAAGTGTTAACCATCAACAACAATAACAACAACAAATTACATTTGTGTAGCGTCTTCAAGTCAGAAGACTTCACAAGGCAATGGACAGTTAAGGGTTTGCACTCAATCTGGGGGTTGGAATCAAGAAGGGTGGAGAGTGTGGGGGGTGGGGGAGAGTGGGACTGTGGCCAAAAGTACGGTCAAAGAGGAAGTTCTTAAAATGGCCCGAAAAGGAAGGAGGCGAGGGAGCGGGTGAGGCAGAGGGATTCAAGGATGGAGTTCCAGAGTGGGGGGGGAGGTGTGCAGAAAAGCTGAAGGTCCGACCACCAATGGTGGGGCAGGCAGGGCGGGGGGACACAAAGCAGGCCAGTGCCTACCAAGAGAGACCTCAACAGTGAGACAGTGAATGACTGGCAGCTGGTAGCAAGTATCAAGTGTCTTTAACAACAAGCAGAAAGATATTGTCGTGAGCGACACTGGCTGGTTACATCTCCTGTAGGATTGTAAGGATGCGATAATTTAACAATTTATTAGCTTGTGGTTTGCTGGAAGCTGGTGTTTACTCACAGGGCATCGTGTTTTGTCATTGTTACTGTGACAAACACCATCTGCCGCTGGTTGCTTTTTTGCTTTACTTACAGGCGTTTGAGATCTCATACAGAGCCACGATCAAAAAGGGAGTAGTGGCACCTCCGTGATTCTTTTAAATTTGGTAAAAAGTTTCAGTGCTGAGAAGTTCACAGACTTTTCAGGAAGCTAAAGTAAACTCAGGCCTAGTTAAAACTCAGAGTGACTTTGTGATGTGAACTTACGTCCATCAGGAATTGTGTGGAGACTATCCTTACCCATCTTACAAACACAGCCAGCAACGATTTTTATCCCATCAGTCAACAGGAAAGGATGACTTTTGCTTCACCATATGGCTTCTCATGTGGTCTCTGATAACAAACAAATGCCTGGGGTTGGGAGCAGTAGTTATTATCGTATTTGATACTGCATTGCCAGAGGTGCCACCCTCATTTTCAAATCCATTCATGGCCTGACACCTCCCTACCTCTTCAACCTGCTTACCCCACGACCCACAACCATCTGCCTCCGTTCGACTGGCTCTGGCCTCGTGCATGTCCCTCGTGCTCTCCATTCCACCATTGACGGCTGCACTTTCAGCCATGAGGCTCTGAAACTCTGGAATACTCTTCCTCTATCCCTCCGCCTCGCCCCTTGCTTCCCCATTTCCAGGTCACGCTTGAAGACCTTCCTATTCGACCATGTCTACAGTCAACACCCCCTTCTCCCGGCTCACAGTTATGTTCCTCCACTGTCAAGTGCTCTGAGTGCTACTCTGCATGAGGGGCACTAAATAATGCAAGTTGTTGTTGTTGCTATCTTTTGGATTAGACGTTAAACTGAAGTCTCACCTGCATATGCAGGTGAATGTTAAAGATATTGTGGCATAATTTGAAAAGAGAAGGGAATTTATTGGCGAGCACACCTACTAATGTGAATTGGTCCTTCTCTTCATGGTAGTTTATGGGACATTGCTGTGTGCATTTAGACACATTTGGCCCAAAAACACAGTAAAATCGCTTTGAACAATACCCCATCAACAACAACAAAAACAAGATTACATTTGTATAGCGCCTTTCACATCGGGAGGACGTCCCAAGGAGCTGATCATCAGGTGCTTTGAGACATCTCCATGATGATAATAATAATAATAATAATAATAATAATAATAATGATAATGATCATAATCCTTGCATTTGAGATGTATTAAAGATGTGATAAGGTGCTATATCAAAAGCAAGGATTATTATTATTTATTATTTGATGTGAAAGCTAGATAAGTACATGAGGGAAAAAGGAATAGAAGGTTATGTTTGAAGGCTTAGTTTAGGAAGGGCAGGAGAAGGCTCATGTGGAGCATAAACACCAGCATAGACCAGTTGGGCCCAATGGCCTGTTTCCGTTCTGTACATTCTAATGTATTGAGACGTCTCAAATGGCTTTTACAGTATATACTGTAAAGTGAATTGACTGTGTATTTTGATGATTTGATAAGATGCTCTAACAAATGCAAAGATCATTATTATCATAATGTCCTTGACCAATAAAAATGTCATGGCCAACAATCTCCCAGATAAAATTAGTCATTCACTTTATAGCTGTTTGTAAGACATTACTGTGTTCAAATTGACTGCTACATTTGCCTGTAAAATATACAGTCACAATGCCTTACAGTAAAATCTTGCAAATCGCTTTGTGATGTTCTCTTGACGTGAAAGATGCAATATAACATTGAAAGATTATTATTTATTGTTATCCTGGGAAGAATACAAATGCTGTTAGATAGAATTATAACAACAACAACTTGCATTTATATAGCGCCCTTCACACCAAGAGGCATCTTGGAGCACTTGAGTACTATAATGTACACTATAACGTGTAATAAACTGTAATATATCACTGTGCTCTTATTCCTCAGTGGGCTCTTATACCTTGTGGGTTAGTTTATGGAATTTGATTCAGGAAATATCATTGCCAGCACTTGCGTGTAATAAAATATTAATTTTCTACATTGATGGTCAGACTTAATACTCAGTTACACCTCAGGAAATAGACAGCACATTGCACCTAAATTGAGTTGAGGTCATACTGGATAATAAGGCATATCCAGAACATGAGATGACTTTACAAACCACAAAAGCTTCTGAGGACAACAATTTGCAGAATGGATCGTCTCACTATCTGTTCACCGCTCCCTATTTTGCGATAAGATTGACCCAATTCCATATCCAATCTTGACAGCTTCATTGTGGTGTCACCCAAGAGTTGGTGGAGGGGTTGGGAAGGGGAGCAAGACCATAAATCAAAGGCCAGGATAGACCACCTCTCTACAGCCATCACTTGATGTGAATCTTAATCATGCATAAATCACAGAGATGTGAATCTGTATCAGAATTTTTTTCCGTCCATAAAGCCATCACGTTTAATTATAATAATACTAAATAATAAAAGTAAAGCTAATTTAAAAAACTTTTTTTTGTTTGTTTAACACCTCATATGAGGGACCATACCTTCAACAATGCAGTGTACCTTCAGCACTGCATTAGAGTGTATATGAATTCAAAGACCCAATGTGGGGTTTGAATCCACAACCTTCTGACTCAGAGAGTTCAACTGAATGAGCCAGGCTGACACCTGCCAGAAGTGATTATTATAGACAATTTCATCTGCAGTTTGTGCTCATCCCATTTTGGAGATACGGTGATATGAGGCCGATTATTATTGTACAGTACAATTTATTTTTACTTTCTCTATTATAGTTGAATCATAGTCTCCCAAGTATGGCCAGCTATTCAAATACATTCCATAAGAGTGGAGGGCAGATACTTCTGGAGTCCACTGATCCTACGCAAGCAGACTGGATTGCAGCACATGTCAATGTAAGCGTGTTTCCATGGCCTTATGTGAGATGTGCTGCAATGCAAGACTAGTCGTGTGGGTTTTATAAAACGGGACGGTTTTTAAGTTACCTCTATTTTTATGAAGGTGTTAGATTGAGCACCTTGTTCTTCTTCCTTAACACAGACATCCAGCTGTCATTCATTCTTAAAAAATACAAATGTGCTCCATGCTGGTCAAATGAAATGAGTGAGTGACTTGTCGGTTGCCTCACCTTCCTAAATTTCCACTTAAATTGTGAATACTTGTGGGACTGACAGAATCACTCTGTAAACAGATGAAGGCCTCAGCACATTTGGTAACACAAGTTGGCACAATGTGAAAACAAGAGGTAAGAAGATACTTCTCACAGAACACAGGTTCCTGTGCAAGAACTGCCAAATTGTGGTGTGATATATTTATCTGATATAAATACTGTGAGCAGCAGATGTTTATATTACTTTTGAAGCAGTAAGGTTTCTTCCTTCTGTTGTTCATAGGTCATAGAAGGAGGCCATTCGGCCCATCATGCCCTTGCCGGCTCTTTGAAAGAGCTGTCCAAATTAATCCCACTACCCTGCTCTCTCCCTATAGTCTTGCAAATTTGTCCTCCTCAAATATCTATCCACTTTTCTCTTGAAAGTTGTTATCAAATCTGTTTCCACCACTCTTTCAAGCAATGCATTCCAGATCCGAACAACTCGCTGTGTGAAAAAATGTCTCCTATCTCCCCTCCGGTTCTTTTGACAACTATCTTATATCTGTGTCCTCTGGTTACCGACCTACCCACCAGTGGAAACAGTTTCTCCCTGTTCACCCTGTCAAATCCCCTCATAATTTTGAACACATCTATTAAATCTCCCATTAATCTTCTCTGCTCCAACAACAACAGCAACTACTACTTGCACTTAATTAGCGCCGTCCACACAGGGCTGTGTCTCAGGTCGCTTAACAGTGGCAGAGCCTGACTCCGAGCCATCTGGGGGGAAGTGGCCATCAGCACAATTGAAGAGGAAGGTTTTCAGGCAGGACTTGAAAAGGGGACAGAGGGGGCAAGGCAGAGGGATTGAGGGAGAGTGTTCCGGAGTTTTGGGGCGTAGTGCCTGAAAGCGCAACCTCTGATGGTGTGGCGGAGGTTGTGAGGGACGAGCAGGAGGCCGGTGCCAATCGAGCGGTGGTGCCAGGTGGTAGATTGGGGAGTGAGGAGGTCAGAGAGGTAGAGAGGTGCCAGAGAGTGAAGGGATTACCTACCCTAACATCTCATTACAATATCAAGCCGTTTCTTAAATGATTCTGGCATCCTGGCCTCAACAACCCTTCAGGGTAATATTTTAAGTCTGACTCTAAGGGTCACACCCAAAATATGAACCTGACTTTCCTAACAAGCTGATTGCTTGACATGGATTTTCTGCGTTTACTTCAACATTTTCAATTTGGATTCTAAATACGTGTGAAAACACACATACACACAGAGTTCTGTATAACTAAAATAACAACCTTGGAGGAAAATAATAGGTTTGTTTCTGTCCGTGCATCGATAACCTGAGCAAGACAACGCTGTGGAAAACGTAGCTGTCATTTCTTACAAAGCCTGTTATTAGGGACAAACCCAGGAAAGTGCCTCACGCACATGTGTCCTGATCTCTTCATTTTCAAGGTCGCTCCATTTTTTGCACCTTCTGTGCTACTGCTTGAGGTTTCTGTTTTCAAGATGTCACTGTGTGCAATGAACGAAAGAGAGAGATGAAGGGAGGGAAAGAGGGACTGAAGGGATGAAGAAGAGAAAGAGGAAAGAGAGAAGGAGGGAGAGAAAGAATGAAGGAATGAACAAGAGAGAGAGACAGAGAGGAGAAAGAGAGAAAAGGAGAGAGAGAGGATAACAAACCCATTCTTTCACCACATCAAGTGCAGAGACAGAAACAAATGACCCTGAAACTGTTTTCTCCTGTCAACGTAGGCTTTGCCTCAGGGGAGAAAGTAACAAGCTGAGTATTTGTTGGCAATCATGACGTCTTGACATCTGAGTGCTGGCACTCCCAAGGGAAGTTCCACATTAGGATTAGCCGTGACTATTAAACAGATTTAAGAGCAAACACGCTTCAATTTTGGCCTTTTTACAAATGCAGGTGGATCCCAAATTGCATTTCGTGTAAAATTAGCCTAAGGTCTTAAGAATGTCTTAGAGATGTCTCACAGCATAATAGCTTGAATTCACTGTTTTAAGCATAGAATATATATTGCAACAAAGTGGTAGAGACACCTTTTTACCAATTTTCATTCAACAAAGCCAAAGTAGTGCAGAAACGTGGGAGCCTGTCAAACTGAACAAAACAGAGCATTTGCCTCCCAATTAGAGCCACAAGTTGGAGTCACTCAAAGTTGCTTTGGACATTTGGATCAGTTTTGTGGTGAGGCTAACATGTTAGTTGGTCCATCACGTGGGACATTTAATCTACCCTGAAATTAGTCAGGGAATCACATGCGGCCTCAGATCATCTAAGCACTACAGTCAAGATCTGGAAATGCCCTGTTCACCTCAATAGATCACTCAACTCACTACATTGTTGGGTGTATTAGTATTGTTCAACTAAAAAATATCAGACCATAAATTATCTCTATACTTTCAAGGTCAAGCACACAGCCTTCTGTAGGCACTCAGACCTCAGCTTTTTATTTTTATAGCAACAGCAGTAAGAAGACATTAATACAGACACAGTAACTTTCTGACAGGGGCTCAGGACCATTCCTTCCCCTCCTTTGTCCATTCATCTCTATTCAGGAGTCCTGTAGCTCAGTGGTTAGAGCACTCACCTCGCAAGCGAGAGACCTGGGTTCGCTTCCATTTTCCAGGTCTTTCCCTCTTTCCTTATATTGTTACCCCTCAGGGTATCCAACAAATCCATTCCCCCATTGAATCAATGTATTGACTCAACCTGTAGGAGTCCTGTAGCTCAGTGGTTAGAGCACTTGTCTCACAAGCGAAAGAACTGGGTTCGATTTCCGGCAGGTTGAAACCTTGGGCAAATTTCCTTACTCCACATGCCTGACAATAATCCCTCAAGAAAAGAAAACACAATAATAATTTGGTCACTTCAATCCACGACTGTTTGTGGGACACTTGGCTGCCGCGTTTCATCCACAAATATGCAGTCTATTCACTTTAGAGTATATTCTGTGAAGCGCTTTGAGATATCTTGAAGACGTGATAAGACTCTATATCAAATGCAAAGATTATTATTATTATAGATGAAGAAATACTTCCTGATGTTTGTCCTGAAATTGCCCTTTGCAACTTTAAACCTGTGTCGTCTTGTTCAGGTGTCTCAGTACATCTGAAATTAGGACTATTCAAAGCCGATATTAAACTTCGTGTTAGTTTAGAAGTCAGCTCTACTCAGTATTGAAAAAGAACTGCAAAAAGTTAGCTTCCTGAACTAAGACCTGAATTAAAGGTCTTTTTCCAAAATGCTGCATGATTTTATGGCAACTGTCTTAAATCCAAAAGTATGAGAAATGGCAAACCACAGGTTGTTGGTGGAAGAGGGAGACTGGAATAGATTGGAGAGGTAAAATGAGGCACTGACATGGAGACATTTCAAATTTAGGATGAGGAGTGTGAATTGAATCCATTGTAGAATGGGAAGCCAGTGGAGCTTAGTGAGGATGGAGTGATGGGCTTGTAGACCACAAAATTTGAGTAGGAATAGAGAATTGACAAAATACACAGTCACTACACTTATAATAATAATAATGATCCTTGCATTTGATATAGTGCTTTTGACGTCGGGAGGACGTCCCAAAGCACTTCACAGAACGCACTGTAAAGTGAATTGACTGTATATTTGTGGGCGAACGCGGCAGCCAATTGCGCACAGTAATGTCCCACAAACAGTCGTAGATTGAAAATGACCAATTTATTATTGTTTTTCGGTTTTTTGGGGGGAGGGATTATTATTAGGCGTGTGGGGTAAGGAAACTTGCCCAAGGTTTCGCCCTGACCTGCCTGGAATTGAACTCAGGTCTCTCGCTTGCAAAGCGAGTGCTCTAACCACTGAGCTACAGGACTTACTTTACAGTAAATCCTGTGCAGCGCTTTGAGACGTCCTCCTGACCTGAAAAGCACTATCTCAAATGAAAGGACTATTATATATTCATGACAATATTATAGTATAATATTATTATATTATACTTATAATATAAATAATTATAATAATATGATCATAATAAAAATCTCCCAAACAACAATAATTATAATAATAATATAGTTGATGCAATTTCAACACAAAATGTGGGACAACACATGGGTGGGATGAAAGGTTTCATCAAAGATCAAAGAGGATCAAAGAGGTTGGAGGGGAAGAAAGGTTTCTTGTGACTGATGCAAGAATACATGGGCTCTGGGACCCTACCCTGCTTGAGGGATTTTATATAAAGTTGTTGTTGTTGGAATTGTGCAGTGGTCATTTGCGGTTTCATATTCTCCAATTTCTGAGTCAGACTAATTTTACAGAACATTATGATCAGCTAATACCGAGACACCTATTCAATTACTTTATCAAAGTTTAGTATGTAGTTCCTTAGAAATCTATCAGTGTAATCAGCTTATCCTCTACATAAAGAGCTCTAGGCATATACTCGATGAAGAAAATTAATTTCACTACATCACTGGTTAATGCTATCCGTTTCCCTAATGTTATCCTTACTTAATACTCTCTATATTTATTATTTTAAGAAGGCTCCAGACAAAAGTAATTGAAAAAAAAGACTTTGATTATTATTGTAGATTATTGTTGGAAAGAGTTGTGTGAATTCAGATCGACTCTGGAGCTACTACAATTATACTGTCATTTCAATACTCCCAGAGGTATTTTTTTTTATTTGGTAGGAGAATGTAAAACCTCCAAGTTTTCTGTGTTTTAATCTCCTTTCTAGTCTCCTCCCGGAATAGACTTCCTTCAGTTAAGATGGGGGTGTGGCCTGCCTAGTCATAGATCTGAGCTCACAACCTAGCAGGAGCATTACATTGTCAGATGATTTGCAGATATGATATTAAAACAATGTCCCATCTGTACTGTTCAAGTAGACATAAAAGATTCCATGACACTACTTGAAAATAGAAAAGGAGTTTCTCCTTGTGTCATGGCCAACGATCTCCCAAATAAAATTAGTCATTCACTTCATCGCTGTTTATTAATATTATTCCAAATTGAGTGATACTTTTCCACAATTTCCCTTTTAAGAGCTACATGAAGCCAAGTTCTAATTTAAAATAAAAACAGAAGTCGCTGGGAACACCCAGCAGGTCAGGCAGCATCTATGGAGAGAGGAAGGTGAGTCAATGTTTCAGGTCTATGACCTTTCGTCAGAACATTTTGTTAATTCATTTTCCTCTCTCCATAGATGCTGACTGACCTGCTGAGCGTTCCCAGCGACTTCTGTTTTTATTTCAGATTTCCAGCATCTGCAAGTATTTTACCTTTAGGTTCTAAATTAAGTCTGAATTGTAAGAATTTCTAAAATAATGCATGGTCTTAAATTTTATGATGATGATCTGAAGGTTAAACCATGAGAAATATTAGACCTCTAGTTTTGTTTGCATTGATGATGTATTACCTCACGCCCCACCCCAAGGAGCAGGGTAGTCCAGGGTTTCACTCCCTCAATGCACATTTTGATCACCAATCCCCACAAATGGGGAGAAATTCCATCTGGGTTAAGTTTTTTTTTCACCCACAAAATATGCAGTCAATTCACTTTACAGTACATTCTGCAAAGCGCTTTGACATGTCTCGAAAACATGATAAGGCGCTATATCAAATGCAAGGATTATTATTAACCCGCAGGTGTTCTTTGGGCATAGTCAAGGAGTATGTGTCTCTTTCTCTGGGGGAAAGACTCCACACTACAGAATTGACAAACAGAAACTCTGCTTCTGTGATTCTAGTGAATGGCTCTTAAACAATGGCAAGGGATTGTTGTGCACATCAGACTCCTGGCTGTCCTTAAAAATTGGGGAGAGAAGCAAGTGGGAGAGATTGATGAGGTGATCACATATCAACTATTGAAGCAAGAGAGGTGTTAATATAATAATCCTTGCAATTGATATAGCGCCTTATCATGTCTTCAAGACATCTCAAAGCGCTTCACAGAATATACTGTAAAGTAAATTGACTGTGTATTTTGTGGACGAAATGGGGCAGCCAATTGCACACAGCAGTGTCCCATTAACAGTCATGGATTGAGTGACCAAATTATTATTTATTGTCATTAAGGAATCATTATCCCCTGAAAAGCGATCCGCCAATCGACTAACAACCGGGTTCCTACTTACTGCTAGGTAAACAGAGGTGTGTGGAGTAAGGAAACTTGCCCAACGCTTCGCCCTGCCTGGGAATTGAACCCAGGTCCTCTCGCTTGTGAGGCGAGTGCTCTAACCACTAAGCTACAGGACTCCAATTGGTCAATTGACTTTTTCTCATTCCATCTTTTTTCTTGTGATTTTCGGTTCTGTCACACGGAAATCGCTAACTCTAGAAAGCTTTTCAGTACGCATTTTATGGGGAATCAGCCATGACAGACTCCCTCCTGGTGTTTACCCCACCTGTGAAATATCTGAGACTGCACAAAATTCCAGGAAAAGTAAAATGTGATCGTTGTTGGAATGATGGACAGTGTTGTCTGAAAGCACGTCACCCATCACCAGTAAATATTTATGACCTTGAAGGCAAAGAAATGGACAGGTTTAGAAACTGTCCAAAACAATTGATGGATCTTGTAAATTCTGCTTGCGGATTTGCACAGAGCTTATAAGTGGTGTTTTATTTTATTTTTTTAACAGTTAAAAAGCGATTGTCCTGTGTCATTTGTATGGTAATTTCTGTGTCACCGATTTAATGTTGGAGGGAAAAAATTGCGTTGTCAGTAAAACTGACCTTGGCTGTCAGTAACGCAGTCAACAAAGTAGTTGGCAGCCTGAGATTTGAGCTGTATTGCTTAAAATAAAAAGGCCTCTTCTGATGAAAAATGCTTTGCAAAAAATGCTTCAATGTCCTTTTTTAATGGCTTTTTGCATTTCTGACTTTGTCCTCTGCTGCAGGACAGCATTTACTTTTGAATGCATCAAGACAGCAGAAAAAGAGGGCACAGTTTTAAGGTTGCAAAAGGGGAGATTTGAGGAGAGACACCAGGAAGTATAATAATAAGAAGAATCCTTGCATTTGATATAGCGCCTTACCACATCTTTGAGACGTCTCATAGCACTTCACAAAATATACTGTAAAGTGAATTGACTGTATATTTTGTGGGAGACACGTAGCACAGTAGTGCACAGCAGTGTCCCAATTTGGTCCATTAGTGAATTGAGTGACCAAGTTATTTTTATTTATTTTGAAGGAAATATTACCTCTAGAAAAGCAATCTGCTAATCAACTAACAACCGGGTTCCTACTTACTGCTAGGTAAACAGAGGCATATGGAATAAGGAAACTAGCCCAACATTTCGCTCTGCCCGGGAATCAAACCCAGGTCCTCTCACATGTGAGGTGAATGCTCAAACCAGTAAGCTACAGGACTCTACCCAGCTACCCTCTGGGTAAAGAGATACTTTACCCAGAGGAGAGCCACAAGGAAAGGTAGTTTTGAGGCCAGAATAGTGGACTGACTCATTGAGAAACAACTTAATGCTGCAATGGGAAGACGTAGGTTGAGAATTCTGGAAGAATGAGATTGAATGGATTAAAGGGCTTTCTTCAACAGAACCTCTTGTGATCTTGTAATATTGTGAGATGCTTACATGCCAGTTAGTTAGGAAACCATTTTATTGCACTTCTTAAAAAATTTAGACTGAATTGAAGAATTTCCCCAAATTCTGCTGGTATTAACTTTGAAGGTAGATATGTTTACAGGATTATTGTAGTAATAATAATCCTTGCATTTGATATAGCGCCGTATCATGTCTTCGAGACGATTCAAAGCGCTTCACAAAGCGCTTCACAAAATATAATGTAAAGTGTAGTGACTGTATATTTTATGGGTGAAACAAGACAGCCATTTGCGCACAGCAGTGGCCCACAAACAGTCGTAAATTGAGTGACCAATTTATGTATTTATTTATTTATTTGAACGGATTATTACCTGCGGAAAAGCAAGGCTAATTGTACATATTTAGGTGGATTTTCTGGCCTCATGTTTAATGGTTGGTAGGTATAAAATAATTGATCTGAGAATTATAGGTGATAGCTGAGGTGATAGAATTGGCTTGAGCATCCTTGGAGTAGGGATAGGATATCACACACGGTTTATTGCTGCCAAATGTTAACCAACAATTAACAGATGGGTTGGCGTGTTTATGTATTAGCACTGAAAGAACCAGTCTTGAATCCCATGATAAATAACTGACTCCCTTGGCTCATAGAACAATAGCTATTTGAATGTAATAATAGTTATACAATAATCCTTACATTGGCACAGCACCTTTCACAGGATATAGTGAAAAGTGGCTGTGTATTTTGTGAGCAAACCTGGCAGCCAATTTATGTACAGCAGTGTCCCACAAACAGCCATGAAGTGAATGACCAATTTTATCTAAGATATTGTTATCCAGGATACTGGAAGAAACTCCCTTCTGTTGTTGAATAATGCCATGGGATCTTTAACATCCACCTGCGCAGGCAGACGGGACCTGTGTTTAAGGTCTCATCCGAAGGATAGCACCTCTAACAATACAACCACATTGGAGCATCAGTCTAGATTACATGAGTTCCAAGTCCCAGTGTGGGGGGTTTCAACCCACAACCTTCTGACTCAGAGCGCTACCAACTCAGCCAGTCTGGTACACCAGAATGTAGGGACATATGGGAAAAATGGAGGTGGCCATTCAGCCTATCAAGCCTGTTCATTGAATCTATGTGGATCTTTTAATGCTGATTTCCTGCCCTTTCATCATACCCTTCGTATCTCTACTAGACACGTATCTGTCTACTATTCTTTTAAACATCCCACGTTTGATTTTTTGTAGTACTAGAAAATGGTCCCTGTATGGATCACTGCATTTGGTAGAGCACAAAGGAAAACATAAAGACAGGTGGTATGATATTTCAGATTAGATATTCAACTGAGATCCCATGAACTTTCCAAAAAAAAAATTCCCCAGTGTTCAGGCCGACATTCCCTCAGATAAAATTAGTCATCCGCTACATAGCTAATTGTGTATCATCTACAAATACAATACAATACAAAATTACATTTGTATAGCACCTTTCACGTTGGGAGAACATCCCAAGGTCTGGGTCTAAACCAGAGTAGGAATCAAATTTTAGGGTTTCTAAATGTGTTGTAGCTGCCTCGCATCGAGGCAAAACTAAAGACTTAATAACACATCTATTGATAAAGCTCAAGTAGTTAAATAAAGATAGAGATTATTAAATTAAATTAAATCAAGATAAAGCAGCTGGAGCAATTAGCGCTATTCACTTGCCCGCAGGAAATGCTGCACAAGCAAATTAAACCAATGAGTGATCAGGCACACTATTTAAACTACCTGCCTGAAGCAATCCAGGTTCGACACATAGGGGTTAGCTATCCTAGCTATATGCTGAGTGTTGAACGCCTGCTGATCAAGAGACTGCCTTAATGAAAGAGGGTGCTTCAGCTTGCTACCTGAAACAAACACCCTTGACTTGTATTGAAAGTGAGTATAATAAGGAAGGCTTGCAGAAAGGTGTGAGTGTAATAAGATGCTTCTATAGTGTTTGCTTATTGATGAAATATGTTTAAACCTGACGTGTAATATTCAAGCCTTGCTAACTTGACTATTGTCTGATTGCCGTGAATAAATGCTTAATTGATTGAAGTCTGAGCGAGTATCATATTTATCACTGACGCCCTTGGAGGTTCCAATCTTATGAGCTGAGAGGTGTTCATGGATCTCCAGAGCTAACAAAGTGACCTCAATGTACAAAGAAAGTGCTCTAGGAATGTGCCACTTAATGAACAGTGACAATGGTTAATACACTTCACAGTAAATCCTGTGAAGCACTTCGGGATAACAATAATAATAATCCTTGCATTTGATATAATGACTTATCACGTCTTTAAGAAGTCTCAAAGTGCTTCACAGAATATACTGTAAAGTGAATAGACTATTTTTTATGCAAAGATGTCCTCCCAACACGAAAGGTACTATCAGATCCAGACTCAGTTATTCCAATGCCCTCCTTCCAATGTCCCTCAGCTCCTCTATAACAAGCTACTGTCAAGTGTAGTAACTCTATCTGCAACACAGCAAACATTATTGTAAGGAGAATTGTTGGCCAGGACACCTTAAGAAACTCCCTTCTCTTTTTGGAATAGCATCATGGGTTCTTTAACGTACACCTGAACAGGCAGGCAGGAACTTAGTTTAACATCTTATCCAAAAGGCAGCGCCTTCGACAATGCAATGCTCCCCATCACTGCACTGGAGTGTTAGCTGAGACCATGCGCTCAACTGTGGGATTTGAACCCACAATCTTCAGATTCAGAGACGAGAGCATCACCAAGTGAGCCAAGATGACACCTAAAGTTGGGCTCTTAGCAAATAGCTATCGACAACTTTCATCATTAGTGGAGTCCTGTAGCTCAGTGATTAGAGCACTTGCCTTGCAAGTGAGAGACCTGGGTTTGATTCCCAGCAGGGTGAAATGTTGGGCAAGTTTCCTTATTCCACATGCCTCTGTTTACCTAGCAGTAAGTAGGAACCAGTTATTTGTCGATTGGTGAATTGTTTTTCTGGGGATAATAATCCCTGAAAAAGATAAATAACTGAAATCTATGATTGTTTGTGTGACACTGCTGTGTGCAATTGGCTGCTGCAATTTTCACTCACAAATATACAGTCAATTCACTTCACAGTGTATCCTATGAAACACTTTGAGACGCATAGAAGATGTGAAAAGCACTATATCAAATGCAAGGATTATTATTATTACCTCATTACCTGATAGGCTAATCCTCTGTCCATCAGGAAACAATAATGGGGAAGAACATTTCCATTTTTATCAGCCGACAGCATTAGGAAATGACTCCAGCAGTTCAGCACCTCTGGACGGGTCAGTGTAAGATTGAACAAAGTCTTGGCTTTTGTTCCTCTCACTGGTAAATGTATAACCTTTGGCGATGCCTCCTGTAGCTTTTGATAAGTTGCTTTTTCTCATTCCCTTGTACACTCTGTGCACTGCAGGATCCGATCAATCAACATTGCGCACCATCAACATGATTCATTTAAGCCGAATTCCGTTGTTCCTCACTGAACGCTGAACAAGGGCTGAGTGGAATCGTTCATGGCATCACATTTGACAGTCTGTACTGCAGACAAGAACAACGAGACAAGATTCAAAGAAGGATTGTGCTGGAAGTGAAAACATTCATTGAGAGAACATTAGGCTGACAGTCACAGTGCACCCAGTGACCGTCTATAACGCCTACATTCTCTGGTGTTGCAGTTATTATGGGGTAATTTCTATGGTTGCTTGTATGCACTACAGGGGTACAGGGTAAATGGGAATGAAAGCATTGTTCTTTAAAAGAGCCTGCGCAGACATGATGGGGCTGAATGGCATTCTTCTGCGTTGTAAATTCTTATGTTTGCTATGTATGGCTCTGTAATACTTCCTTTTACACCTCAAAGCAGTTCAGAGTCTGCTAACCTGAAAAGTTTAGTGACTGTGCAGGTGAATGCAGCAGCAATATCCCACAAACAGCCATGAAGTGAGTGACCAATTTTATTTGGGGGGATTGTTGGCAGGACCCCAGAAGAAACTCCTTTCTCTTTTCAATTGGGATATTTAACGTTCTTTTCGACATAAAGTCAGGGCCTCAGTTTAACATCTTATCCATCGGATGCCAACTCCGACAATGCAGCACACCCCCAGCACTGCACTGGAGTTCAGCATCAACTATATGGGTCACCTTGACCTAATCACCTTGACAGGGTTTAAGCCCTTCTCTTTGCCAAACAGGCAGATGGGGCTTCGGTTTAACGTCTCATCTGAAGGACGGCACCTCTGACAAAGAAACACCCTCCCGAGCCCTGCATTGGAGTGTCATCTTAGATTGCACACAAGTAAAACAGGGGCATTGCTTTGTGCAACTTTAAATCTGACAGCTGAGCTTCCTCAACACATTAGGGCATTTGTTGAATGAGCAGTTGAACCATGCAGACCAGGAAGCCTCCAGGTTCAATCTCCAGGATGTGATGAATCTATAATAAATAATGTAATTCTTGCATTTGATATGGCGCCTTATCACGTCTTCGAGATGTCTCAAAGCGCTTCCCTGAAAAGTTTAGTGACTGTGCAGGTGAATGCAGCAGCATTCACTTCCATGAAGTAAGGAAACTTGCCCAACATTTCACCCTGTCGGGAATTGAACCTAGGTCTTGCATTTGTGAGGCGAGTGCTCTAACCACTGAGCTACAGAACTCCACTGCTAAAAGTTGATACTCGCAGGTTCATCTTATTTATTCTATCATTATATATACCTATATATGATTTTAAAGCATGTTTTTAAATATATATATATAAAAATATATTGATACTTTTAGCAGTAGGGGAAGCCAAGTTATATAAATGTAAGTTGTTGTCTAAGTGGTTCTCTCACTGGCCGGCAAGATGTGTGGTGAACTTCCAGTTCCCAAAAGGCAACTGAGTATTTGCCTGGCTCAGATTCCTTATGAAAGAATCTCATTAAAGAAATATTGCAAAATTAGACTCCTGGAATAATAATTATTATTCCTTGCAGGAGAGGAAGGGAGACGAGAAATTCAGAAGAGAAAATTATCAAAGAGGAACAACAATCTGCCAACTAAAGAACAAGTTCAAAGAGCAAGGAGAAATGTCAATGTATTTAATTCCTGCATTTATACAGTCCTCATTTCAAGCTGTCACCTTCTAGCCTGTTAGGGTGTGTGAAACTGAATGTGACTGGATGTGAAGCTATTTTCAATTTCAGCCTTTTAACTTGTTGCATTTTGACAAGCAACATTTTTTCCACAACTGTCTTCTTGATTACATTCTGTCTGAATTGACTGACGCAACGACTTTGATCAAACATCACACCTATACCTGCAAATTGGAACCACTCCCTACCAGGCTTATATCTGTAAATGTACATGTAAATGCTGTCTTCTTCCCTCCTTTCTTTTTTTAACCCAAACTGCATGACCAAGTGGTATCTGTTGGGATTCAACTGAAGTACACAGTTCTCCTAGGTTATAATCCAACTCTTCTTATGTAGCACGCAGATTTGGCTCTTGCTTTTTGTGTAAACCCTTCAGCTTTTATATCCCTCAGAGGATCGAGTTCAAAATCCTTGACCTCATCTTCAAGCCTCTCCATGGCATTGCCCTTCCTACCTCTCTGATCTGCTAACCCCTTATCAACCTATCCACACCCTCCACTCAGCAGACTCTGGCCTGCTCCATGTCCCCCGCCCGGCTCGCCCCACCAGTCAGACCAGTCAGTTCAGCAACTCTGCCTCTACCATCTGGAATTCCATTCCACATTCCCTTCACCTCAATCCCTCACTTGTCTCCTTCAGGGCACGTCTTAAGACCTTCCTCTTCGACCATGCCTTCAGCCACTCTCTGTGCCCTCGACCCTCCCTGATCCCAAACCCCTCCCCCGCTCGTGTCCTAATCCCTAATCCCATCTCAAAGCACTTCACAGAATAATAATAATAATCCTTGCATTTGATATAGCGCTTTTCATAGCGGGAAGACGTCCCAAAGCGCTTCACGGAACACACTGTGAAGTGAATTGACTGTATATTTGTGGGCGAACGCGGCAGCCAATTGCGCACAGCAGTGTCCTTCAAAGCGTCATAGATTGAGTGACCAAATTATTATTATTATTGTTTTTGAACGAATTATTATCTCCGGAAAGTGATCTGCCAGTCGACTAACAACCGGGTTCCTGCTTACTGCAAGGTGAACATAGGTGTGTGGAGTAAGGAAACTTTCCCAACATTTCGCCCTGCCCAGGAATCAAACCCAGATCCTGCAAGGCAAGTGCTCTAACTACTAAACTATAGGACTCCAGAATGAAATTGCTCTGGTGATTTTGAACTCCTTACTGTAATTCAAATATACATGTGAATTGATGGTCTGTTTCAGAAAGAAGGGCAGCTGCCTGTCACTGCTTGATGATTTCACATAGAGCCAAACATTCCTAATAATAATCCTTGCATTTGATATATTGCCAATATATATATTGTTGTTCAAATGTCTCAAAAGGCTTCACAGTCTATGCTGCAAAGGGGTTGACTTTATTTTGTGGGCTAAATGCGCTAGCCAGTTACAAACAGTAATGTCCCCCAACAGCCATAGAATGAGTGACCAATTTTATTTGAGGGATTAAAAACAGAAGTCACTGGGAACACTCACCAAGTCAGGCAGCATCTATGGAGAGAGGAAGGTCAGATAACATTTCAGGTCGATGACCTTTCGTCAGAACTGTCATCCACAGACACGGGGTAAACTTCTACATGTATGCAGATGACACACAAATCTACTTTGCCTCCAGTACCAACTCCAGGTCTGTTGATGTTCTATCAGCTTGTCTGGTAGACATCAGGGTCTGGATGAGTGCAAACTTCCTGCTGCTGAACGTGGGCAAAACAGAAGCCATATTCCTTGGCTCCCGTCAACGTCTTCACTCCTATGGGTTTGAACTCCTCAACCTCCCTGTACTCTCCCTCACATTCACTGAACTAATCTAGGCATCCGGTTTGACCCTGAGCTGTTCTTCCTCCCCCACATCTGGTCCTTGACCGTCTTCTTCCACCTCTCCACATCGCCCGACTCTGACCATATCTTACCTCAAGTGCAGCCAAAACCTTGTGCTTGCATTTTTCAGCTCCCGCTTGGATTACTGCAACACACAACTCGCTGATCTTCTCAGCTCCACTATTCAAAAATTCCAGCTCATTCAGAACTCTGCCGCCCACATATTGACTCAGACCAAGCTCCATATCCACATCTCACCAGTTCTGGCCCTGGCTCCCCATCACCAAACGGATCGACTTCAAGACCCTCACACTCATGTTCAAGTCCCTTTACTTTCTGGCACCTCCCTACCTCTCCGGCCTCTTCATTCCCCAATCTACCACCCGGTGCCTCCGCTCGACTGGCACCAGCCTGCTGCTTGTCCCTCGCGCCCTCCATCCCACCATTGGAGGTCGTGCTTTCAGCCACTGTGCCCTGAAACTTTGGAATACTCTACCTCAATCCTCCACCTTGCCCCTTTTTTCAAGTCCTGAGTGAAAACCTTTCTCTTTGTGCTTACGGCCACCCCCCCCCCCAGCTCGGAGTCAGGCTCCGCCACGGTTAAGTGCTCTGAGACGCTACCCTGCGTGGAGGGCACTATATAAGTACAAGTTGGTATTGTTGAGGTTGTTGTGTGTTTGATCTCCAGAATAGCCTCTCTGCCATTTTTCCATTGAGCTATTTATTAAATGAGTCCAGTGTCCTGGCCTGAAACACTTCAGTCTCTCTGTGTAAGGCAATCATTTCTGTGTCTGGCCTCAAATTTCCCTCTAAACAGATGCCCTGAAGTCCCGCGGCCTTGGTGAATCTGAAAGCATGGTTTCTGTCTTACAATCTCAGTCCCATCAGATCTAATCTTCTTCATCCCAACCTCCCTTGTTGGATAATAACCTGAATTGATTGTTTTTTCCCACAAGTTATGCCGAGCTTGTTCCCTTTCAGTTGCTGAGAGTCACTGTGGATTCTGACCGTTCTCTTTTGATTTGTGCGTTTATTTCACCCATTTCACATTTTATAGATCAAAGAATTGTACAGCACAGAAGGAGGCCATCTGGCCCATCGTGCATTACTGCTCATTTCTGCAGAGGTGACACAAAGGTTCTAGACTGGTTTAGTAAGTGGGATTTCTGTAGGAATTTTTTTGAAGGGATTATTACCCCCGGAAAAGCAATCAGCCAATCAACTAACAACCAGGTTCCTATTTACTGCTAGATAAACAAAGGAGTATGGAGGCTATTCCCAGATCGCTTTTCCGGGAGTAGTCTTCAAAAAATAATAATAATAATTGGTCACTCAATCCACGATTGTTTGTGGGATACTGCTATATGCAATTGCCTGCTGAGTTTCGCCTGCAAAATATACAGTCAATTCACTTTATAGTATATTCTGTGAAGCATCTTGAAATTTGATAAGGTGCTATAACAAATAAAAGGATTATCATGAAAACCAAAGCAGATGTCACTGGGAACACTCAGCAGGTCAGGCAGCATCTATGGAGAAAGGAAAGTGAGTCAACGTTTCGGGTCCATGACCCTTCGTCAAAACAGGTCTGACAAATTATAAGTGTTGTTGCACCCCCTATGAGTAGACACTGGCCCATTCTGAGACACTACTCCAACAGATTTATGAAGTTTGATACATTCTTTAAAACATCCCTTTTTCTCATATTGGGAGCAGATCTAAGGACTTATTCCTGAACTGTCATTGGAAAAAATGTCCACGGGTCTGTATGATCTGAGGGAGAAAATGAGCAGCTTTGAAAAAAGCTCCAACTAACCTTTGTGGCAAGTTAATGATCACTAAGATATTAATGTAACCCCAGTGACACACATTACAAGTTAAATATGAATTGCAACAATCAGTTGATGTGTAGGAAATGACACTGTATACAGAACCACCAGAACACAGATCAGTTGTGTACATTGGGATACCTAAATCATTCATCGCCTAACTTTTAATGCACATAAAAGTCATTCATGCTTACATTGATTTAGTGTAAGAAAATCATCTTTTCAAGGGCAATGGATTTGAATCCCAGCCTGTGCTGTGAGCCTTTCTCAGCTGGGGCATCAGTTGAGCTTCAGCTACAACTAGCCTCATCACTTCAACAGCCAGTGTTGCATAAGAATAGGAGGAAGACCCTTCTGCCTCTTCAACCTGTTCCGCTAGTTTATTAGATCATAGCAAATCTCCTAATCCCATTTCTCCCCAGGCAGCTGTCTTATTCTGTTGAGTGGATACTGTCATTGTTCTGTTCCGACTCACACTCCTGTTCGCTGACACTACAACAAACAACTTGGATTTACACAAGAGCCTTCACGTAAGATAACAATTTGGAGAGCTTCACGATGTGGGGTGGCTCGCTGAACTAGGGGGAAATGGGAGGACTACAGGCACATTTGAAGAGGTATTTTGAGCAATGATTAGACAAGCTAGGGATCCTCAATCTTAAAAGAAGGTAACTCAAAGGTAACCTCATAAGTATACAACATGTTAAATGGGCTTGGAAAAGTAGACCCAAATCAATTCTTTAGGAGGTGCTATGACAGCAAAACAGGAGGACATGGGTTTAGTTGTCAAGGGCAATTTCAGGACAGATTTACCAGGAAGTTTTTTTTCCTGGTAATCAATGATTGGAACAGGTTGCCAGGAAAGTTGGCAGAGGTCAGATGGCTGGATTGATTTAAAACACAACTTCTTGTAGTGATCGAGGATGGTAGGATGGATGTACTTGAGGGATGGATCAGATTTCTTCACCTAAAGTAATCTTATGATCTTATGAGGTTTTAACAACAGCTTGCATTTATATAGCGCCCTTCACACGTGAGAGTATCCCAGAGCGCTTCACAGTGGCGGAGTCTGGAATTTAAAGATAGGTAGAGAGAGGGTGTGGGGATAGAGGCAAGGAGCACCAGAGGGTGGGGACATGATAACTGGAAGTTCAATGGTGACGCAGAATGGGAAGGAGCGAGCAGCAGACCTGTATTAGCTGAGTGGAAGTGGAAGGAATGTGCTCTAAGCAGATTGAGAGATTGGTGCTGGAAAGTGTACATGTGTATATGTTGGGTGGGGACAGGATCGAGTTTGCCAGTAATGCCCCCCACACTGTCTACACTATCACCACATAATAATAATCCTTGTATTTGATATTGGGTCTGATCATGTCATTGATATGTCTGAAAGTGCTTTACAGAATATAATTTAAAGTGGATTTACTGTGTATTTTGTGGGCAAAATACATGATTAACACTATAAAGTGTAGGGACCTTGCATTTGTAGGCATCTAAATCAATATCTAAAGAGGAATAATTTACAGGAGTGGGAGGATTGACAGGGACAATCATCATTCGGTCAAAGAGCTAGCACAGACATGAATGAAGGACCGAATGACCTTCTTCTACCTTATAAATTTCCATGGTTATAAAAGACCTGAAATGAGAGGTGAGAGTATCAAAATGCCACTGAAAAGTAACAGAGCAATTAAATCACAGTATTTGGGTTAGCTTGCTATTTTATGAGCTCAGGTCTGATTTACAGACTCCCTCCTGCCATTCTACCCCAAGATCTTGCACCAACAACAACAATTTGTACTTATATAGTGCCCCTCATGCAAGGTAGAGTCCCAACGTGCTTGAAATTTCACCATCTACAGCAGAGCCAGCCTAAAGCAAACTTTGTGAACTGTACATAGGAGATATGGAGCATTCCATTGGGCCACAGTTACATCCTTTCATGTTGGTAACTAACTGAATCTAAACCTAATAATAATAAGCCTTGCACTTGATATAGTGCTTTATCACATCTTCGAGATGTCTCAAAGCATTTTACAGAATATACTCTAAAGTGAATTGACTGTATATTTTGTGGGCAAAACTCAGCAGACAATTGCCCACAGCAGTGGCCCAACTTGAGATTCAAGTATAAGGAGTAACAATACAAAACAATCCTCATTTCAGTACTACCACAACCACGTTCTTCAAATTGTATATAGTTAATTGAACATTTCCCCTAACCTGATGGAGATATTGATTTTGATATAATTGCGCAAAGTCTTACGGTCTCCTAAAATATAACAAGAACACCAGATTATAAAAGGAACATTCCTCAGATAGCTCAAGGTGGTGATATTTCATTGGCAAAACAAACTTCAAAATGGATTTAGAAGTGCATATTCAGTCCATTTATGTCACCGCACAGCCAGGAACAAGCAATAATTTTGTTTATCAAAACAACTCTCACGCCTGCCTTGCCTGTTTTTTGGTGGAATGGCATGGACATTATTCCGATTGCTGGACCGGATCCTCACCACCGCCTACCCCCACCCATTAGTCCAGCTAGCCAAGGTGAAATTAGACCCGATCAAATATTCAAAATATGGGCAATTTCACTGGGGGATTTCACAGCTCCTTGGATGAAACAATTTCATTGTGGTTCAGGCCACTTTCTTCCCGCTTTCTTCACACTTTGTCATCAGGCCTGGAAGTTATAGCACTGTACCCTGTCCCATCTGTTTTTGTTATCACATCAATGTTTGATTTGGCATTTCATAGAACCTGGAGTGCTGCACCATTGAAACAAGTCCTTTCGCTCATCATGTTAGTGTTTACTCCTGATCTGTCTCTGGCCATCTACTGTGTATCTCCACAGGACATTACCCCCAACAATGCAGCCTGGACTGAGTTCAAAGCCCCAACATTGGCTTGAGACCACAATCTTTTGATTCAGAGGCAAGTTATGCACTCTTTCTAGAAGCTAACCCATCAGGCACCATTAAAATAGGAAGAATTGAAACCCAAGAGACTACATAAGGAGATGCAAGCCATGAGGAAAGAATGGGTCAGAGAGTTCAACACTATGTCATAAACCACAGAAGGTTTCTTTGCCAATGGTATTCGAAGCCCAAGGTGCAGTCAGCGCTAAAACATGCTACAGCATGCGTCATGCTGCACAGCCCATAGAGGAAGCATGGTTTGATTACGTTTGGCATTTCAGACCGATCAATCTTGGTTTTCTGACAGTGGGTTGAACTTATGGTATTTCTCAACATAATTAGTAAGATGTTTGACTGAAGGATTTTGTCAACACACAACTTTGCCCACCATACCTCTGAATCTGCTATTCCCCTCCCGTCTGCTCCACCAACTCTGACTTACTTCACATCCTTGAAATATAGAGAACTTCTGAGAAGAAAAATCTCAAATTGAATGGAAGAGGCTGGGCTGGTTATGATGGGATAGTTGTATATTTTGTATGTAGAAGGAGTGGACTAAATGGTCTTTTCTTGTTCCAGGCTCCTTTCATAATAATAATAATAATAATAATAATCCTTGCATTTGATATAGCGCTTTTCACGTCAGGAGGACGTCCCAAAGCGCTTCACAGAACACACTGTAAAGTGAATTGACTGTATATTTGTGAGCGAACGCGGCAGCCAATTGCGCACAGCAATGTCCCACAAACAGTCGTAGATTGAAAATGACCAATTTATTATTGTTTTGGGTTTTGGAGGGATTATTATTAGGCTCTGTGTGGAGTAAGGAAACTTGCCCAAGGTTTCGCCCTCTGCCTGGAATTGAACTCAGGTCTCTCGCTTGCAAAGCGAGTGCTCTAACCACTGAGCTACAGGACTCCACTTCATGCTTAGAGTTGTAGATATATATTCTTCTGTGTATTCAAAATCCCAAAAGACTGAGGTACGGTGTGATATATTGTTGTCTCATGAACGGAACTCAAACACTGCATAGCCTGAAAGCCCTACAGGCATCAGGTTAATTTTCAAGAGTTGTCCCGGCGCAGAGCGCAAATCCTCTTCCTCACCGCAACTTTTGACTAACAACTGAAGCACAGCCAAAGTTTACAGTTTGTTTGTACATTGTTTGTCTTATCAAAACCCTTCAGTCAAACATCTACTAATTATACTCCTACACAGATGTTCAACTCTGTGCCTCCACCCACAATGATGTTAACAATAATAATCCTTGCATTTGATATAGCGCTTTTCATGTCTTCGAGCCGTCTCAAAGTGCTTCACAGAAGATACTGTAAAGTGAGTTGACTGTATATTTATGGTCGAAATGTGGCAGCCAATTGTGCACAGCAGTGTCCCACAAACAGTCGTGAATTGAGTGACCAAATTATTACTTTTTTAAGGATTATTATCTCCGGAAAAGCAATCCGCCAATCAACTAACAACCGGGTTCCTACTTACTGCTAGGTAAACAGAGGCGTGTGGAGTAAGGAAACTTGTCCAACATTTCACTCTGCTGGGAATGGAACCCAGATCTCTCACTTGTGAGGCAAGTGCTCTAACACTGAGCTACAGTACTAAATATCTGGAATGTTAACAGTATCAGGTCTTTCAGTTGGATGAGAGAGGTAAGGAGACACTCACTTTTGATTTTAATGCTTTGTACTGTGACAAGTCGATAAAATTAAGGATAATTGGAAACATTGATATTAAACAATCTCTGAAAGCATACCACATCACTTTTGTTTTCAAACCCACTGGCAACAAATCCCCATTCTGGCAAATCAGATATCTGTGTGTCCTGCATTGTGCATAGCGAGGACAAACAGTCAACCTTTAAAACCCCCTATTCAATTTCCTCCATGTTTCTTTGGTACTGTCCATATAATCCATAATTTACAATTTGAAATGCTATTTTTCCAAGTGATAGCACTGCCTCCCCGAGTCCTTCACAAACGGTTGCTTTATAGCTTCTGCAGAAACTATGGGGTCAAAATCATTATATTCCTTAAACACCATCGGTGGCCACGCTTTCAGCCACCATGCCCCGAAACTCTGGAACAAACTTTGTCTATCCCTCTGCCTTGCCCCTTCCTTCCCCATCTTCAGGTCACGCCTGAAGACTTTCCTTTTTGACTGTGCCTACGGTCACCTCACCCTCCCCCCAGCTGGGCATGGGACGTTACCCTGCGTGAGAGGCGCTATGCAAATACAACTTGTTTTTTAATTCCTTTTAATCAGAGGATCACAAGATTGTTTTGGATGAAGGTCTTCCATCTAGAATAACAACCCTACCATTCTCCCATCAGAAGATCAAGCTGTGTGTTTTTAAATTAGTCCGGGTATCCAGGCATCAACCTCCCCTCCTGGGATCTTGTTCCAATTATTAATTACCCTCTGAGTAAAGAAAGACTCTGTCATGAAATTGCTCTTTGCATTCTAAACCTATATTCTCTTGTTCTATAACAATTAAATAATGGCAGCACCAAAATCTGCTTAAAAGTGTTATCCCACTTTGCAAAGTTCGTTCTTTTGATCGGGAAGCAGATTTTAGATGAAGTTTTAACATCGCCCAACTCCGCCACTACCTCACCCCTCAGGCGCTGAAACTCTTGTTCATGCCTTCATCACCTCCAGGCTCGACTATGCAAACTCCCTGCTTGTCGGCCTTCCCAACTCCTCCCTCCACAGACTGCAAATAATCCAGAACTCTACAGCCCATGTCCTCTCCTGCACCAAACTCCGTGACCCCATCTCCCTCATTCTCGCCCGACTCCATCGGTTCCCTATCCTTCAGAGGATCCAGTTCAAGATCCTGGTGCTCACCTACAAAGCCCTCAATGGCCTCGCCCCACCCTAACTCTGTGACCTTCCAACCCCCTACCAACCCGCCCGCTGCCTCCGCTCAGCCGGCTCTGGCCTGCTCCACGTCCCCTGACCCACCCGCCCCACCATTGGCAGGAGAGCCTTCAGCCACTCTGCCCCCAACCTCTGGAATTCCATCCCCTAATTACTCTGCCTCGCCCCCTCCTTAGCCTCCTTCAAGTCTTGCTTCAAAACCCTCCTCTTCGACCATGACCCCTTCCCCTCCCCTCCCTTCTTCCCCCCTGACCCCAGCTCGGGTCTGAAATGCTGTACACTGTCCAGCGCCTTGGGACGTCCTCCCGACGTGAAAGGCGCTATACAAATGTAATTTGTTGTTGTTGATGTTTTACAGGTTATTGACTCAATGAAATCATTGCTTTCTCAAGCTGAGTTGAAAAAAACAAGTAAGCTGATATTCCATACGTCAGTCCAGATAGTGCAATACCTGATGATAATAATAATAATAATCCTTGCATTGATATAGCCATGTTTTTTTCATGTCTTCTAGTCTCAAAGCGCTTCACAGAATATACTGTAAGGTGAATTGACAGTAAATTTGCGGGTAAAACGCAGCAGCTAATTGCACACAGGAGTGTCCCTCAAACAGTCATGGATTGAGTGACCTAATTATTATTGTTTTCTTTTAAGGATTATTATCCTCGACAAAGTGATCCGCCAATCGACTAACAACTGGGCTGCTACATACTGCTCATTAAACAGAAGCGTGTGGAGGAAAGAAACTTGCCCAACATTTCGCCCTGCCTTGGAGTAGAATCCAGGTCTCTTGCTTGTCAGGGCAGTTCTCTAACCCCTGAGCTACAGGACTTCACTCTTACTGGGAAAGCAGAAATTTTATGGATGACCTTACTGGACTGCATCAGTTACATAGGAACATAAGAATGTCCAAGCCTCAAAAGATTATTGCAGTCCATCTGTCTGATCCCAAGTGTTGATATTAGACCACAGTATTTTGTCCATAAAGTCATTGATTTGGTACATCAGCACCACTGGATTCCAGTGAGTCAGTTGCCAACTGGAAAAGAAAAGAATATTTCTCTTTATTAAACCCCCCACAAAGATCCATTTCAAAAAATGCTGTTTGTTTTCAAAAAGATGCCAGATTTGTGGAGACCATTCTCCACAAATCTCCACAGATATTTTTGTTTGCCCATAAAACACAAGAACTACGCTTTACAGAGCCTGCTGAGCGGAGGGAGCGGACTAGTTGATATGGAGTCAGCAGGTCTCAGAGGTAGGAGTGCAAGGCTGTGCAGGACCTTGAAGGTGAGGAAACCTGTGAAAAGCTGCTACAGCACATTCCAACTGAAATATAATATTAACTGTGATGTTGTACATTTTGGAAGGAAGCTGAAAAGAAGAGAACAACAGTTGCGAAGATAATGGTTTGAAGAAGAAACAGTATTGTTGGCAATGAACACTCCACTATTTGCTTGATAGAGAGTTTCTCCCAGTATTCTGGCCAACAATCCCCCAGATAAATTGGTCATTCACTTCACGCCTGTTGGTTGGACTTTGCTGTGTGTAAATTGGCTTCCATGTTCACCTACAAACTTCACTTCAAGGCATTTTGAGACGTTTCAGTGTCATAGAAGCTTGTCAAAATCAAGGATTATTTTACTTCTGACTGTCAGATTTTACTGACAGATTTGGGGTGGCCGGTGTGGTGGGGGGGAGGACAGGAAAGAGGTAGAGTCATTTAAAAAAGGAAGGAGGGAAGATGGTATTAAGTTTTAGTGGAGCATAACTGAGAGTAACTTTGCCTTCACTGAAAACAATGCCAGCAAGCAAGTGCGCATTAATGATCTGAGGCCCAGTGTGCCAGATTGTTGTTCCTCCCAGCCCAGCCCCCTCAGGCTCCCATTATTAGTCCATGAGTCTGTACACGGAGATCTGTCAAGCTGTTCCACGCATCTCGTCAAACACCAGACATGCACTGGGGCTAATCTCTGAAGGATGTCATGAAGTCTGTGTTTATTTATACACTCAGTGTGCTGCGTAAGAGGCAACCCGCTCTGATTCCTTGTCCTTCCTCCATATGCTCCTGTAACTGGTGCAGCAGATGCCCCTCACAGAGGAGAGCCTGTGACTTTCTGAACGTATTGCAGTGCTGTGTCATGGCACTCTGGAGCCATCCTGCAGACGAAACTCTGAGGTAAGGAACTAACACGTGACAACCCAGGAAATGCGCAAAGGACAAGCATTGCAGGAGCAGCCATCTGCCAGTGTGGGTGCAGCTGACCTTCCAAAATGTGCTTTCTATTAATAGGCCTCCGTGTCTCTTGTCTCTGCAAATTTAAAACTCTTTGTTATTTATGACTCAGAAAGGGGTGAAGAAGTGTTGGGAAAGCTCTTTTGTTATGGCCTTCCTTCTGCTAAAGCTTTCTGGGCATTATTGTCAAGAAAAAATGACAGTGTTAACTACAGCGGCCCATGCAAGTCACAGCACAAACATAGATTCTGCAGACAGTAAAATATTAATTCTAATAGTGCAAACCCAGCCAAGAAACAGCACGCCACAAATTCAGCAATCGTTTCCTCGCGAAAATGAGCGAAACCTCTCTCAGGGGAACTGTAGCGCAGCAGCTATCTCAACTTGGTTATCAGGGGGTGAAGCCAGTGAAGGAACTCCTCTCCCACTCTTAGTCAATTATAGACAGAAGTCTGAAATTCCACCTCGCCTGTAGCCACCTGGTGTCCTGTAGCTCAGTGGTTAGAGCACAAGCGAGAGACCTGGGTTCGATTCCCGGGCAGGGCAAAACTTTAGGCAAGTTTCCTTACTCCATATGTCTCTGTTTACCTAGCAGCAAGTTGGAACCCGGTTGTTAGTCGATTGGTGGATCACTTTTCCAGAGGTAATAATCCCTTCAAAATAAATAACAATTTGTTCACTTAATCCACAACTGTTTGTGGGACACTGCTGTGCACAATTGGCTGCCATGTTTTTCCCACAAAATATAGTCAATTCACTTTACAGTATATTTTGTGAAGCGCTTTGAGACGTCTAGAAGACACGATAACAACAACAACAATTTGCATGTATATAGTGACCTCCATGCCTGGCAGCGACCCAGAGCACTTAACAATGATGGAGCCCAATGCTGAGCCAGAGGGAGGTGATAGGGGAAGGGAATAAGATGCTATATCAAATGCAAGGATTATTATTCTTTTTATTATTATTAAGTCCATCGCGGCTTAATGTTCAACATGATGCAGAATTCCTGAAAATTCTATTTGCAACACATTTGTTTTTAATCATTATGAGAAGCCTGCTTCCAATTTAAGGCTGGAATTATCACAAGCCGCAGTTTACAGAACTGGAGCTCACTGGTTCGAATCCCGGTATCTGCTGAGTTTGCTGGTCTCAGTTAGGGCTGTCTGGGGAGGCTGACTCCTGGCTCCCTTTCAGCCCCCTACATTGGTACTGCAAGTGTGACGGTAGCCAGGTGGAGATTCGGCTGTGCTCCCCCTCTGAATAATAATAATAATCCTTGCATTTGATTTAGCGCCTTATCACATCTTTGAGATATCTCAAAGCGCTCCACAGAATATACTGTAAAGTGAATTGACTGTATATTTTGTGGGCGAAATGCGGCAGCCAATTGTGCACAGCAGTGTCCCACAAACAGTCGTGGATTGAAGTGACCAATTTATTATATTTTTTTGAAGGAATTATTACCTCTGGAAAACCGATCCGCCAATCAACTAACAACCGGGCTCCTATTCACTGCTAGGTAAACAGAGGCGTATGGACTAAGAAACTTGCCCAACATTTCACTCTGCTGGGAATCGAACCCAGGTCTCTCACTTGCGTGGCAAGTGCTGTAACCACTGAGCTACAGGACTCTATGTGATCTGCTGACAAGGCTCACACATAAACACTAATCACAAAGGAAATTACCAATGGGCAACCAGCTCATCCAGAATTACACTCCAGCATTGAGGATTCTGGGCACCAGGAGCAGAGGCCTATGCCAATGTCAAGAAAAGTAGAAAATAATTGGATCCACTAAAATTGAAAGGAAAGTCTTCAGGAAAGTTTCACAATTTTCGTCCTCTTAAATCTAAAAATAGGTGGCATTTGGGCCCAAGTTTGAGGCAGATATATGGCAACACCCTCGACTATGCAGAAGAAAATAAAACAATAAAATATAAAGGAAGGTTTTTTTTCCATTATGTTTCCTAAGTTGCTGCCCATTAATTAAGATGGCCGGGGTGGAAAGTAGATCTATTGACATGTATTATCCTGATTTATTCCCTGCCTCTCTGACCTGCTTGCACCTCAACCCACTACCCTCTGGCTCCGCTCGACTGGCTCCGGCATCCTGCTTGTCCCTCGTGCCCTCTGTTCCACCATCAGTGGCCGCACTTTCAGCCACTCTGCCCTGAAACTCTGAAGCACTCTGAACCTCTATCCTCGTATCTTGTCTCCTCCTTCCCCATCTTCATATCCGGGACCTACCCCACGTGAAAGGTGCTATATAAAGGCAAGTTGTTGTTGTTCAGGTCGCACCTGAAGATGTTCCTCTTCGACCGTGTCTACAGTCACCTCCCACTCCCCCCAGCTCGGCATTGTCCTCCGCCAATGTCAAGCACTCTGGGACGATGCCCTCTGTGAGAGGTGCCATATAAATGCAAGTTGCTGTTGTTATTAGCCACTCTCAGCTGACTCTGGAGGAGTGTTGTATCGTCAGAGATGGGGATGTTCAGATGAACCATTAAACTGAGGTCTTAGGTACCTGCTCAGCTGGACATTAAATAGTGCATTGCACGCGGGTAATAAGAGAAGGGAGCTTCTTGTGATGTTCTGGCAAACAGTTTTCCAGATCTACATCATGGTTATTTACGAGTTATTGTGTGCAAATTACCTGCTGCTTTTGCCAGCAAATAATAATGAAATAATAATCCTTGATATACCACAACATCGAGGTGTCTCAAAGCACTTCACAGGTTTTTACTGTAAAGTGTAGTGACTGTGTGATTGTAGACAAACGCAGAATCCGATTTGCACACATAGGAACAGCCATGAAGTGAGTGACCATCTTATTTGGGGGAATTGCTGACCCTGACACTGGGAGAAACTCCCTTCACACACAGTTCTATACTTTACAGCAATTGCCTGTCGAGACATTTTATTCTTTGAGATATTTTGACGTGATAGGCGCTGTATCAAACACAAGGGTTATTTATTAATTGATGCCTGAGTATCGGGCAGGGGGGGAAATTGCTTCAGGTGCGATCTCAAAATCTGACTGAGGACCGAGAGACAGCTGGAGGGAAGCTGACACCCGGCCCACAAGGCAGATGTTGGAAAATGGACACTTTAATTGCTCCACTTCTTGGGTTATCAAGACAAACGTACCGATTGTTTCCCCAGAAAAGTGTAAGACCGAGCTTCCAACACTCAGCTGTGACTCACGCACAGTTGGTTTCTGCAAAACCCGCACATTTTATCTCTGGATCTTTAGGCTGCATCATGTATCTGCTCAGACATTTTTTTCTAAAAAAAGGAACTATTTTCCTTAATTTGATCTGATCAGAAACAACTGTTTCAGTTTTTTTTACACAAATGTTTTAAACATGAGTTTGTGGCAGTGTTCCTCTACGTCTGTACTTTGACTGAATCATGTTGCATTTATTTTCAACAGGGTCTTTTGATCCCAGCTAAACCTGGTAGTATCGGGTGGGAAGGGCAAAATTAGGCAGATTATTTTCTCCCAGAGGGTCATCACAATATGCAGTGAATTAGCAGTGGTGGAACGGAGTGGATTGAACTCTTTTAAAGGGAATTTAAGAAGCACACAGCTGGAGGGTAAAGTCAGAGAGCAGGTAATTTTAATAATAATACTTGCCTTTGACATAGCGTCTATTATTTGTCATTCAAAACAGTGAATGCCTAGTCTATAAGTTGCAAGTCTGCAAAGTGTACTGACTGTATATTTGTAGACAAACACACCAGGCAAGTGGCACACAGCAATTCTTTATTTGGGGAATTGTTGGCCAGGACACTGAGAGAAACCCTCTCTCTTTTCTAACAGTGCCGTGGGATCTTTAATGTCTACCTGAACAGGAGATGGGACCTCGGTTTAACATCTCATCCAATGGATGGCACCTCCAGCTTTGCTGTGCTCCCCTTCTAATCCTTGTATTTGCATTTGATATAGCGCCTTATCATGTCTTCAAGACGTCTCAAAACGCTTCACAGAATATACTGCAAAATGAATTGACTGTATATTTTTTGTGGGAGTAACGTGGCAGCCAATTGCGCACAGCAGCGTCCCATAAACAGTCATGGATTGAAGTGACCAATTTTTTTAAAGTAATTATTACCCCCAGAAAAGCGATCCACCAATCGACTAACAACCAGGTTCCTACTTACTGCTAGGTAAACAGAGTGTGGAGTAAGGTACTTGGCCAATGTTTTGTCCTGCCTGGAAACAACCCAGGTCTTGCGAGGTGAGTGCTCTAACCACTGAGCTACAGGACTCCACTCTCTTGCACTATATTGGAATATCAGTCTAATCTAACTATTGACATAGGGCTTCAATCCATAATCATATGACTCAGAGCTTATGGTAACAACTAAGTCAGGTTGACACTTTAAAGTTTGATTTGGATAAATGGCTTCATTGGAGGAATAAATACTGACACTTGCACAATGAGTCCAATGAACTGCTACTGTTGTAAATTTCCATGGTACTGCTGACCTATAGTACCTTTACTCAGGAGGCCCAGCAGAAAGAGCTTCAGGATTTTTTCTTTAAATCATTCACGTCCTCCTAGTCTTCTTCCTCGGTCCTGTGAATGGCTTAAGAATAATAAAAACAACAACAAATTACATTTGTAAAGCGACTTTCAGATCAGGAGGACGTCCCAAGGCGCTGGACAGTCAGGGATCCGCACCCAAACTGGCAGTTGGGATCAGGAAGGGTGGAGGGAGGGGAGGCAGGGGTAGAAAGGTGCCCGAAGGCACAGTCAAAGAGGAGGGTCTTGAGACAGGTCTTGAAGGAGACAAGGGAGGGGATGAGCTGAAGGGCCTGTGGGATGGAGTTCCAGAGGGTGGGAGCAGTGGTGCTGAAGGTCTGCCTGCCAATGATGGGGCAGGCGAGGTGGGGGACTGAGCAGAGGGACCGGGCAGGTTGGTAGGGGGTTAGGAGGTCTCAGAGGTAGGGAGGAGCAGGTCCATGGAGGGCTTTGAAGGTGAAGACCAGGATCTTGAACTACATCCTCTGGGAGATGGGGAGCCAGTAGAGTTGGGCGAGGATGGGGGTGATAGGGTCACAGAGCCTAGTGCGGGAGAGGACACGGCCTGCAGAATGCCTTGAGCTTGTAGCCTCTCGGTTGTATGTTGAGGCTGATCCCCTGCCCCCTCCCCATCAATACTGTCATGATGGTGATGTGCCAGGCCTTGTATGTCCATCTCCCAGACATCAGCGTTTGTAAGTCTACAAAATGCACAATCACTACACTTTACAGTAAATTCTGTGAAACTCTTTGAGACGACCTCCTGACGTCTCAAAGTGCTTCACTGAATATACTGTAAAGTGAATTGACAGTATATTTGTGGGTGAAACGCAGCAGTCAATTGCACACAGCAGTGTCCTACAAACAGTCATGGATTGAGTGACCTAATTATTATTACCCCTGAAAAATGATCCACAATTGACAATCAGGTTCCTATTTACTGCTAGGTAAACAGAGACGTGTACAGTAAGGAAACTTCCCTAAGGTTTCTCCCTGCCCGGAATCGAACCGGGGTCCTATCACTTGCGAGGCAAGTACTCTACTCCACCTTGGCTCCCACCCCCATCCAGCATTGTTAAGCACTTTGAGACATCCTCCCGACATGAAAGTTGTAATATAAATGTAAATTGTTTGGCACTATATCAAATCCAAAATTAATCATCATTATTATTATTTGACTTTCTCATTTCAAGCTCCACACACTCCAGGTGTATTCTCAGGCTTTTCCCTCCATCACTCATTTGGTTTGTCAGCTGTTTCATAGCTGCCACATGCTGATCATTGCAGCTGGGCTCTCATTTGCTGCAAAGTTTTCATCAATACAACCAAAAGGCCTTTTCTTGAGAGCACAGTTCAGGAACCCCAGACTTCATTTTGGTTTGAAAGAATTGTGGAACAGTTGGAGGTGCCGTCCGTTGGATGAGATGTTAAACCGAGGTCCCGTCTGCCTGTTCAAGTAGAAATTAAAGATCCCACAGCAGTGTTCGAAAAGAGAGAGGATTTTCTCCCGGTATCCTGGCCAACAATTCCCCAAATAAAGAATTGTGGAATAATTCTTTCACTCCAAGTTTTATTTGCAAATTAAAGGGTGGTGAAAGTAGATTGAATAATGACTTTCAAAAGGGAATCGGATTATATATATACTTGAAAAGAAACAAATTGCAAGGCTATGGGGAAAGAGCGGCGTAGTGGGACTAATTGGGTAGCTCTTTCAAAGAGCTGGCACAGGCACAATAGGCCGAATGGCCTCCTTCTTTGCTGTCTGATTCTACAGTTCAATAAAAAACATGAATCTCACAAATGAATTGTGTGGCATGAGATGAAAGTTACGTCAACTATTCCAGAGTTGGAAATTCAACACTAAAACGTCTAATAGCTATTAGAAAATAAACATGAAAATAAGGTGAAAGGGTTAACGAACTTCAGCTACCTTGTAATCCTCACTGAGGAGAGATTTAGATCATCGTTACTGAGTTCCTTTAAATGACAGGCTAATGTAAACATCCCAGAAAATCTGTCTGGAAGATCAAAGCAGCTATTTTTTTCTGTTTTCTCCATTCCTGGCAGAAGGCAACAAACAGCACAGGTGTCTGACACATGCGGAAACCCATCACGATGCTTAAGAGCATCCAAACCAAGATGAGATTTCCAGGCATCCCACCTACACACGGAAATCCCAGAAATAGGTTGTTGGAATGGAATACGCTCCCTGTCTCTCCCTGGAGGGACGCATCCTGTTTAGGTGTTTTAGGCGCAGATGGCAAGAGCCAAGGCTTGGGAGGAACCCAAGAGTGTGGCGTTGGGGTAACTGCTGGAGTTTAACTGGCTAAAAAAGGCTTCCTAGGGGTTTGTTGCAAGGCAGAGTGCTATCTGTTAGCCTGTCCCTTTAAGAGGGAGGCAGGTTTCCAGAACCATGAGTGCTCAATATTTTACTGAGAAACCCTTGGGCGCACATACACACACACAAATGCATTTCACATGCACACATGCACACATGCACACACATACAAGGTCGAAGATGAATGTCTTCAGACAAGACTTGAAAAAGGGGTGAGGGGGGATAAAGTGGAGGGATTGAGGGAGGGTGTTCCAGAGATTTGGGGTGTAGTGGCTGAAAGCACAACCTCCGATGGTGGGATGGAGGGTGCAAGGGACAAGTAGGAGGCTGGTACCAGTCGAGCGGAGGCACCAGGGGGTGGATTGGGGAGTGAGGAGGTCGGAGAAGGAGGGAGGTGCCAGAAAGTGAAAGGATTTGAACACGAGAGTGAGGATCTTGAAGTTGATCCGTTTGATGATGGGGAGCCAGTGGAGCCTGGGCCAGAACTAGTGGGATGTGAGTACGGAGTTTGGTTTGAGTCTGTATGCGGGCAGCAGAGTTCTGAATGAGCTCGATTTTTTGAATAGTGGAGCTGCGGAAACCAGTGAGGAGTGCGTTGGAGTAATCCAAGCGGGAGGTGACAAACAAATACAACAACAGCAACAACTTACATTCATATAGCATCCTTCACGGTGGGGTGGTGTCGGTGGTGGAAGGCAGCAGGGTGATGTCTCTAAATGTTTAAGAAAGAGAAAATAAAAGAGAGAAAATCAAATAAAGAAAAATCTAAATCGAGCTGTTGAATATGATTTATTTTTCTTGCACCATTTGTAGTTTTTATTTTCTTATGCGCAAGAGCCATGAGAAAGGTCCCGGTGATTAACATCCTTTGCACATTTAATTTCATCCTTTCAGAACACCCACCTTTCTGTCTTTCCCCTTCCAGTGATTTCTTAATGAATCCAACATCCTGACCTCAACCACCCTTCCTGCCGACCAATTGCAGTTGTAAATTGTCCTCTGAGTGAAGAAATGCTTTGTCCGGAAATCACCCATAAGAGCCCTAAACTTCTGATCTCTTGTTCTGCTGCCTTGGCATAACTGAGAGTATTGGTCTAGGTTTAATTCTCAACCTCATTCTACAAAATGCAGTTTGATACTCCTCTTTCAAGGCTAAAGAGTTGTATCTTATAATAATAATAATAATAATAATCCTTGCATTTGATATAGCACCTTATCACATCTTCAAGCCGTCTCAAAGCGCTTCACAGAATATACTGTAAAGTGAATTGACCGTATATTTTGGGCGAAACGTGGCAGCCAATTACATACAGCAGCATCCCACAAACATTTGTGGATTGAGTGACTACATTTAATTTTAAAAGGGATTATTACCCCCGGAAAAGCGGTCCGCCAATCGACTAACAACTGGGGTCGTACATACTGCTAGGTAAACAGAGGTGTGTGGAGTAAGGAAACTTGACCAACGTTTCACCCTGCCTGGGAATCGAACACAGGTCCTCTCGCTTGCGAGGCGTTTGCTCTAGTCACTGAGTTACAAGACTTTCCTCTTTAGTTGTTCTGCACAGCTTATACTGATGTTACCTTCATTCCAGTCGATAACCTTTCAGTGCGGATGTCATTGCATGAGTGCTTGACGTGCCCTGATAACCACTATCAAGAGAAAGGCCTAACATGTAATCAAACCTCCCCACGTACTTCCCATATGAAGGCAGAAAGCACCTCTCATGGCTCAGAGTAGTATTATAAACCTTTCATCATTCAGTAATGTCAAGTGAAGCCATTTTCTCCCCTCTCCCATGAGCCACACTGCCTTGTTGTCATTATGATAATGATTCCAAGGGCATTCAGCAGTATTGTTGCATAATGATCAGATGGCACAGCACAGTGTGAAGGCAAGCAGACTATTGCCTAAAGTGCTTTAATAACAAAACAGGCCTTTGCATCAGTTAATAAGTGCCTGTCATTACATGTCAACTGGAAAGTCTTTGTAAGTACAGCGCTTGACACACATAACATTGCACATATAATCAATGGAAGCTAAAGTCACACGTTGACGTTGCCTGTAGAGAGCTGGTGCTTTTCCGAGTGACCAGGTGCAGACTAGGGACTGCCCGAGCCAGAAAATCTCCATTATAGCTAATTGCTGTAAGTCGATTACATTCATTTGATTCTAACTTCCTGGTCTTACACAAACAATTCCATTCAAGGGAATGAATAGCTTGTAGCATCTGTGATTCCGTTGTGCCACACATAAAAATGATAATGGTTTGTCTCCAAAGGTTTTATTGATCGGCTGAATGCCTGATTACAGAGCAGCGCCATCACAAAGTGCTGACTGGAGCATCAGGAACTGTTTATTCAGGTCTATGATAATGACCAGTCACTTGGGCCAAAGGCTGCTGTGTTGCTTTCTTTGAAATTGAATGAAATATTTAAATACCATCCTAAGGATATCAGTGCTGCCAAAGTTACGTAAGTGTGCAAATAAAAAGTAAAGTAATTATATATCCACATGTGTGCTGTGCCCCACGGTCTGTTCAAACAGATTCCAGGGAATCCCAGTGGTCCCTAAAAATCAATGATATAATGCAATTTAATTGTAATCCCATTAATCTGTGTAAGGATGACACTGGGTATCAGCTGGGAGATGGAGTGACCCGCACTGCAGCAATGAGTGAGCTCTACCAGGGCACGTTGGGCGGAGGTGTTTCAGATGGGAGCTACATCTTATCTTCCTCTGCCTCTGTTATTTCTGCCTCTGTGGCTGAAGGAACCTACTCAGCCTACGGAGATGGATCCCATCTGGGTAAACACTGCATGGAAGGATAAATCTGGGATGTTGGACTCTGAATGGAATACATGGTTGCAGGGGGTGGACAGCTGCAGGAGATGGCAGAGATGGTTATATTTCATGGTGCCAATGATCAGCAGGATTAATTGATGACTAGTAATCTGTGTGTGTGTGTGCGTGTGTGCCTGATACAATGCAAAATTACATTTGTACAGCCCTTTCAAGTCGGGAGGACGTCCCAAGGGACTGGACAATCAGGGATTTGGGGGGTGAGAGGGGAGTCAGGTTTGAAGCTCCTCAGTCTCTGCAGCAGCGGGACGCTGTAACCAGTCAAGCTATCTCTGGGATGGGCACAAACACAATAGTCACCTCCTGTGATTGAGTCCCACACTGCTGTGTGCAATTGGCTGCAGCGTTTTACCCACAAAATATACAATCAATTCACTTTACAGTTTATTCTTTTGTACTGCAGAGTTCCATGATTCTAACATGGAATGCTCTACCCTTTAAAGGGCTGTTGAAACTAACAATAATATAATAATATAGTAATAATCTTTGCATTTGATATAGTGTCTTATCATGTCTTTGAGACATTTCAAAGTGCTTCGCAGAATATACTGTAAAGTGTATATTTTACGTTTCACCCCCAAAATATACAGTCAATTCACTTAAATAAATGTATATTCTGTGAGACTCTCGAAGATGTGAAAAGGTGCTGTATCAAATGAAAGGATTATTATTATTACAAGACTGCACAATCTTAAATTTTAGGGCTTTAATTCTAAGGCTAGAAGCATGATTGGTCACTTCAATCCACGACTGTGGATTGCCTGCTGCGTTTCGCCCACAAATATAGTCAATTAACTTTACAGTATATTCTGTGAAGCGCTTTCAGACGTCTAGAAGACATACAAAGCGCTATACCAAATGCAAGGATTTTAAAAAAATGATAAGTTGCAGGCTCTTGTTCTGCAATTACCCACTTATTGTGAAAAAGAAAAGGCAAATGTACAAAATTACCTTTTGCAAATGTTTCGTGGAACTGCCTCTTGTAACTTATAATGTGATATTTTATTATGGATTTCTCCATGGTTATATTAAATGCACATCAATATGCATATGGTCAGATAAATAACAATACATCTCTCCGGGCAAAATTGTCAATAATTGTGAATAGTTTATGGTCAAGTCATTTGCAAACAATCATCCATAATTCTGGGAGTCCTGTAAAGGACCTTGGTTTGATTCCCAGGCAGGCCGAAATGTTGGGCAGGTTTCCTTACTCCACACGCCTCTGTTTACCTAGCAGTAAGTAGGAATCTGTTAGTTAACTGGCAGATCTCTTTTCTGGGGTTAATAATTCCTTGAAAATAAATTTTAAAATAAATTGGTCACTCAATCCACGACTGTTTGTGGGACACTGCTATATGCAATTGGCTGCCATGATTGGCTCACAAAAATATACCGTCAAATCACTTTGAGGCGTCTCAAACATGTGATAAAGCACTATATCAAATGCAATGATCTTTATTATTATTACAATTCACATCATAGACGATCGTTTCCAAATAAGTTGTGCTTGACCATAACTTGCAATATCTTGTATTTATTGTCTGATCAGCCGAGTGCCTGGCACATATCATCATCACCATGCTTCAAAGTATCTAAGCCAGACTGAGAGTTTCATGTCTGCCACCTGCACATGGAAATTCCCATGTCTGCAATCTATTATTTTCTTCCAGAGTGTAGTTGGCACAAGTTGGGAAGGTTGCAGGCTTGGGGACTCCAGATTGCTGGAGTCTAAGCAGCTAAAACCTTGTAGCTTGCCATTGTCTGGCAAACTTCCCCCTGCTTGTCCAGTTAGGAACGCACTACCTGTTAAGAGTTTTGGCTTGCAGGGTTAACAGGAGCTATGTTGGAAGAATCTCTACTCCCATTTACTGCTCTGCATCCTCCCAAGTTCTGCTAATGAGCCAGGCTGGCTAGATTGTCACCAGCACTGTCCTGAAAGACTGCAGACCCATCTGACCCTTAAGTTATATGACATACATGATGTCAAACTTGAAGGCAAATGCATTCAACTATGTGGGTCATGACATTTTAATAGAATCAAATAGAGGGAGAATTACTGTGTTTTATAAATTAAATTAAGTAACAAATGTCAACGAGGGATTTCAAGACATTCTGATAAATGATGGGGTTTTGACAATGTCGCTGAACCAATTACCTTGAGCGGAAAAGCTTGCCGGACAGGAATATCAATGGCCAGCTATGTAGTTTTAGCTGGTTACACTCCAGCATTTACCCCAACTGCTTGGGGGTCCCCAAGCCTTGGCACTTGCCAACCTACGACTAATACTTTCTGGAATTAGGTAAACAGGATGTGTCCCTCCAGGGAGAGAGTGCGCATTCCATTCCAACAATCTATCTCTGGGATTTCCATGTGTAGGTGGGACTCATGGAAATCTCAGCTTGGTTTGGATACTCTTAAGCACGGTGATGGGTTTCTGTATATGTCAGATACCTGGCTTACCAAAAAGAAATGTTTAGAAGCCGTTCTGTTCTTAGGACATTCTCCCCCCACACCCCCCCAATTTTTCTTCGTCTCCCTTGTTTTGTTGCTCCTCACATAACACATTGTAGAAGAGCTCACCAATCATTCCAAACATTTTGCGTTTTCACATGTGTTCCACGAGAAACTTACTCCCACCCAATAATAGGTGTGCCTTCCTGTACTCATTATTGCAGAGGGCAACTGTTTCATTTTACAACACAATACAATTTATACTTATATAGTATTATAAATAATAATAATAATCCTTGCATTTGATATAGCTTCTTATCACATTTTCGAGACGTCTCAAAGCGCTTCATCGAATATACTGTAAAGTGAATTGACTGTATATTTTGTGGGCAAAAGGTGGCAGCCAGTTGCGCACAGCAGTGTCCCACAAACAATCATGGATCGAATGACCAAATTATTATTTAATTTATTTTGAAGGAATCATTACCCCCGGAAAAGCGATCCGGCAATCAACTAACAACCGGATTCCTACTTACTGCTAGGTAAACAGAGGTGTGTGGAGTAAGGAAACTTGCCCAATCTTTCGCCCTGCCAGAAACCGAACCCAAGTTCTGTTGCTTGCGAGGCGAGCTCTCCAACTACTAAACTACAGGACTCCACAAATAGTCGGGAGCACACCTCAAAGCACTTGACAAATGCCGGCTGGACATAATATAATAATAGTAATAATCCTTGCATTTGATATAGCGTTTATAGTAATATAAATAACAATAATAATCCTTGCATTTGATATAGCTCCTTATCACATTTTCGAGACATCTCAAAGCGCTTCACAGAATATGCTGCAAAGTAAATTGACCATATATTTGTGGGCAAAACGCGGCAACCAATTACGCACAGCAGTGTCCCACAAACAGTCGTGGATTGAAAATGACCAATTTGTTATTGTTTTGTTTTGGAGGGATTATTATTAGGTGTGTGGAGTAAGGGAACTTGCCCAAGGTTTCGCCCTGCCTGGAATTGAACTCAGGTGTCTCACTTGCAAGGCGAGTGCTCTAACCACTGCGCCTCAGGACTCCAAAAAGGACATCCAACATACAGGACATCCGAGCTGGTGGTGTGTGGGTGGCTTTTACAATACAACAAGTTGGAGGAGGCACGCAGGGAAGGGAAGGGGAGTGTCACAACATATACAGGTTTGGTATCCTCGCAACTGCCATTTCTGACCATGACTTATCTTTGACATTTATTGAAACAGCAAAACATAAAGACTGTTTTATTTTCAAAACCATTTGGGAAAAGACGAGAGATACAAGAGAAGCCTGAATCATTCTAAATGCACCTGAGCACACAGACATCGGATGAGAAGAGTCTTTTATGTGTAATATCTATGCATGGGCACTGTTTGTGGGGTGTATCTGATGAAAGAGGAATTGCTTTGCTCAAGAACCAATAGCTCGGTACATGGAAAAGGCCCTCAATTACTATGGTCACAGACTTAGAAACAGCACGTCCCACCTTTGGGAAGAAATGTCATTAACTTGTTTTGCCCTTTTCTCAACCGCTGAATGTTTACACAGTTACTCTGAGCAGAGAAGGTCCCGGAATTGGATTGAAATGTTTTACCTTGCCATCATCCCATTGCAATACACATATAATCCCCTTTGCATAAATGTTATGATCTACCATGTACTCCCATCATTTTGGGGTCTATTTTGCTGTGTTTCTCAAAAAAATTCTTTAATAAGGAATCTAATTTGCACAAATAGAGATTTCATAAGTAATACATCACAACAATCAATAGGGAGCCTGCTCTAACAGAACAGATAATCTCGTGTTATAACAATAATAATCCTTGCATTTGATATTGTACCATATCACGTCATCGAGATGTCTCAAAGAGTTTCACAGGATTTACGATGAAGTGTAGTGACTGTGTATTTGTAGGTGAACGGACGCAGCAGGTAATAATGTCCCAAAAACAGCCGTGTAGTGAATAATAATCAATTTTATCTAGAGGATTGTTGGCCAGGACACTGGGAGAAACTCCTTTTGTTTTAAAAATATAAAAAGATCTGTAATGTCCACCTGAACCGAAAGGTAGGACTTCAGTTTATGTCTCATCCAAAGGATAGCACCTTTGACAATGTAGCTTTCCCCCAGCACTGTATTGGAGTGTCAGTCTTGACTATGGGTTCAAAATCCCAACATGCAGCTTGAACCCATAACTTGACTCACAGATGAAAGTGCTACCAACCGAGAATAACATTTTTTTATGTTTGGTCAGAATAAATTTATGGACCCAGACAATTTTTTTACGCCAAAATTCTGTACATTTCTAAGCACCCTGGCAAAGCAGGTAAATTAATATAAAGTGGAATGGTTCGGAACAAGATTGAATGTTTCAGCGAAAATCGTAGAAAAAAAATTAAATGTTTAGTGAAAATGCAGGAGTTTGTGAACTGCTGAAACCTTGACAATGTCCCAGCAGGGAGAACAACTATTCAAACGTGAATGATGAATAATGTGGATTGAAAGGCAAGAAGGTTATTGTACAGATTTGCTTAAATACTAGAAAAACAGGGAAAACTGCAGAAGCTGTCATCAGGAGATTAATTTGAGTAGAGCACACCATAATAAAATAATAATAATAACCATTGCATTTGAATCAGCACCGAGAACAATGCTCTGTACAGCCTCCACGGCCTTGACCCCTTCTACATTTCTAACCTGCTGACCCCCTATTAACCTGTCCAATCCCTCCGCTCATCAGGCTTCAGCCTGCTCTAGGTCTCCTGCCCAACCCACCCAACCATCAGCAGCCGGGCTTTCAGCCTCTCTGCCCCCATTCTTTGGAACTCCACCCCACAATCCCTTTGCCTTGCTCCTTCTCTTGCCTCCTTCAAGGCACGACCCACCTTTTTGACCATTTCATCAGCTGCCCTCCTACCCCTTCTGCCCTCCTACATCCCAACCCTGCCCCCCACGCTTAAGTCCTGATTCCCTGACTGTTCAGCACCTTGGGATGTCCTCCCAACGCTTTACAAATGTAATTTTGTTGTTGTTGTTGCTGTACTTTTTCTGTACATGTAATAATTGTGTATTTTGTAGCTGAATGCCACAAGCAATATGCGCACAGTGATGTCCCACAAACAACCACAAAGTGAATGGCAATGTTTTTAACTGGGGGGATAGTTGGCCGGTGTTACTAGTAGAAACCTTCTCTTCTCAAATAGCGTCATGGCTTCTTTAGCATCTGTGTATTCAGGAAGATGGAATCTAGGTTTTTGGTTCCTTTTCTGAAGGGTGGTACCTCTGATTTTGTAGGAATCCTCCAGCATTGCACTGGAAAATAATAATAATAATAATAATAATTATCCTTGCATTTGATATGATGCCTTATCACGTCTTTGAGACATCTCAAAGCGCTTCACAGGATATAATGCAAACTGTAGTGATTGTATATTTTGTGGGCGGGTTATTTCAGTGTGTCAGCCTGGCTCAGCACTCTTGCCTCTGAGTCAGAAGGATGTGGGTTCAAATCTCAAATTGGAACTTGGAACTCCAATGCTGCATTATTAGAGGTGATATTGCCGGTGTTTATACTCCACACAACCCTCCCTCCATCCCTCCTACTCCCCTCTAGTCTCTTTTCCCTCCTATATGCAATAAGTTTCCTGTTAAATAAATTGATCCTTTCTGCTTCAACCGCAGCTTCCAGCAATGAGCTCCACATTCTCACCACCCACTGTAAAGAGGTTCCTGCTAAACCCCCTTTTACATCAGCTACTGGCGATCCTATATTGTGTCCAACAACAACAACTTGGATTTATGTGTCCCCTCGTTTTGAACACGCCCTCTCAATGAAATGTCTGTCGTGTCTTTGGAAAGGACTGTACCAAATACACGGTAAACCCCGGCTAGCCGGAACAATGATGGGACAAGGCAGAATTTCTGGATACGTTGCTGATACATTACAAAGCATTGTAATTGCTTGAATCTTGTGAGCCGAAGGTATCTTATTTGCTACAATTTATCAACTTTTCCAACTTTTGCGCGAGAACTTGATAGCATAAATTGAAATTTATTTCCCCCAAATCTGTCTTTCCACAGGGCACTTTTGCCGATAAAATACCAAGCCAGCGATCTTGCAGCAGTCAAAAGAAACGTAGGTTGAGTTGATGTGAGTGATTGACAGCAGTGATTCCAGACATTTGTCAATTGTGCCCCTTGAGACTTGAGGTTGAATGCAGGCCAGGCATTTCTGATTACGTCAGGAGTGAAGTCAAATGAATCCAGTCTCAAACACAGAAAACCGTGAGCTGAGAGTGCTAAACAAACCCACAATTTGACAATGTCTTTCAGGGATAGCTGGAGTCTAGATTTGCAAGCTGGATTAATTGGGCAAATCGAAGTCCTGTCTGCTTGTTCAGGTGGACGTTCAGGTGGACGATTGCGTGCATTTTGTGAGCAAACGCAGCAACCAATTTGCTGACTGCAATATCCCACAAACAACCACGGAGTGACTACTTTTATTTTAATAATAATAATAATAATCCTTGCATTTGATATAGTGCTTTTCACATCTTCTAGACATCCAAAGCACTTCACAGAATAGACTGTAAAGAGAATTGACTGTATATTTGTGGGCAAAACGCGGCAGCCAATTGCGCACAGCAGTGTCTCACAAACAGTCGTGGATTGAAGTGACCAATTTATTATTGTTTTATTTTCTTGAGGGATTATTATCAGGTGTGTAGAGTATGGAAACTTGTCCAAGGTTTCACCCTGCCGGGAATCGAACCCAGGTCTCTCACTTGCAAAGCGAGTGCTCTAACCGCTGAGCTACAGGACTCCGCATATTTGGGTGATTGTTGGCCAGGACACCAGAAACAAACACCATTCTCCTTTCAAATAGTGCCGTGTGATCTTTAACCTCCACCTGAACAGGCAGCAGCAACAAGAACAACAACAACTTGTACTTATATAGCGCCCTCCACGCAGGGTGGCGTCTCAAAGCGCTTAAAAGGCAGGCGGGTCAGTTCAACACCTCATCTGAAAGACAGCACCTCTGACAATGCAGCACACCCCCAGCACTGCATTATAGTCAGCCTACACTACATGTGTTCGAAGTCTCAATGTGGGGCTCGATTCCACAACCCTCTGACTCAGAACCAAATCATGCACATCTGTATTATGCTGAGGCCAGCTGTTATTCCCTCTCTGTTGCCCTGTAATGTCTACAATTGTTATTTAACCCTCTGGACACAAAAGAAAGCCTGGAAGAATTACAAATATTTAGTCCATTGCGCTCACTCCTTCCACAGCCACACAAACCTACTGTATCATAGACTTACTCTCATCCCTCCATCTCCTGGAGAAAAGTATTGCACAGATATTCCCTGAAGCCGCATGGTATTTAAACTAAAATCTCCAGAATATTCATCCTCACATCTTCACTGTTTAATTGTGGCCTCCAGCTCTCCATAGACAAGAAGCCCTTTTAGTTCCTGTCTCTCTCACACTAGGCATACAGAAAGTGTTGTGTCACAGAATAATGAAATATTTACTGTACAGGGCTCATTTGCCCCAATGTGTCTGTGCTGGTGCTAATTCTTTCACTGGAGATGTCTACAATAATTTTACAATAATCCTGTTGCCCTGCTATTTTCGGGTACCTATCAACGTTTTTTCTTTGAAGTATTTATGCAATATCCTTGCAAACGCTGTTGTTGCCTCACAAGCGAGAGGATCTGGATTCCATTCCCAGCGGGGCGGAGCATTGGGAAAGTTTCCTTACACCACTCACCTCTGTTTACTTAGCAGTAAGTAGGAACCTGGTTGTTAGTCAATTGGCGGATCGCTTTTCCGGGGGTAATAATCCCTTAAAAGAAAAAAATGTGGTCACTCAATCCACGACTGTTTGTGGGACACTGCCATGCGCAATTAGCTGCCACGTTTTGCTCACAAAATATGCAGTCAATATATACAATAAATAATATAATAATAATCCTTGCACTTGATATGACCGCTTTTCACATCTTCGAGACATCTCAAAGTGCTTCACAGAATATACTGTAAAGAAAATTGACTATATATTTTGTGGGTGAAACATAAAATATACACTTTACAGTATATTCTATGAAGCGCTTTGAGATGTCTCGAAGACATGATAAGGCGCTATATCAAATGCAAGGATTATTATTACATTATATTATTGTTAGTTTTAACAGCCCTTTAGAGGGTAGAGCATTTCACATTAGAATCGCGGAAGTGCAGAAGAATTACAGAAGAAGGTCATTGGGTCCATCGTGTCTGCACTGTCTCTTTCATAAACCAATCCATTCAATCCCATTTTTCTTCTTATCCTTATAATCATACAAATTTCTCCTTTATAGATATATGTTTGCGTACCTCTGAAAGCTAATACAGGTCTTACCTACCAGTAAATATTTAACAGTCTGCTGGTATTTCACTGGTAGCACAAACTGCAGAAACATTTACTGACAACATTTATGAAACACCACTTCTCCAGGTTTATGAATATTAATACTGACAGCAATTCTTATATCCTGTGGATAGTCAGAGGACAGGGACCTGTAAATACTCTATTAAAAAAGGATTAGTTATTTTTTTGCTGGAGCCTTGGCTTTATTTCTCAGCTTTGGTTGACAACAGATAACTGAAATTTGTGAATTCCAATGAAAGGTCACACGCAGCAAGGCTTTGCCCAGTATGGTAACATGTTAGAGCATTCACCTCGCAAGTGAGAGGACCTGGGTTCGAAACATTGAGCACGTTTCCTTACACCACTCACCTCTGTTTACCAAGGAGTAAGTAGGAACCTGGTTGTTAGTTGTTTGGCAGATCACTTTTCAAGGTAATAATTCCTACAAAATAAATTTTAATAATTTGGTCACTCAATCCACAAATGTTTGCAATTGGCTACTGCCTTTCGCCCACAAAATATACATTCAATTCACTTTAATTTTATGTTCTGTGAAGGTCTTTGAGATGTTCGAAGACGTGATAAGGCGCTATATCAAATGCAATGATTATTATTATTATTCTGCCTTGACTACTACACCAGTAGAGCAATCCATACCCTAAAAAACTCCCTGTGTAAAAAAAACGTCCTCCTAATCTCTCCTCTACCACTTTGGTAATTATTTTAATTTGATTCCCTCTAGTTACTGACTCACCGGCTGGTGGAAATAATGTTTCCTTATAAACTCGAACAAAACACCTCATAATCTTAAAGCCCTCTATCAGGTCTCCTCTCATACATCTCTGTTATAATGAAATAGGCCTCGTTCCTGAGTCTCGGCTCAAAGGCCAAACCATTCAACCCTGGCAGCATCCTAGTAAATCTCCTCTGCACCCTTTCTATGACCCTAACATCCTTCCTAAAGTATAATAACCCTGTCTACACAAAGTGTTTTAACCTCCCTCATTCTTCTTCTGATATTAAATCTTCATGTTGCTGACTTGATGATCAGTGAAAATTATGGTGTAAAATTTGCAGTGTATCTTAACACTTGTTCCTTGTGCTAATTAACACAAGGCATGATTTAAGGAACACTGCACTCTTATCCCAGCCTTTCTCTATTTATTGTAACAAAACCATTCATAATTTTGAAAACATCTATTAAATTATTCCCTGTACTTACTTTGTTCCCCAGCTAAGGCTCCAGTCGGCAATGCAAAGCATATTGAGATATCCTGCTGTTATGAAAGGCGTTATATAGCATACTGTGTAGTCCTGTAGCTCAGTGGTTAGAGCCTTCGCCTTACTCCATGCTCCTCTGTTTATCCAGCAATAAGTGGGAACCTGGTTTTAGTCAATTGGCAGATCGCTTTTCCGGGGGTAATAATTCCTTTAAAAAAAATTGGCCACTTACTCCACGACTGTTTGTGGGATACTGCTGTGCTCAATTGGCTGCCACGTTTCACCCACAAAATATACAGTCAATACACTTTACAGTATATTCTGTGAAGCGCTTTGAAACATTTCAAAGACATGATAAGGTGCTAGGATTATTATTATATAAATGTACACTTGTCGTTTGTCCCAGTCTGTACCTATCCCTATATCCTCCAGTAGTGTTTAAAGCAGATATATATCTGGTACTTTTTGAATGGTCTTAAAAACTGCTTGAAAAACATCACCAAGATTTCTGCAAATTTCTAGCATGATTGTTATAATGAATGTTCACTCACAAAACACACAGTCTCTCCACTTTACAGCATATCCTGTGAAGCACTTTGGACATCCAATCCAACATGAAGGGTGCTATACCAGATGTAAGGATTATTATTATTATAATGTAGAAGGCATCAAATCGCGAATACTTATTGATGTGCAACAGAACAAGAATGTGTTAAACACTCTGCAGGAATAAATGCAACAAAGGGTGAAAGGATGAACAAAAATCAGGATAAAAGAATTATAAACCTTTTGGGGCACCATTAACCAAGACATATGTGCATTTAACTCAGAGTCATCTTTGCGACCAGTTAACTTGCATCTCAATGAGCTTCACAGAATATACTGTAAAGTGAACACTGAAAAATATTTTGTGGGTGAGACACCGGCAGGTGATGTGACATGACAGTGTCCCACAAACAGTCATGGATGGAGTGACCAAATTATTTTTATTTTAAGTATTTCTACGAGGGACAAAAATGTTGAAATTACACAGTAATTTGGACTGGGCGTAGTTTTGTCTCAAATTTAAATTTAGATTCATGAGAACAAGCTCTGCACCATAGCAGTAAAAAGAATCATTGCAGTCCAGGTACTGAACAGCACAAAACACAAAGAGAGCCAAGTTTTATTTCAGGCCTCGCTCTCTAATAACACTTCATGAAACTCACTTGAGAACTGGAACAAGTGATACAGATTTTGTTGGATTATGTAAAGCATTCATTCCCCAGGACGCTGGAGCCGACATTCAAGCTGATTGGAACATGAAAGCCAGCTTGCTCTGTGAGTGTAAATGATTGCGTCATTTATTTGGAGAACGTTTGATGGGAAATCCAAAACAATTGTTGTTCTGATAACTATGTCGCTGTCCAAATTGTGTGCTTTCTGCCCACAGCTTCTGGGAGCTCTGTGGACTGGCCAGGGAATCACAATAATTGTACTATTTCCAATTCACTCATTCATTCGGTGTGCAGCTTAATCTAAATGGAAATTACATAGGCAGCTTTGTTTGTTCTAAAAAAAACCTCCTTTTTAGGGCACTCCTGTGGAGTGCTACCTGTGCTGGATAGAATGCAAAACCCGCTAGGGTTAGTGTTATTGTGTTTGCTGCTGTGTGAGGCAGACTTGCAGAAACAGCATCTGGTCTTAGGAATGAAGGAATGAATCTATTTATCTTTTTGCTCAGAGCAAAATCACAGCATCGACCTTCCTTTTTGATCATGCTTATTGTCACCTCCCACCTTTCCTCTCCCCTTCCTCCCCCCCCTGGCTCGCTGTCAGACAGCACACCGGGACACTACCCCACGTGAAGGACACTATATAAATGCAAGTTGTTGTTGTCTTATGTCATCAACCTTAAAAAAAGGTTTAGCCTTAAAAAGAGTCAGCTACAGTCGTATGGGGAAAGAGCAGGTAAGTGGGACTGAAAGGATTGTTTTTGAAGGAACAGGCACAGCATGATGGGCTGAAAGGCATTTATCGGTGCCATAAATTTCTATGGTTGTATAGTTCTAACCGAGTGATTCCAAATCCTACCTGGCTGGAGGTTTTTGCATTCCAGTCAGTGCTTCATTCAAAAACTATTGTCATGTGTTACACTGTAAGTTTATTGTTTTTTTAAATTTACATTCATTTCAACGTCATCAATAATAATAATAATCCTTGCATTTGATGTAGCGCATTATCATGTCATTGAGACGTCTCAAAGCGCTTCACATACTGTAAAGTTGATTGACTATATTTTGTGGCCAAAACATGGCAGTGCCCCATAAGTAGTCATGGATTGAATGATCAAATTATTATCTTTTAAAATTTGTTTATTTTGAAGGGTGTATTACCCACATAAAAGGAATCGCCAATCAACTCACAACAGGTTCCCACTTACTGCTAGATAAACAGAGACATGTGGATTAAGGAAACTTGCCCAATGTTTTGCCCTGCCCAGGTCCTCTCACTTGTGAGGCGAGTGCTCTAACCAATATGCTACAGGACTCTGCACTCTCCCCACCTCACCCCCATACTCGTTCAACCCCCCATCGCCCATCTCTCCTGTTCCCTCACCCCGGACAAGCAGCGGGAAAGCTTGCCGGACCGCAATATCATTGGCAAGCTGTGCGGTTTTAACTGATTAGACTCCAGCAGTTACCCCAACACACACTCTGGGTTCCCCAAGCCAAATCTTTACAAAATTAGGTAAGCAGGATGAGTCCCTCCAGGGAGAGAGTGCGCATTCGATTTCACCAATCTATCTCTGGAATTTCCATGTGTAGGTTGGATGCATGGAAATCTCAACTTGGTTTGGATACTGGGTGATGGGTTTCCGCGTGTGTCAGACAATTGGCTGAACAAAAAAAATTAATTGTTTTTAGACCAGTTCCCATCACCATTTCCCTGTTACACCCAGTTAGGTTCCAGCACACAATGAACTTGGGACAATTGGAGCAAAAACTGTCACGTAGTCTTGGGTGTCAGCATCATCATCTCCCCGATCACATATACCAAGTCAACAGCAGAATAAAGGCAACAGAGGCCGGAGAGCATGACTGGCTATCAATCACCTTCACTATGGTGCTGCTCTCTGCCTTTACTTCAATAATAAAAATAATCCTTGCATTTGATACAGCGCCTTATCGCATCCTCGAGACATAAGAACATATAAGAACATAAGAAATGCTAGATGAAAAAAGACCAAGATCCATCTAGTTCTCCTTCCACCTTCCTGGTGGTTGCATGAGCATAAGTCCTGTTTAGATCAAGAAAAAGGCACTGGTTCATTTTCATTCTAATGAAACCATTACAGATGATATGTCATGTTATGTGATGGATGTCTTCACTCATGTGTGGCAATAAATTCACTGTATCCTCAACCACAACTGAGCACTTTATTTGAAGGAATTATTACCCCCGGAAAAACGATCCGCCAGTTAACTAACAACCAGTTTCCTACTTACCGTTAGTAAACAGAGGAGTGTGGAGTAAGGTAACCCATCCCTGCCTGGGAATCGAACCCAGTTCCTCTCACTTGCAAGGTGAGTGCTCTAACATGTTACCATACTGTGGGCAAAGCCTTGCCCCATGTGACCTTGCATTGGAATTCACAAATTCCAGTTATCTGTTGTCAACCAAAGCTGAGAAATATAGCCAAGGCTCCAGCAAAAAAACCTAATCCCTTTTTAATGGAGTATTTACAGTTCCCAGTCCTCTGACTATCCACAGGATAAAAGCGACACTGTCAGTATTAATATTCATAAATCTGGAGAAGTGGTGTTTCATAAATTTGTCAGTAAATGTTTCTGCAGTTTGCGCTACCAGTAGCAGCCTGTCAAATATTCATGCAATATTTGGTATTATGAATAATTAAAGACAGTTTGTTATTCCAAGTCTTTTTTGTCTGTCTAGACTTTGCAGTCACAAATCCACAGTTTATCAATAGTTTATTTAATAAACATTATGATAAATATTCCCTCTTCCAGGCTAGCCAAAGTTTTCATGTTATAAAAGTAAAAATAATAATCCTTGCATTTGATATAGCATCTTATCAGGTTGTTGAGATGTCTCAAAGCACTTCACAGGGATATACTGTCAAGTGATGTATTTGTGGACCAATGTGGCAGACAAATTACATAGAGTAATGTCCCATAAGCACCCATGAAGTGAATGAACAATTTTATTGGACCCACATTGGGACTTGGAACTCATATAGTCTAGGCTGACACTCAATGCAATGCTGGAGGTGTACCATCCTTCAGTTAAGATGCCTGTTCAGGTGTACGTTAAAGATCCCAAGACACTATTCAAAAAAAGAAGTGCATTTCTCCCAGTGTCCTGGCCAACAATGCCCAGATAAATTTGATATAATAATAATCCTTGCATTTGATATAGCGCCTTATCATGTCTTCAAGACGTCTCAAAGCGTTTCACAGAACATGCTGTAAAGTGAATTGACTGTAAGAGTTGTGGGCGAAAGGCGGCAGCTAATTGCACACAGCAGAGTCCCACAAACAGTCGTGGATGTACTTTTTTCTCTCCTTATATTTCACTATATGGTTGTTTGCGGGAGCTGATTATGTGCTAATTATCTGCTGTGTTTGCCTACAAATTCAGTCGCTATTCTTGTCAGCCATTACCTGTGAATTTTGAGACATTTTGAGACATTTTGACATTAGAGTTGCTATATCAAATGCACTGATTGTTTTATTATATATTAATAACATCATGGGCACATCATGGGCCTTAAAAGGAGAGGAATTACCTTCACCAAAGAAGCAATCAAATTGTCAACATTTCAAGCCAATGATACAGACCAATGAATTCTAAGGTATAGCTCAGAATTTATCAGATGTGCTATTAATATTCAGATTTCTTGATGTCTGCCTTAGTTTCGAACATATTCACTTAACCTCAGGGCACCAATTTACATCTTGACATTGACGAAGCTTTTGATTATAAGCAGGTTCCTGTTGGAACACCGCTTGCTGTATTACAGATCTAACTGGCTGATTGAACATGTTGCTCATCTAATTGAGCAAACAACCCAAAACAGAATGTTCCTGGGTGACTGATAATGTTACTATATGCATCTATCAAATATTAAATGACCAGATTTGAAATCTGTTGTGAATAACATTTCCCTTCGAAATCTGCATGCAAAACTTGGGCTGCTGCCAGACACATCTTTTAGAATATTGCACCAAGCTATTCATATCAAAATCGGCTTTCTGCTGAGAAGTTTACATGACAGTAAAGGAGGTAAGGGCATCAAGCAGCTCAGAGACATACAGCACAACTAAATCAGTGTCTTATTGTTAGGATTGGCTGAAATCAAATTAAAAGTGATATTTGTCAGTGTGGCAATGTTCAGCAATCTGATGAAAATGAATTTGTGTGTAGGAAGCTAATTTGAATCCTGTATCTCAGTGGTTAGTGCACTTGTCTCGCAAGCGAGAGGGCTGGGTTCGATTCCCGGCAGAGTGAAATGTTGGGCAAGTTTCCTTACTCCACACGCCTCTGTTTACCTAACAGTAAGTAGGAGTCTGGTTGTTAGTTGATTGGTGGATCGCTTTTCTGGGGATAATAATTCCTTCCACAAAAAATAATAATAAACTGGTCACTCAATTCATGACTGTTTGTGGGACATTGCTGTGTGCAAATGGCTGCCGGGTTTCGCCCATAAAGTACATTATATTCTGTGAAGCGCTTTGAGACGTCTCGAAGACATGATAAAGCACGATATCAAATGCAAGAAATATTATTATTATTATTATCATGGACAATAGAAGCTTAGAATTCTTATGAATCACTCACAGGAGGAGGCCATTTGACCCTTTGAGCCTAATTTGGGTTAACCTATTGTCATTTACATATTCCTATGACCAATGCTTCATCTCAACACGCAAGTGGAGGACGAAATATTTCCCCCTGAAGAGTGAGCATAATTGTGTACCTCTTGTTCTGTGGTTAACCAGCCCTCCACAGCGCAACCACTGTTACACTGAGATTACCTTGATGTGGAGGTAAACTTGTCAAGGCTGTTCTGCTTGAAAACTTATCAGTGGCTTCTCTTCCCACGTTTTTCAGTGGTACTGCCAAGAATGGGAGAGAAAGAGAGCCCCGATTTTTCTTGTTTGATTTTTAATCTGCTTTTCAAAGAAAACTTTGTAATGACCCAATTGTGCTCTTACATCCATGGTACTAATAATCACAACAATAAACCTTACCTTTGATATAGCACTCATCACACTGGGGAGGACAACAACAATAACTTGCAGTGCCCTTCAGGCAGGGTAGTGTCCCGGAGCCCTTCACAGTGGCGGAGTCTGACAATGAGCCAGGGGGAGAGGGAGGGGTGAGGTGACCGGAAGCATGATCAAAAAGGAAGATCTTTAGGATGGGATTTGAAGGTGGGGAGGAAGAGGGTAAGGCGAAGGGCTTAAGGGAGAGCGTTCCAGAGTTTCGGGGCAGAGTGGCTGAAGGTGCGGTCACCGATGGCGGAACAGAGGGCACAAGAGACAAACAGGAGGCCGGAGCCAGCCAACCAGAAGAAGCGGGTGGTGGAGTGGGGGGTAAGCAGGTGGGAGAGGTAGGGAAGTGCAAGGGCATGAAGGGAATTGAAAACGAGAGAGAGGATCTTGAAATCGATCCATTTGGACAGCTACACAGGATATACAGCGACGGTGTGTTTTGTGGGTGAATGCAACAGCCAATTTATGCAGATCAATGTCCCACAAGCAGCCATGAAGTGAATGATCCTGAATGTTTTATGTTCTTCATTTAAGATGGGTTTCCTTGGAGTTGAATTGGCTCAAAGGTGACATACCTAGCAATGGAATGTCGGAATCGAGCCAGCCCTCTATGACGGTCTCGAGTCCGGTTCCTGAGCCAGGCGGGTCTATGGTATCCCAGGGCACTGCTGATGATAGCACAGCCCAGTCTGGCTCATCGGCAGGACCTGGAAGGGCAGACCAGTCACTGGGGGCCGGGAGTCATCCCACCCAGCTCCTGTTAACCCTGCAAGCCAAAGCCCTCATGGATGGGGTGGGGTGGTCTTAGCTGGACAAGCAGCGGGAAAGCTTGCAATATCAATGGCAAGCCATGCTGTTTTACCTGGTTAGACTCCAGCAGTTACCCCAAGCACACTCTGGGGTACCCAAGCCTTGGCTCTTGCCAACTTGTGCCTAATACTTTCCGGAATTAGGTAAGCAGGATGCACCCCTCTAGGGAGAGAGTGCGCATTTCATTCTAACAATCTATCTCTGGGATTTCCATGTGTAGGTTGGTTTGCTTGGAAATCTCAGCTTGGTTTGCATACTCTCTCACAGTGATTGCACGGTGATTGTTTTCATGTGTCAGACACCCAGTTGACCAAAAAAAAATTAATTTAAGAAATGGTATTAAATATGTTTTTAAATTTTCCGATCTTTGACTTCCGAATATTGGTAACACCCAAGTCCAGTTGAGTGGAGATTAGTTTTGAGGGACAAAATGGCCTTTCCGAGCTTATTATCAGGTAATATTGATCAATCCAAGTCTGAGATGTTCAAGTTGGAAAATTGAAAGAAAAAAGAAGATTGAGAGGTGATATGATTGCTGTCTTTAAGACTCTAAAGGGGCCAGACAATATAGATCATGACAGGCTGTTTCAGCTAGTCCAGAATAGTAATATCAGCTTACGATTGAAGGGGGATAAATTCAGAACAAATCTACTATTTCAATGAACAAATAGTAAACCTGTGGAACACGGTTGAAGCAGGAAATGTTGATTCCTTCAAACACAGATTAGATAGTTTTCTTTTAGGAAATAACATGATGGGATATAGTGCATAGGTAGTTTGAGACATATGTGCAGGTGACCACCACGAAGATGGAAGGTGAACTAGATGGACCTTGGTCTTTTTCTTTTCTAGGATTTCTTATGTTCTTATGAGATAGGCCAATCTATAGTGAAAAAGCCCAGAGAGACTGCTCTTCACATGTGAATGAAATCCAGGACGCTACCCTGTGTGAGGGGTGTTATATAAATTCAAGTTCTTGTTGAATGTTGCAATCCAGGCAATCTTTAGTCCTGAGAACCATGGAAATTTGCAGCGCAGAAGGCCATTTGGCCCATCGTGTCTTTGCTGCTCTTTTAAAGAGTAACCCTTTCAGTCCCATTTAGTTTAGTCGAGTCCTGTAGCTTAGTGGTTAAGGTACTTGCCTCGCAAGCAAAAGGACCCATGTTCGATTCCTGGGCAGGAAGAAACAAGTTTCCTTACTGCACACGCCTCTGTTTTCCTTGCAGTATGTAGGAACCCGGTTGTTAGTCGATTAGCAGATCGCTTTACCGGGGATAATAATCCCTTCAAAACAATTGTTTTAAAAATGATAATAATTTGGTCACACGACTGTTTGTGGGACACTGATGTGTGCAATTGGCTGCCGCATTTTGTCCACAAATATACAGTCAATTCACTTTACAATATGTTTTGTGAAGTGCTTTGAGACATCTCGAAGACGTGATAAGACATTATAATCAAATGCAAGAATTATTATTATTATTTACTCTAATTTCAGCGAGGCTTCCATTGAGTTTTCAGCACCAAAATATCAGTGATGGAGGATCTCTATGGGTCAGTTTCTATCAGTGATGGAAGAATTTTGCTTTTTTTGGGTCAGCCAGGTGAACATATGTGGAAAACAATCTTCCCCCCACCTGCCCTCCGAGTATCCGAAGCAGACAGAGTGTTTCACACAAATGAAAGTAATTATAATTTTGTTTTTAATTATTTTAATTTTTACATATGTACATGGAAATGTCCCTGTGTTTGGAATGGAATGCAAAGGAACTCTGTGGATCAGTACCTCAACCTTTCCTAGGAAAACTTCAGCTTTCCCAAGGCGGGGAGAGAGAGAGAAAAGGAGAGAGAGAAGTTCGGCAAATGATCACAATTGAGCTGCTCACTGTTGAATGGATCACTAATGGAACCCCTCCCTTCACACTACGCCCTTCATGTTTTCCTCAATGGTGCAACCAAAATACAAAACTCAAAGGCACAACTTTGTAAATACTGTGAAGCGCTTTCAAACCTCCTCCAAATCCTCCGCTCCACCACTGATGGCCTTGCCTTCAGCCACTAATCTCCGGAACTCCCTGGCTCAATCCCTCCACTTTGTTCCCACTTTATTTTTTAAATCCCAATGAAAGACCTACCTCTTCAACACCGTCTATTGTCACTTCCTTCCTCCCTCTTCTCCCTTATGTGGAGTTCAGTCCCACCACTGTACAGCACTCTGAGACACTATCCTGTATAAAGGAAGCTGTACATTTGAAAGCTGTTTTTGTAAACAAATGCAGCTCTGCATATCTGCAGCAAATGATTGCCCGGTGACTCCTTATTGCTAAAAATGCTTCTCAACTGGAAAAACCAGGGCATCTGTCTTGATGTCATCTTCTGTTTGAAGGAAACAAAAGGTGCACAAGTGAAAGCAGTAAAACTAACAACAAATTTACTGTATGACATGTGACACATTCCAGCTTATAGCTTACACATTCCTGAATCTAGTATAATGAACAAATGACACTCTTGTGTATCACAGTTAACTCCGAGTTGGGAATGATATCATGGCGTCAGTTAACCTCTTCGGTGACAGGTGCGAGTCTAAAAACTGAAAGCCGCTGAAACCCTGGTCTATGCCTTTGTCACCTCTCGGCTGGACTATTCAAATGCCCTCCACGCCGGTCTCCCCTCCACTACCATCCATAAAAGTCAGATTATACAAAACTCTGCCGCCCGCATTCTTACCCGCCCCAAGCTCCGCTCCCCGATTACCCCAGTCTTTGCCAGACTACACTGGCTGCCTGTCCCAGAGAGGATCGACTTTAAGATCCTCACCCTTGTCTTCAAATCCCTCAACTCATCTGCACCCCCCAATCTCTCTGACTTCCTCTCTCCTCAAAACAGTGCCCGCTGCCTTCGTTCCACCGGGTCTGACCTCCTCCTTGTCCCCCGAGTCCTCCGCTCCACCCTTGGCAGCAATGCCTTCAGCCACTATGCCCCGAGGCTCTGGAACTCCCTTCCTCACTCCCTTCACCTCGCCCCTTCTCTTCCTATTTTCAGGTCTCGGCTGAAGACCTTTAATAATAATAATAATAATCCTTGCATTTGATACAGCGCTTTTCACGTCTTCTCGATGCCTCAAAGCGCTTCACAGAACAGACCTTAAAGTTGAATTGACCATATATATTTTGTGGGCGAAACGCAGCAGCCAATTGCACACAGCAGTGTCCCACAAACAGTCGTGGATTGAAAATGACCAATTTGTTATTGTTTTATTTCGGAGGGATTATTATTAGGCGTGTGGAGCGAGGAATCTAGCCCAAGGTTTTGCCCTGCCTGGAATTGAACCCAGATGTCTCACTTGCAAGGCGAGTGCTCTAATCACTGAGCTACAGGCCCTTTCTTTTCGACCGTGCCTTTGGTCACCTCCCCCCCCCTCCCCCTGGCTCGGCCCCGGGATCCGTTACTGTGAAGCGCTCTGAGATGCCGTCCGGCGTGGAGGATGCTATATAAATCCAAGTTGTTGTTGTTGTATCTTTAAAGGAACATCAAAGAGTTAGAAAGGGATCTGACAAGAACAGGAAAGATGAGTTTTAGATATATCGGCTCTATGCTAGATCATAGAACTGGAGAAAGTAAACCTAGAATGAGAAAAAATCCACACTTCCCTGTTTCTACCAGTGCTCATGGATGAACAAAACATAATCTGTTTTTTTGGATGAGAAGTCAAATCAGTGTCCCGTCTGCCTGTTCAGGTGGAATCACAAATCCCACAGCACTGGACAAAAAAAGAACAGCTTCTCTTGGTGTCCAGGACAAGAATCCCTGAAATAAACTTGATCATTTACTTCATTGCTGTTTGTGCGATATTGCTGTGCACAAATTAGCTGACGAATTTGCCTACAAGTATACAGTCATTGACCTTCATAGTAATTCTCATGAAGTGCTTTGATATGTTTTCCCATTGTGAAAGGCATTATATCAAATAATAATAATCCTTACATTTGATATAGCACCTTTTACATCAGGAAGATGTACCAAAGTAGTTCACAGGATGTACTGTGAAGTGTCGTGACTGTGTAGGTGGACGTGGCATCCAATTTGTGCAATATCCCACAAAAAGCCATGACATGAATGACCATTTTTTTTTGGCAGGGGGATTTTTAGCCAGGACACTGAGTGAAAATCCCATCTCTCTTTGAATAATGCCTTGAGATTTTCAACGTCCACCTGAACAGACACACGGGGCCTTGATTTCACGTCTCATCTGAAGGACTGCACCTCCAACGATACAGCACACCTGTAGGACTGCAATGGAGTGTCAGCCTAGACAATGCACCACTTTGCAACAAGAAGATTTCAATGTGCTGAAGATGTGTGGTGCCTTGCTGTACGTAGAGATAAACTTTCACTGAATCAGTAGCCTGTCTCTCTTGCTGCCACTGCTGTAAGCTGTTTGCTCAGCTTCCAGAAAATACATAACAACAACAAAATTAAATTTCTATAGCGCCTTTCACGTCAGGAGGACGTCCCAAGGCGCTGGACAGACAGAGTAGGGATCCGAGCTGGGGTTTGGGGTCGGGGAGGGTGGATGGGAGGGGGTGGGGAAGCAGGGAGACCGAAAGCATGGTCGAAGAGGAGAGTCTTGAGATGGGTCTTGAAGGAGGCAAGGGAGGGGGCCGAGGCGGAGCGATTGCGGGATGGATACGACGTGAAGCAGGCCGGAGCCCGCTGAGCGAAGGCAGTGAGCAGGATGGTAGGGGGTAGCAAGACCATGGAGGGCTTTGAAGGTGAGGTTTAGGATCTAGAACTGTTTCCTCTGTGTGATGGGAAGCCAGTGGAGTCGGGCGAGGATGGAGGTAATACAGTCACGAGCCTGGTGCAGGCGAGGACACAGGCTGCAGAGTTCTGGATGTTCTGCAGCCTCTGGAGGGAGTTGTTGGGGAGGCCGACAAGCGGGGAGTTTCCATAGTCGAGCCTCGATGTAATGAAGGCATGTATGTGGGTTTCGGCGGCCTGCGGTGTGAGACAGTGGCGGAGCCAGGAGATGTTGCGGAGGTGGGGGAAGGCAGAGCGGGTCATGGCGCCGATGTGGGATAGAAAGGATAGTTGAGGGTCAAATAAGATGCCAAGATTCCCTTTTAAAGTTGAAAAATGTTTATGCAATGTGGGTATTTGTTTTCCCAAACCCCAGACCAGTATTTGAAGTTTTGCTAGAAAAATACCAACTGAGGTTAAGTGTCTACATTCCTTCTTCTGACTCATTGCCATAGACATACATGTGCACTGATGTTAGATGTGATTAACTGTCGATAAGTCACTGGATGCCATTGAATGAAGTTTCAATGAATGACCAGCTTTAGCCTTCAGTCTGTAAATAAGCTTGTTGCACTTGGAATAAACTATTCGAAAATGAACATAGACAACAGTGAATAGAAAAGGAAGATTTCTCTCAGCCTCTGGCGCTGGCTCTTTCAAAGAACAATCTATTCAGTCCCTTTCTTCCCACACTCCTGTACATGACTCCCTTTTAGATATCTATCGAATTCCCTCTTGAAAGGAAAAAGGATCTTGCCTTCACAACAATAACTTGCATTTATATAGCGCCCCTCACGTAGGGTAATGTCCCAGAGCGCTTTGGGAGTGCTGTGTAAAATATTCCTCCTAATCTTTCATTTGCTAATTATCTCCTATAAGTAGTCCTGTAGCTCAGTGGTTAGAGATCTCGCCTCGCAAGAGAGAGACCTGGGTTTGATTCCCAGCAGGGCGAAATGTTAGGCAAGTTTTCTTACTCCACACTCCTCCGTTTACCTAGCAGTAAGTAGGAACCTGGTTGTTAGTGGATTGGTGGATCGCTTTTCCGGGGGTAATAATTCCTTCAAAAAAAATTAACAAGTTGGTCACTTCAATCCACGACTGTTTGTGGGACACTGCTGTGCGCCATTTGCTGCCGAGTTTCGCCCACAAACTATATAGTCAATTCACTTTACAATATATTCCATGAAGCACTTTGAGACGTCTAGAAGTCATGAAAAGCTCTATATCAAATGCAAGGATTATTATTATTATCTCAGATCGACACTTTTCCGTCACTAACTCACCAATCAGTGGAAATAATTCCTCCCTTTTGACTATGAAAACTGCTCATAATTTTACAGACCTCTATCAGGTCTCCTCACTATGTCCTCATTCTCTCTCAAGGTTTGCCTTTTGTTTCTCTCCTCAATCTTCTTTGTTTCAGTGTATAGGCCAAGCTCCTCCGGTTGCTCAAAAGTCAAACCACTCGTCCCTGTCATAATATAATTATTATTATCGTTGCATTTGATATAGCACCTTATCGTATAGTTGAGGCATGTCAAAGCGCTACAGAATACACTGTAAAGTGTAGTGATTATATTTTGTGGGAGAAAGAGGCAGCCAATTGTGCACAGCAGTGTCCCACAAACAGTTGTGGATTCAGTGACCAATTTTATTATTTTTATTTTTTGAAGGAATTATTACGCCCGGAAAAGTAATCCACCAATCAACTAACAACTAAACATGGCAGCCAATTGCGAACAGCAGTGTCTCACAGACAGTCATGGATTGAGTGACCACATTATTTTTTTGTTTTAAGGATTATTATCTCCGGAAAAGCTATCTGCCAATCGACTAACAACCAGGTTCCTACTTACTGCTAGGTAAATAGATGCATGTGGAGTAAGGAAACTTGCCTAACACTTTGCCCTGCCGGGAATCAAACCCAGGTCCTCTCGCTTACAAGGCGAGTACTCTAACCACTGAGCTACAGGACTCCACAGCTGCAGCATGAACTTCACAGTGTGCGGCTGAAGTTGCAGAGAATGTGAGCGGGTGTGGAGTCAGTGTGAGAGAGCTCAGCACTTTTCTGGATTGAACCCTTTGGAAAACCAGTCACCCAAAAAATCAGATGTTAAAGGGAGGAGAATCAGAGGAGGTGGCATCCCCTATTGATCTGTCTCTGACTCCCAGAGGGGTAGTCTTCTATTGGTCAGCAAACAAGAAATAAAGCCGATCATTTAGACCAAATGACAAAATTGTCTGGATGGGGAGGGCCTTTTGCCCATCCAATCTCATCCCTTCAGAACACCCATCCTACTGACCCTTCGTCACTGCACCAATATGCTTTTTAAATGACTCCAGTGTTCTTGCCTCAACTACCTTTCCCAGCAACCTGTTCCAGTTATTAATTTCCCCCTAGGTAAGGAAAAACTTCCTGGTATCTGTTCTTTGCAACTCTAAACCCACATCCTGTAGCTCAGTGGTTAGAGCACTCGCTTTGCAAGCGAGAGACCTGAGTTCAATTCCAGGCAGGTCAGGGCGAACCTTGGGCAAGTTTCCTTACTCCACACAGAGCCTAATAATAATCCCACCAAAACCAAATCAATAATAAATTGGTCATTTTCAATCTACGACTGTTTGTGGGACACTTCTGTGCGCAATTGGCTGCCGCGTTCGCCCACAAATATACAGTCAATTCACTTGACAGTATATTCTGTGAAGCGCTTTGGGACATCCTCCCGACGTGAAAAGCGCTATATCAAATGCAAGGATTATTATTATCCTCTTGTTCTACAGTGCTTCAAGATATTGTCCTATATGAAGGGAACCTATTTTTAAAAATGCAAGTTGTTGTTGTTCTACTGTCTTGGTGCATCCAAAGTATTGTTCCAGGTTTACCTTATCAATACCATTTTAAATCATATACACCTCTACCAGGGCGCTGCTGTCTTTGAAAGAGCTACACATTTAGTCTTACTGTTAGAGTACCGGATTCGTTTGCAACCGGGTCCACACCCAGGAAATAAGTTCAATCTTGACAAACCAAATTGGTGGATTTCAACAGTTTATTAAGCACACAAATAATGTCAGTTATACAGAATTAATGCAATATAAAATAACAGAGCAATACTACCAGTCCTTCTGTTCCATGACCCCAGTCTGCTCTCTGGAGAGATCTCTGAAGACCACGCCTTTGCCCAAGCTTATGTGCCTTTTTCTTTCCTTTGTCTCTCTGGTGGACACCCACAGTTTGCACCAGTTTCAGTCTGCCTGATTTGGGCTTGTTTCAACTATTCTACCTGTTTGGTCAGTACTTTCTTATCTAAAACTAGCAAAAGGGCCAATCAAGGCATTCAGCTCCTTCTGGTTCAAACTGGTGTGTCTGGCAGTTAGCTCCCCTTGAGTTAACCTCTGGTAACCTTCTGTGGAGCACCAGTGTGCTACTTGTGAACATATCTACATTCTAACAGTCCCCACCTTGAGACCAAAATAATGATAATAATGAGGTTTCACAAATATACCTGACCAATAAAGCAAATTAAAAAAACAACATAAAGACACAATCATTGTAAATAAAATTATGGCTTCGGCAATCACAAAAGGATAAGATATGAGTAATAAAGTTCAGTGCAATTAATTTTGAAAGAGCTATACATTTAGTCTTTCTTAGTTTTGTTACAAATCGACTAACCAGTTGAGTTGAGCTATCACCAGGTTTACTGTGCCATCAGAAATCATCCCCTTTTATTTCCAAGATGTCTCTGATTTATTGTGTGAAGTCATGTGCCTCTTTACTCAGTCCTCCCTTTCCCTCATACCCTTTACACATTATTTCTCCTTGAAAAGCTTGATAAGGAATATTGAGCAGCTCCACCCTGACAAGCTTTGTGCTTTACCAACAACAATAATAATAATCTTTGCATTTAACATAGTGCTTCATCACGTCTTCGAGACGTCTCAAAGCGCTTCACAGAATATACTGTAGAGTGAATTGACTGTATCTTTTGTGGACAAACCGCTATCTGTTGTCTCCTTGAATACAAACGTTTACAAATAGTTATCGAACCCCAATGGTCTATCCACTCATAAGAGGCTGTACACAACCAAATACAGATATTAAAGTTTTCCAATATTACTGCAGCCTTCAAATTATAGCCTAACGGAAGCAGGTTTGAAGTTCTAAGTCTTGAAGACATAAAGAAAAGAATGTTATTGGTAATTTACTGTTAGATTTATGAAGCAATGCATTCCACGGCATTATTTTTCCATTATGAATAATCATAGCAATAAAGGGATGAGTCTCTTATACATTGGTGAGTACTAAAATGTCATAATGTAAATCTTCCCAGTACACTTATACCCACAAAGCTTTTCCGGGATTGATGATCCTTGTAAAATTTGTGTATGGCTATTAATTAAGAGCAGTGAGGAATAACTTAGCCTCGTCAAATGGTACCATTCACACCACTATGCATCTTTGCACACACCATGCAATATTTGGAAGCTGCAAGTGACGGCTTTAAGTGTGAATATCGGACTGGGAGAGCAAACAGGCCATGTCAAATTCAAGCGAAAAGGCTAGGGGGAAAAACACATTTTGCTAGGCAGACCTTTTTTCTAAGTTTTGCGAATCATAATTTGCGATTGGCTGCTTTGTGAATCTCGCAATCCGATATTTGGAAACCGAAAATTGCATTTAAACGCAATTAAAACCCGCTCTGCATATATTAATTTTTTTAAAAATTAATGTAACTACTGTGCGCAATTGGCTGCCACATTTCGCCCACAAATTACATAGTCAATCTACTATACAGTATATTCTGTGAAGCACGTTGAGACATCTCAACGGTGTGATAAAGCGTTATATCGAATGCCAGGATTATTATTATGTCAGACCCCAGTACATAGAAGACATTTATTCTAAGTAAAAAAAATCTGACTGTGACGTAATTTAACCTTGAGTGAATTTGGACTCACTGTATAACTTAAACATATATTATTGAAATACCAACCATTAGTCCTGTGTGGAGCAATATCAAAGTGTGCTGGTATACAGATCAGTGTGAAACCAAAATATCTAAGTGTATGTTGAAGTAAAGGCTTGCATTTTGAAAACAAATTCCATTCTGAGACATTTCTCAAAACAACTTACGTTGCCCTGATTAACAGATTTCAAAGTTATTACTATGTTGAATTTTGTGAAGAATCTTTACAAGAAGTAGTAGCCAGCCAGGTTCACTTTGATTGTGTGTTTAGTGGTTTTGTCCAGAAATTACACAGTCAATCCACTTTACAGTATATTCTGTGAAGTGCTTTGAGACGTCTCAAAGATGTGTTAAGATGTTGTATCAAATGCAAGGATTATTATTATTAGTAGTACTTTCAGGATGGAGTGGCACTACAGCTGGACAATGCATTAATACTCTGTTCAGATGGTCACAGCTGATGCTATGGAGGACTGAATGGAAATATTACAAATCAGTGCGGTCTGGGAAAACAGCTGGATTCTCCTCTCTGCGCAGCTGAAGCTGGAGACACATCTGCTGTGACAGCTGTTGTGGCAGCTGTGCCCTGTGAAATGTCCAAGCCTTTTTGTAATGTCCTCTGATCTCTCCACATGTGGTGTGTCCATATCTCACTGTTCTTCTGTGTTTAGCTGGTCTCCGACACACAGGGACATGTGCTCCTTCCTGTCTGCTCCAGGGAATGTGTTGAGGGAGATGGATAGGCAGCATCTGTACCTCACTGCAAGGTAAACAGCTCGTGTTAGCCACGTAGACAGTGCTTTAGTATGAAAGAGTCATTCCTGCTACACAACGGCAACTCAAAGTCAGGTGATACAGTGTTTCCTGTCCGTCTGTGACCTCATTTTCCTCTTATGGACGTCAGCCAGTAATTGTGAATGAATGGACCTCACTGTTAATTGGTTGCCTTAATTTTTCTGACGGTGGATTTTGCAGTGCAATCTGTCAGAACATTGGTTGAAAATGTATTTATTCCCAAAAGAGAAATATCTTTTAAAGTTATTTAATAATAATAATAACAATGAATAATGATCCTTATATTTGATATTGTGCTTTTCATATTGGACGATTCAAAGCACTTCACAGGATTTGCCACAAAGTATAGTAACTGACTATTTTACAGGTGAACACGCCAGCTAATTTGTGCATTACAATATCCCTCAAATAGCTATGAGGAAAACAATTTTATCTGGTGGGGGGAGGGAGGTGGGGGGGGGGTGGGGAGGGGGGCGGAGGGGTTCCTAGACAAAAATTAAACATTTTGACAAAATCCTGTCTGTGAAGAATGATCCTATTGTAAACGTTTCGCCCACAAAATGTACAGTCACCAAACTTTACAGTATATTCTGGGAAGCGCTGTGAGATGTCTCAAAGACGTGATAAGGTGCTACATCAAATGCAAGGATTATTATTATTGTTAGCTATGTATTGACCAAAACTCTGGGAGAAATTTCCTTCTCTTTCAAATAGCGCCATGGGATCTTTAACATCTTCCCGAACAGGCAGATAGGATGTCGCTTTAACATTTCATCCAAAGAACGTCATTTGGCACTTACTATGTGGAAAGGCAATCTGAGTTAGGTATTAGGCACTTTTGGAGGGAATAATTAGATCCCACATCGTTACAAATACAAGAGGAAGGAAGGGAGCTTCCTGGTGAGAGCAATTTCTGTTCAAAAGCACTGCCCATAGATATTGGGCGCAAATAATACAACACTGTTATTCACTCAAATTGAGGAATAAATAATTATTCCTTGCATCATAACCTTCAAACCTCTCACTTCTGTACCACTATCTCTCACTTCCCCATGATCACCTCCAAGCTTGACCACTCTTAAGCCCTGTGTACGTGTAGTGACTGTTTGTGGATGGATGTGACAGACAATTTGCACACCATAATTTCTCATATGAAGTGAGCATTTAACTTCATCCCAGCCATGCTGGCCACTGGGAGAAACTCCCTTCTCTATTCCACTAGTGCGTGGGATCTTTGACATCTACTTGAACAGTCCAACAGGACCTCGGTTTAATGACTCAACTTTATTTTCGCACCCTCCGCCCCACCAGTGGAGGTCACGCTTTCAGCCACAACCCCCAAAACTCTGTAACACTCTCCCTCAATCCCTTCGGAAGCCTTGCCTCCTCTCTCCCCTTTTTCAAGCCCCACCTGAAAACCTTCCTCTTCAATCATGCTTACAACCACCTCCCCACCCCGCTCCCCCAGCTCGGAGTCAGGCTTCACCATTGCTAAGCGCTCTGAGACGCTACCCTGCGTGGAAGGCGCTATATCAGTGCAAGTTGTTGTTGTTGCTCATCTCTCAGACGAATACTTGTTCCTCTGTATATTACTTAGGACATGTCTCTTCCTGCCCTCAGACTGCTCTGACGATGTGTATTAGAGCAGGAAACATGTCCTGGAGAAGTTCAGTAATGGACTTGCTCTGGGAATAGATCTGAGCCCGCCCAGCAGTGATGTCAGCAGCCTCTGGCAGGACCAGGCGGGTTCCAGGTGAAATCATAGTAATTTTCTGCGCAGGAGGAGGCCATTTGGCCCAACAAAGCCAAGCTGGTGCCAGCTCCTCCAATGTCATCAAAATGCCCCGCTCGCTCCCAAAATAAGGTCTGCCTTCAAATGTTTATTCAACTCTCTGTTGAGTGTTGTTGCGGTCTCGGCCTCAAGCTGTTCATGGCAAAGCATTCCGTGTTGCAACAACGTCAGGCTATAATAATAATAATAATCCTTGCTTTTGATCTTGCACTTTATCACATCTTTAATACGTCTCAAAGCAGTTCACAGAATATACAGGCAAAACGTGCCAGCCAACTGTCATTGATTGAATGACCCAATTATTATTATTATTTTATTTTTTTGAAGAAACTATTACATCCGGAAAGCAATCTGCCAATGAACTAATAATTGGGTTCCTACTTACCACAAGGCAAACAGAGGTGTGTTGAGTAAGCAAATTTGCCTAAGATTTACCCTGCTTAAGAATTAAACCTGGGTCCTCTCACTTGTGAGGCTAGTGCTCCAGGCAATATACTACAAGACTCCAAAATTCGCTGCAAGACAACAACAAAGGTAAGGATATTTATTATCAGTAACACTCTATTTTGGAACAATGTTCTTTTTCTTTTAAATAATTGACATTTTTTTACTCAGCTGGGTGTTTGACAAATGCAGAAAGCCATCATTGTGTTTAAAAACAAACCAAAATAAGCTGAGATTTCCATGCATCCCACCTTCACTGGAAATCCCAGAGATAGATTGTTGGAATGGAATGCGCACTCTCTCCCTGGAGGGATGTATCCTACTTACCTAATTCCGGAAAGTATTAGGCGCAGGTTGTCAAGAGTCAAGGTTTGGGGAGCCCAGAGTGTGCGTTGGGGTAACTGCTGGAGTCTAACCAGCTAAAACCACATAACTTTCCATTGATATTGCTATCCAGCAAGTTTTCCCGCTGCTTGTCCAGCTAGGACCACCCTGACCGTTAGGGCTTTGGCTTGCAGGGTTAACAGAAGCTGAATGGGATGACTCCCTGCCCACAGTGACTGGGCTGCCCTTCCAGGTCCTGCCGATGAGCCAGGCTGTGCTATCGTCAGCAGTGACCTGCAGTACTGTGGACCCGCCTGGCTCACGAACGAGCCCGACACAGAGGGCTGACTAATCTGGAATGGAGGATTGTTGGCCAGAATACTGGAAAAAAGGATGGTTGTTGATTATATAATGGATGAAAGCTTTTCATTGCCCTGGTTGTCATTTACGTGATTAAGGGCACCTGGGTTACACGTGGCGCATTGTCTGTGGCGGAGGAGAGAGCTTTATTTTGTCTCTAACTTGTCCTATTCCTGTCCAGTACCTTGTTGTCAGCTTCTCTCAGCACGTTTACCTCTGGGTCAGAAGGTTGTGCTCAAGCCCAAGCCCCATGTGACCTATTTTTCTTCTGAGGAACACACACCCAGTAAAATTGCTCTGCTCGAGTGTGAAGAATGAGTTGGGACAGAGATTTCACTATTAAATTCTAGCTCAATCAGTACACATTTAGACAAAAAGCAAAATACTGCAGACACTGAAAATCTGAAATGAAAACAGAAGTCGCTGGAAACACTCGGCAGATCAGGCAGCATCTATGGAGAGAGGAAAGTGAGTTCAAGTTTCAGGTCGATAACATTTTGTCAGAACACTCAGACGAAAGGTCATCGACCTGAAACGCTAACTTACTTTCCTCTCTCCTTAGATGCTGCCTGATCTGCTGAGTGTTCCCAGCGACTTCTGTTTGTAGTACATAGATACGCTCTTCCTCATGTTTAGAATGCTGCCTTTCCTCCATATGAAAATTAATATGACGTCCTCCTAATTTGAGACCTTAGCATTGCACCATGGCCCTTTAAGAGTCTATCAATCTTAGGAGGGAGGGAGGGAGGTTCGATGGTGAGTACGTGGAAATGAACTGAGAGAAATGAAGAGCATGTGACAAATTCTGCTGTCGCTTTTACAAATTTCCTGCCTGTTCTGATGTTAACTTTTCTCTCATCACATACACAGCGACAGACCATCACACATGCCCAGAGCAGAGACAGGGACATACTGAAAACGACACAGAGAAAAGCAGACACAGTAAAAAGATAAACAGAGAGACAGAGAATGAGGAAGATAGATACAGGCAAAGACACAATGAGAAAGATAGAAGGAGAGATAGGCAATCAGAGACAGGTAGAAAGCTAAACAGAAACATCAGAGAAAGACAGCGACAGATGTGAGATCTATTAATACATTTCAGTTATATTTTCACCCACAAAAATACACAGTCAATTCACTTTACAGTATTTCTGTGAAGCACTTTGAACCGTCTCGAAAATGTGATAAGGCGTTATATCAAATGCAAGGATTATTATTATTGTTATCTTTTATGTCATTTCTGACTTTGGGGTTTTTTTACCTTTTATTTTCTAGTTGTTGTTTTCTTGTCTCCTTTGCAAAGGTATTTTGAAATTCTGCATATTTTTAGTGTCAGAGAATCCAGCTCTCGTCGAGAGAGACTAAATACAGCTCTGGTGGTCACTCATTGCCATGCTTTTGGTGACAGGCCAGACCTCACTCCAGTCACCTGCTTAAAACCTTGTGGTAAAGCAGAGTTTAAAGTGACTTTGTATAGTGTAAGCTGTGCCACAATATTCACTCATCAAGTGCTAAATATTAAAAGAGGCTATAAATCCCACATTCAGGACACAGTCACTTCTTTAGGAGTGAACGAAGGAGGAACTTGTATTTTCGCTGTGCCTTGTACTGCAAAATATCTCCTGGTATGTTATTACTAAATATTAATTATTATCAAATGTAGTGACTGTATGTTATAGGTAAATGCAGCAGCCAACTTGTACACACAGGTCCTACAAACTGGCATGAGATGAAATAGCCTCCATCAACAAAACAACAGCAAATTATATTTGTAAAGTGCCTTTCACATCAGGAGGATGTCCCACACCACGGGACAGTCGGATGTGGGCCTGAGCTGGGGGTTGGGAACAAAGAGGGTGGAGGGCAGGGAGGGTGGGGGTAGGAAGGTGACCGAAAGCGCAGTTCGAAGAGGAGGGTCTTGAGACGCGCCTTGAAGGAGGCAAGGGAGGGAGCGAGGCGGAGGGACTGTGAGATGGAGTTCCAAAGGGTGGGGGCAGAGAGGCTGATGGCCCAACCGCCGATGCCAATGAAATAACCAATTAAATAAAATTCCTCACACATTTCATGGCTGGTTGTGGGACATTGATGTGCACAAATTGGTCGCTGTTTCTTGTTTGCCCACAAAAAAATGCACAAGTTCACAACACTTTACAGTATATCCTGTGAACCACTCAATAATAATCCTTCCATCCGATGTAATATCTTATCGTGTTGTTAAGGATTATAATTTCAATTAACCAAAGTAGGTTTCACCTACAAAATACACAGTCACTACACTATATAGTAACTCTTATGAAGCACTATGAGACATCTTCCTGATGTGAAAGGTGCTCTATAGAATGCTTCCCCTCTACTGCAAGGTCAGCCAACAGCCTTCAACCTTCAGATCCAGGGTAAACAGCTGCCAACTCTACTAGGCTGGCTCCAGCAACAGTTTAACGCAGGATGTTGCTGAGGGGCTGCATCCGATCAGTGTGTTTGCACAACTGCGGTCAGATAATAATAATAATAATCCTTGCATTTGATACAGCACCTTATCACATCTTCGAGACGTCTCAAAGCACTTCACAGAATATACTGTAAAGTGAATTGACTGTATATTTTGTGGATGAAATGCGGCAGCCAATTGCGCACAGCAGCGTCCCACAAACAGTCGTGGATTGAGTAAACAAGTTACTTATTTATTTTCGAAGGGATTATTATCCCCGGAAAAGCGATCCACCAATCGACTAACAACTGGGTTTCTACTTACTGCTAGATAAACTGAGGCGTGAGTGTGGAGTAAGGAAACTCACCATAGTTTCGCCCTGCCCGGGAATCAAACCCAGGTCCTCAAATCTAACATAGCATTGTGACCGGCATCCAATTGGCAGGCAAGAAAAGACGAAGCAAGAATTAACACTTGTGAGCGTGTGTTTGTCCTAAATTCTCTACTGAACAGCTCTTTCAGCATCACATGGTATGCGGGTGGATGAAGGCAGTGGAAGTTAAGCAAGTGAGTAGTTACTAAACTAGGCTTATTTCATTTAGCGTTGGAATTAACATTTTATACTACAGTTCATAAAATAATGCAGTATAGTTTTTGATTTTGCGGGTGAGGTAATATTAATAATAATCCTTGCATTAAATATAGCGCCTTATCACGTTTTCAAGACATCTCAAAGTACTTCACAGAATATACTGTAAAGTGATTTAACTGTATAATTTGTGGGTTAAGTATGTTTCCTTGTTCCCTCTTAAGGTCTGTCCCCTCACCATGAGTCTGGTCAAACTGATCCCAGGTCTCTGCTCATGCCAGACCTGAAATGTCTTATCCTATAAGACCTATTTTGTCTTACAATTCAAGATCCTGCAGAATTATGGACAATTCTTAAATTCAGTCTGAATTTGCAAGCTATTTTTGTAGTTATTATAAACAATATAACAATTGTTGCATTTGAAAGAAGACTATAACATCAAAACTATCTTAAAGCACTTCACAGATATTTGCTGTCAATTTTAATGACCGTGTCTTTGTAGGTAGATACAGCAGCTAATTTGTATAGATGAAATGAAAAACCAATGTATCTGGGGAATTGTTGGACAGAACTGGAGAAACTCTCTTTTCCTTTCAAAACAGTATCATAGGATCTTTAATGTCTACCTGAACAGGCACTTCTGAGAGTAGCAGATTCCATCAGCATTTCACTGAACTGTCGGCTTGGCCTCTGAGTTCAGAGTCACCAGCTTAAACATAACAAACTTCTGACCCAGAAGCAAGAGCGATGCTACCTGAGCCCGCCCAACACTCGCTTCCAAAGTAAGATTAAATTTAAGAATTTTCCCCAAATCTGCTCAATCTTCAACTTGAGGACAAAATCATCCTAAGGCTAGGTGAAATTTGGGCCTCCGTTCTGTAATTTTGTGGTCGCATTTCACCCACAAAACACATAGTCACTACACTTTACAGTATATTCTGTGAAACTTTGAGATGTCTCGAAGACGTGATAAGGCGCTATATCAAATGCAAGGATTATTATTATTATTTGACTGTTTGTCAGGTCCATATTTTGCGCAATCAAAAAAAAAACTCGCCGTCTCCAGTGAACTAAATAAAAATCAACAGGAAATCAAGCAATGTAGCCCGGTTCATTCCTGTCATAACTGAACCCAGCACAAGAGAAAATAGATTCCACATTTCTTCAGATCTGTCAAATAACTCTTTCCCTCTAGGGGATGTGTCCGCAAGCATTGCTTTACACTCTTCACTGCTGGTAGTGTCAAATGATCAGTTTGAACACCAGATCCAGTAATCTCTGATGATCTTTGAAGTCACTTCAGTTGTGAAGATAATTTGAAGCTACAGTAGTGCAGTTCATCCCCACAATGTTTGGTCACCCGGGTGTCTGCCACATGTGGAAAACCATCACCTTACTTAAGAGTATCCAAACCAAGCTGAGGTCCCTCTATGAATGCAATGAACATTCACATTTAAAGTAATATATTTTTAAATAATCTGATTTATTACTTGATCCATTTTTACATCCACCCCATCCATTCACACATCCATCCACACACACAAACACACACGTGCATACACACAGACAACACGTACGCACACATACACACACACACAGGCACACACACATACATATGTACCCATAGTTGAAAAGGTTTTACAGCAGCACAGAAATTAAGCTAATTTTTCTTTCCCATTTACACTTTTGTTCCACTGAGGTTTCTGACTGTCCCATGTTTGACAGTAGCCCTGCCATATTTAGACACAATGAGAGGGAGTTCATGTCCTTACCCAACCCCTTCCTCCTCCTCCCCTGTGGACTTCCGCTACCCTGCAGTTACTGAAGATGAAGAAATACACCTTCTCAAATGCTGACCTTGGCCCTCTGAGCAAACCCGAGTGCAATTTACAGAAACAGAATGCCATAAAAGTGACATGTTAAAGTGTCCCAGCATGTTTTTCATTCAAATCAGAATACAACATGATAGCAGACAGGAAAGGCTCCAATTCAATGCAATAGTAAAGTTTCAGGCAGCTGCAATTCTTGAGTGAGATCCAAGTTTGAATGCTAGCCTCTGTGCACGTGATTGACACTCCCTATTTCCTCCAGGATCCAGCTCGGCCCATCTTTTAGCACCCGACGAGATGCAGTGAGGGACGAAAGAGAGGAAGCGTGATACTCAGTCAAGCAGCTCTGTCGCTGGGAAGTCCTGTAAATTATTGACTGTCAAGAGAAAGCAGAGCGTTGGTGTTGGGGGGTGGTGTAGGATTGTAATATTTAAACAGTCAACTCACTTTACAGTATATTCTGTAAAGAGCTGTGAGACGACTTGGAGACCTGATAAGGCGCTATAACAAATGCAAGAATTATTATTATTATTATTTTAATGTTCAGTTTGCTCACAATGTTTAACTGTTTTATTTTTTTCCTCTTCCATACACACATCTTTTAAGCCGTACATTTTTTCCCCTGGCCGAACAGTATATGACAAACACGTTCCAGCGCTCTGTCAATGCCACCCTTTAACAGGAGATCAACTGGAAGGACCCAGGGTCCTTGAGGGAAAAGGACCATTGCCAGCCATTGAAGGATATCAGAGAGATTAAGTCTCTCCTACTCTGTTTCCATTGCCTATCACAGTGGAGTTCCAACCTCTTTTGAGGTTAGCAACTACCAAGAGAGAGAGAGGTGACAGGATTTTGTTGTTAATAATAATAATAATAATCACAACACAAATGTCATTTACACAACATCTTTCACGCAGGAAGATGTCCCAAAGCGCTGGACAGTCAGGGATCCTCACCCGAGCTGGTGGTTGCGATCAGGAGGGTTGGAGGGCGGGGAGGGGAGGGGAAGGAGAGTGACCAAAGGCACGGTCGAAGAGGAGGGTCTTGAGACGGGTATTGAAGGAGGCAAGGGAGGGGGCGAGGCAGAGGGACTAAAAGTTGTACTCTCCAATGTGACAATTCACCAACCTTCCAGCCAGACCCCAGACCTCACCACACAAAGCCCACCTCCTCCCACCTCTCCCCGGGTAAGGAGGGAATGATAGGCAGAGGCCTCATAATTCCCAACACTCCATTTCGTGTTGAACATCATTTATGCTGTGAGCAAATGCATCCTGTAAATGTGAGTACAGTAGTTAAAATTGATGATTTACATCATAGCTGTTGTGAGACATTGCTGTGCAAAAATTGCCTGCTGTTTTTACCTGCAAAATATACTGTCACTATACTTTTTGGTAAATCCTGGTGCAGCTGTTTGAGGTGTTCTCTTCTAGTGAAAGGCATTAGACCAAATGTCTAATGCCTTTCAATGTGTAGTTGGGATGCATGGAATTCTCAGTTTGGGTTGGATAGTCTTAAACATGGTGATGGGTGTGTCAGACTGACCAAAACTAATCCAAATAAATAAAAAACAAATGTAAGGATTGTCATATCCATAGAAAATTTTAATTAGTTTAATAGTTCTTAAATCACATTTTAGATAAGGCAAAAAAAAATGAATTTGAAAAAACAAATAAAAAATAAGCTAAGTTAAAATAAAATGAAACTTCAGAATTGCACGGCAAAGAAACAAACAAACTTTGGGTGGAATAAGTTCAGTAATGTGTCCAGCCTCACAGTATGTCAGTGACCCAATAAAGTAATGTCTCTAAAGAGGTGTTTAATAATAAAATTAAATCTCTCACCGAACAAAAAAATGGCAATGGGGTTCAACGTTATGTATAATGCTACAGTTTTTAAACATTTATTTCAATGGCACATAAACTATAAAACCTGTATATCTGTATAATCAGAATCCAGTGTATTTGTGAACAAAGAGCAACACCTAGTGGTTGAAATGAAGTGTGACTGAACTGGTTAAAAAACACCCTTTTCCCCAATTTTCACTTCAGATGTGACTTAGTGTTCACAGAGTAAAAGACACCATGTATTTTTGAGAGGTTCAAGACATCTGTGAATGTTCCAACACTAAAGATGGGGCCAATTATCTTTCTTAGATGCCTTAGAGAAGTATCTAATTGAGGACAGTGTGGAGGATTGCAGAGTTGATGGAGAGAGGGAAAATAAAATGTTGTGTGCAACAGAATGGTTTCCGGGCTGGCTGGGAACTTAGAAAAGTCACGTCAAAAAGGTAACCAGACAAGGATGATTAACAGATGTTCGTTGGATACATGGGAAGTATGGCTGTCTAGAGTTTTGCCTGGTTTGCCTTTTGGGAGTGGAATAAACATCGATGAGCTTTTTGTTGGGAGGCTACAGAGGTTTGTGGGAATTGCAGACAAAGAAAGGGAGGAATGGGCTGTATGAATGAAATAATCTGTATGGATGAAAGAACTTGATCTTTTTCTTTTATACAACAGAATATTTTGAATTGTCGTTCAGTATCTGAACAGCTCTGGCTGGTTAGACATAGATACCTAGAAGGTTTACTGAGCCAGGTTCACTGAGCTGAGCCACGGGGATTTAGAAACACTCCCACACACCAGGTTCAGTCCTGCTCCAGATCAGCCAACGCCAGCCAGGGCAATGGTGGTGGCGGTGAGATGGATTTCAGTATACCTGGTAACTGAGGCAAGAAGGGAAATCAGCCTAAATGTGTGTTTTAATAATATGTGTAGTCATTGGGAAGGAGGGACACAATTGAATGCAGCCTCAACCACATAATAACAATAATAACAAACAATAATAACAATTATAACAATAACAACAATAACAATAGTAACAATACCAATAATAAAACTATTATCATCATCAGCAGCAGGAGCATCATCACATGTTGTATTCTGCCTTTCACATCAGGAGGATGTCCCAAAGCACTGAGTAGGATACAGAAGTCGCTGGGAACACTTAGCAGGTCAGGCAGCATCTATGGAGAGAAGAAAGTGAGTTAACGTTTCAGGTCGATGACCTTTCGTCAGAGTGTTTTCATCAACTTCTGATTTCATTTCAGATTTACAGCATCTGCAGTATTTTGCCTTTTGTTCGCTGCATAGGATATTTCTGTAAAGTGCAGTGACTGTGTGTTCCGAGGGTAAATGTGGCAGCTAATTTGTGCATAGAAATATTTCACAAGCAGCCATGGAGTAAATGACCAATTGGAGGATTGTTGGCCAGGAAAGCAGAAGAAACTGCCTTCTCTTATCAAATAGTGCCATGAGATCTTTAACATCTACCTGAACAGACAGACAGAGCTTCAGTTTATTGTCTCATCCAAAGGACGGCACCTCCAACAATGCAGCACACTGTATCGGCGTGCCAGCTCAGACTGTATGAGCTCCAAGTCCTGGCATGAGGCTTGAACACACAACCTTCTGATTCACAGGCAAGTGTGCTACCAACTGAGCCAGACTGACGCACAATGTTCTCCATACACTATGTGCTCACACACATACAAACTCTGGACACCCACTGTCTACAATCACAAGAGAAAAACTGTAATTTGGATGGGGTGTTGGAATGTTTACAACACGTGAGAGAACACATGAGAGAACATGTGAGAGAACACGTGAGAGAACACTTGAATAAAAAAAGGTGAGAGCAAAAGTAAAGTTGTTTAGAAATTTTATTCCAGAGCTTTACGGTCATGACGCCCTAAATATCCTCTTTTCAAGTAATAATAATAATTTCTGCATTTGATATAGGGCCTTATCACATCTTTGAGACGTCTCAAAGTGCTTCACAGAATATACCGTAAGTGAATTGACTGTATATTTTGTGGGTGAGACACGGCAGCCAATTGCTCACAACCAATGTGTGCTTTACGTGGCAATAATTTTATAATGCAGCCTTGTTCACATTTGAGATGACAGCTGTCACTTGTCTGTGCTCCTTGTTGAAGTCTTCACATTATTTGTTTATTGCTCTCATGTGCAGGGACCATGTCCTGATAGTACATTGGTAACGTTGAGGTGGATTTCCTGGTCGAGTCGATTTCTGCTCATGTGAGAATCCTGCACAGCAACTGATCCGTGTTTGAGGTTTGGGGATTAAAACTACTGTGTTGAATTTTGAATTTATTTTGTAGTTTCGTTTTCAGTCTCATGGAGAAATAGAGAGATAGACTGAAAATGCTGAAATGACAAGTGAGCAAATCTTGCTTCTAGTTTAGGTCGGATAAAATCATTGTCCTCATCTCATGTATTATCTATTTATTAATCACCTGATACTGAAAACATTGAACCTTAGCCACCATATATATCTTCACCTATGGGAACAAATGTTTCTTTTTGATACTACCCTACTTGGTATTCCGTGCTCTCCACTCATTTCTTTCCATTTTCCATCCTTCTCTCTCACGTCGCTATATTAAATGCAAGGATTATTATTATATATTATTATTAATGACACTCAATTTGCTTATGTAACCGGGTCAATCTTGCAATATTTTCTTAGATAGGTTTACTAACTAAGAAATCCGAAAGAGGAAACGTAAGCCCACCGTGTACGCCATGACCACACGAACGACCCTCTACTCTGAAAGTAGATTGAGTGGGAGCGTTACTGGGAGTCAGGATCACAGACGTACAGATTTCTTAGTGAAGAAATTTGCAAAAAAGTCATTGGTACAGCAACCCCCAACTAGTGTCATAAGGTTAGCACAGGGTGTGACAGGATGAAATGTGGTTTCAGAAATAATCATCATCGACAGACTGCCTCCTGAATCGGATAATTAACAGTTATTAAGATCTCTTCTTCACTTTAAGCCTGAAATTCCTCCCAGTCACAGTCTGTAAGACTATTTTGTCTTAATGCGTAACATCACTCAGAATTGCGGAAGCTTCTTAAATCCAGTCTGGATTTGGAAGATGATTTGTTAAAACAACTGTGTTAAATCCGATTTCCAAATTCAGACTGAATTTGAGGATTTTCCATAATTCTGTGTGATCTTTAACATTAAGATAAAATGGGCACACAGGCTAAGACTGAGTGGAAGTTCTGGCCATCAGGTGTGTTTATACTGACAAAAATGATTCTGAAGTTGAAAGTTAGAGTTAGAAATCTGATACATTTGATTCATGTTTAATTTCAGCAAAATAAGATATCATCAGTGAAACTCATTTTACTGTTAAATTTGATTTAAAAGATAAACTGAATGGTGTCAATACCCTCACAGAGCACCTGATAGTTTGCAAAACTCATGCCTAGAGGCACAGCATTCCTCAAAGATAAATTGGCCTTTTGTTTCTTTAATGACACATTTGGGAATAATTCCTTGTTTAACATGCCATAATATTTAATAATATTCTATGCGTGGAGAATGTGTTTTAACACGCTGGGGAATTCTTGGCTCCTATTCCTCATGAGAAGGGCCAGATGAACCCTGCAATGCGTGTGCGTTATTGTGCACTGACTGATACAAAAACACTGCTGCTGGAACCTGAGTCACTGCTGCACCCTATAGTTGTGTGTAGGAGGTTGGCATGTCTATGCAGGAAGCTGTGCTGTATAAAGCATATCAAAAGGAATTTAATGAGCCAATAATGGATGAATCAACGTACTGTTAATAATGAAAAATCTATGGGCATAGGTGTGTCCTCAGGAATGTGACTGAATTGGACTCTTTGATAATTTTTAATCTTACAACACTGATTCTGAAATCTCCAGTGATGCGGTGGCGAGAGGGGGCACGGGGGGGGGGGGGGGGGGGGGATTTTGATAGTATTGTGTTATTTCTTTCATCTTTGTTGAATTTTGTGCTCATCAAGTTAATGCGTGTTAGTGTTGTGAAATGTCATTACTTCCCAGTCTGAGTAATAAGATCAATCATCCTTGCATTTGATATGGATGCCATGAAACGAATGATCAATTTTATTTGAGAGATTATTGTTACTGTTGGTCAGGGAGAGAGAAACTTCCTTCCCTTTACAAAATAGTGCTATGGGATCTTTAACGTCCACCTGATCAGGCAGGAAAGGCCTCGGTTTAACGTCTCAGCCAAAGGACATCACCTCCGACAGTGTAGAACATCCTCGCGCTGCAATGGAGTGTCAGTCTTGCCTTTACGAGTTCGAACGTGAACTCACAACCTTCTGAGCCGGAGGTAAAAGTGCTAAGAACTGAGCCAGGCTGACAGCCAGGGTACACATCAAGCAAACTCTGGCCAGGTAAAGCACAATTAAAGGCAGAATAAAGGTCTCTCCTCCCTGACCTCAATCAATGGGAGCCTTTTATGTGCCATGTGTGAACAAGCTTTTACCCATTATATAATTAACAACCAATCCTCTTTTCCCATTATCCCGGCCAAGAATTCTTATAAAATAAATACAATTTAAAAATCCTTAATCCTTCAATTCTGGAGGATACGTCAAAGTGGAGAGATCACAGGATGTGCTGTAAAGTGGAGTGACTGTGTATTGCGTGAACAAATGGGGCAGCCAATTTGTGCACAGCAATGTCCCGCAATCAGCCATGGAGTGAATGATCAATTTTATTACCCTGATGCCTGTTTGTAGAAGCTTGCTTGCTCAAATGGCTGCCACGTTAACCTACAAAATACAGTCAATACACTTTTTTGAACTGAAGGGTTTTTGGCATTTTGAAGCGTTTAGCAGCTATAGAGGCGAGGTTTGCCTGAGCTGCCCTGCTTCCTCCGTCCAGTTTAGACCGAGAGCAAGTTTTAACACTCCTTTTTGGGGGATTGGTTGGAAAGTGTAGTTGAAGTATTCAAAGGTCACGTGAGAGTTGAATTAATTCCTAGGCATCAAAACCAGATAGACACCTTAACTGTTGTGTGTTTCACCCACAAAAAATACAGTCAATTCACTTTACAGTATATTCTGTGAAGCGCTTTGAGATGGCTTGAAGACATGATAAGGCGCTGTATCAAACACAAGGATTATTATTATTTTTATTATTACTAACTGCTTGGTGATGTGCTGAGAGTTTTCACGGCTGAAATCACAAGCTCTGAAGCGCTGTCAGATTAACAAATGTGTTTTCACTGATGTTCATTCTTCAGACCACTGAAATGTGTTTGTTACATTTGCTGCGTTCATGTCTTTGGTTGGCTTTCTAACAAAGGTTTACTGTCCGTATTTCTGCAACCTACAAAAGCACTGATTTTCAATGTTTCAAGGCATGTCATGAATTGCACACATACTTAAGAAATGGCCCCTTAAAAGCCTCAGACTAAAGTGTGACATGACAAGGTGTATATTCACGGCTCATGCCAAAACCTATTAGTGGATAAATTCAGTGGAATCCTGTAGCTCAGTGGTTAGACCAATCACCTCCCAAATGAGAAGACCTGGGTTCAATTCCCGGCAGGGAGAAATGTTGGGCAAGTTTCCTTACTCCACAGGCCTCTGTTTACCTAGCAGTAACTAGAAACATGGTTGTTTTTAAAAAGTTTTTAAAAATTTGGTTACTCGATCCACGACTGTTTGCAGGACACTGCTGTCCACAATTGTCTGCCATATTTCACCCACGAGATATGCAGTCAATTCACTTTACAGGATATTCTGTGAAGCTTTGAGACGTCTCAAACATGTAATAAGACACTATATCAAATATAAGGATTATTATTATTAAACAAGAGAATAGTAAGTTTGTCTATAGCTGGGAGCTATTTAGCAAAATCCACAAGGCTGATACCACCCTTGTTACCAAGACACAGCCTAATGTCGCAAACAGTGCTGGTAAGTATTCCCTCAGGTGAAGAAGATTTGGATAGCTTTTGCTCGTGACTCATCTGTGTAATACGAGAAGTGTGGAACAGTTCACTGTACAGTAGAACACTTTGTTATGTAAAATGCCCACAGACTCATTACCTCAAATTCAGGTTTGGTTTTGTTATGCCACGAGCACTGCCAAGCACGTGAACTCTTTGTTCAGCATTGACAGACTGATCACCTCTGTTTTGAGATCTTTTATATGCGAGTCATTCAAGATTATAATAATAATAATCCTTGCATTCGCTATACAACAACAATAACAACAAGATTCCATTTATAGAGCGCCTTTCACGTCGGGAGGACGTCCCAAGGCGCTTTATCACATCTTTGAGACGTCTCAAAGCGCTTCACAGAATATACTGTAAAGTGTAATTTGTGTAATTTGTGGGCGAAACAGGGCAGCCAATTGCATGCAGGAGTGTCCCACAAACAGTCGTGGCTTGAGTGACCAAATTATTTTTATTTATTTATTTATTTATATTATTTTTTTGAAGGGATTATTACCCCCGGAAAAGTAATCCGCCAATTGACTAACAACAACAACAACGAGATTTAATTTATAGAGCGCCTTTCACGTCGGGAGGACATCCCAAGGCGCTGTACAGTTGGGTCAGGACCCGAGCAGGGGGGAAATGGTCAGGGTGAGGGGAGGGAAGGGAGGGAGCGAGGAGGGGGGGAAATGGTCAGGGTGAGGGGAGGGAAGGGAGGGAGCGAGGAGGGGGTAGAGAGTCGAGAGGGGAGCTGAAGGCACGGTCAAAGAGAAAGGTCTTGAGACCGGCCTTGAAGGAGGAAAGGGAGGAGGCGGCGAAGGCACTGGGGGATGGAGTTCCAGAGCCTCGGGGCTGAGAGGCTGAAGGCCCGGCCACCGATGGTAGGGCAGTTGGGGCGGGGGATGTGGAGCAGACCGGAGCCAGAGGAACGGAGGGTACGGGCGGGGATAGTAGGTCGGAGAGGTAGGAGGGAGCGAGGCCGTGAATGGCCTTGTAGGTGAGGATGAGGATTTTGAATTCGATCCTCTGGGGGATGGGGAGCCAGTGGAGGCGAGCGAGGGTGGGAGTGATGTGGTTGCGGTGTCTGGTGCGGGACAGTACACGAGCTGCAGAGTTCTGAATGACCTGCAGCTTGTGGAGGGAGGTGCCGGGAAGGCCGACGAGGAGAGAGCTCCCATAGTCCAGTCTTGAGGTGATAAACGCGTGGACCAGAGTTTCAGCAGCGTGAGGGGTGAGGTAGTGCCGTAGTCTGGCGATGTTTCAGAGGTGATGGAAGGCGGTGCCAGTTGTGGCGCAGATATGAGGAAGAAAGGACAGCTCAGGGTCGAACAGAACCCCAAGGTTCCTGACGGCTTTGAGAGGTGGAGAGTGCAGCCTTGGAAGCTGATGCTGTCAGCGCCTGAGGTGCGGAGGCGCTGACGTGAGCCAATCAGGAGGGCCTCAGTTTTTCGCACGTTGAGCTGAAGAAAGTTGTCTCTCGTCCAGGACTCGATGTCAGACAGGCAGCTGTCAGGACATCGGTGGTCGTGGAGTTGAGGATAGAGGAGGAAAGGTAGAGTTTAACCGGGTTCCTACTTATTGCTAGGTGAACAGAGGTGGGTGGAGTAAGGAAACTTACTCAACATTTCGCCCTGCTGGGAATTGAACCCAGGTCTCTCACTTGCGATGCAAGTGCTTGCTGATATACAGGGCTCTACAGTGATTTCGAACATCCAACAACAACAATTTGCATTTATACAGTGCCCCCTCACACAGGGTAGCGTCCTGGAGCACTTGACTGTGGCAGAACACGACGCAAAGCCGGGGATGAACAGGCAGCCACCTGAACAGGCAGATGGAATCACAGTTATATGTCTCATGTGAAGAAAACTGCAATGGAGTGTCAGCCCAGACCATGGGCTTATGTCATTTTTTTTAAGGTCGTCCGTGTTACTTAATCCATTGAGAGCATTAAGGGTTGGCGGGGTAGTAATGAAACCCATCTCTCCTGAAAGCAAGGCTGCCCATTGCCACCCACCCTGTTCGATGTTGTGTTGGATGGCATCCAGGGGGAAGTACTTGGTGTATCTGCTACAGGCCTCTCTGACAGGATTGTGGGCTTCTGTTTGGGGATGATATTGTGCTGCTGGAGGACCACCTGGGGACCTTCTGCGCTGCACCCACCACATGAGGAGTTGGTGTTCACACAGTCTGGTACACGGCATTGGACTTGGACCTTGAGAACGTGAAGGTGGCTGGCGCCTCACAAACTGTCCTGTAAAGATCCTTCCACCACACTGAAGGCAGATGCCTGACAGCTGATGAGGAAAATCTGAGGCTTGGGGCGACAGCTGCTGGAAGGTGTTACCTGCATCCCAGTTTGTGAGACACATTCATACGTCCAGTGCCTGGAACCCACCTGATTGGCTGCGGCTTAAACTCCACACCTCCAACCGGTGGGACCATCGCTCAATGGGAAGGGACGTGTGTCACAGAGCTGTGTGGCCCACCAGGAAGGTCGCAGGCCATCCACCCAATGAGGGTTCAAGCCCCATGTTTGTCAGATGTCAAATGCCAAACTAATGACTATCCTCCGGGTGGGGGTGGGGCGGGGGGGAAAGTAAGTAGGGTCTCCTTGCTTGGAGCTAAACTGGCTGCAAGGTGACATGCCTGGCAATAGAATGTCAGAATCGAGCCAGCTCTCCGTGACTAGTTCGGATCCTGAGCCAGACTGGTCCTCAGTATTCCAGGCTGATCGGCAAGACCTGGAAGGGCAGACCAGTCACTGGGGGCAGGGAATCCTCCCACTCAGCTCCTGTTAACCCTACAAGCTAAAGCCTTAACGGATAGAGTTGGACAAGCAGCAGGAAAGCTTGTCAGACAGCGATATCAATGGCAAGCTATGCGGTTAGATGGTTAGAATCCAGCAGTGACCCCAACGCACACTCTGGGTTCCCCAAGCTTTCACCCCTGCCAACCTGCACCTAATACTTTCCGGAATTAGGTAAACAGGATGTGTGCCTCCAGGGAGAGAGTGCGGATTTCATTTCAACAATCTGTCTCTGGGTTTCCATGTGTCGGTGGGATGCACGGAAATCTCAGCTTGGTTTGGATATTCCTAAGAATGGTTTCTACGGAAACAGCCCTGGTCAAAGTTACTAATGACACTCTGAACATCTGTGATCAGGGCTCCCTCTGCCTCCTTGTCCTCCTCGACCTCTCTGCCGCCTTCAACACTGTTGACCACTCCATTCTCATACACCGCCTCTCCTCTTTACTCAATCTTCACGGACCTGCCCTTGCCTGGTTCGATTCCTATCTCTCTCACCATCTCCACTTCGTTGCCTCTAACGGTTTCTCCTCCAGCCCCCGCATTGTCACGTCTGGCGTCCCCCAGAGCTCTGTCCTTGGCCCTCTCCTCTTTAGTATCTACGTGTTCCCCCTTGGTGACATCATCCGCAAACATGGGGTCAACTTCCACATGTATGCGGATGACACCCAACTCTATCTTTCTGCCTCCACCCTCAACTCCAGGACCACTGCTGTCCTGACAGACTATCTGTCAGACATCAAGTCCTGGATGAGGGCAAATTTTCTACAGTTGAATGTGAAGAAGACTGAGGCCCTCCTGATTGGCTCGCGCCAGCGCCTCAGCACCTCAGGCTCTGGGAGCATCAACCTCCATGGTTGCACACTTCAACTCACCAAACCAGTCAGGAACCAAGGTATCTTGTTCAACCCTCAACTGTCTTTTCTCCCACATCCAAGCCATGACCCGCTCTGCCTTCCCTCACCTCCGTAACATCGCTCAACTCCACCACTACCTCACCCCTCAGGCGCTGAAACTCTTGTTCATGCCTTCATCAACTCCAGGCTCGACTATGCAAACTCCCTGCTTGTCGGCCTTCCCAACCCCTCCCTCCACAGACTGCAGATAATCCAGAACTCTGCAGCCCGTGTCCTCTCCCACACCAAACTCTGTGACCCCATCTCCCCCATTCTTGCCCAACTCCAATGGCTTCCCATCCTTCAGAGGATCCAGTTCAAGATCCTAGTGCTCACCTATTAAGCCCTCCATGGCCTCGCCCCACCCTACCTCTGTGACCTCCTAACCCCCTACCAACCCGCCCGTTCCCTCCGCTCAGCCGGCTCCGGCCTGCTCCACGTCCCCCGACCCACCCGCCCCACCATTGGCGGGAGAGCCTTCAGCCACTCTTGGAATTCCATCCCCCAATCACTCCGCCTCGCCCCCTCCTTAACCTCCTGTCCTCAAGTCCTGCCTCAAAACCCTCCTCTTCGACCATGCCATTGGTCATCCCCCTTCCCCTCCCCTCTCCCCCCATCCCCAGCTCGGGTCTGAAATGCTGTACACTGTCCAGCGCCTTGGGACGTCCTCCCGACGTGAAAATTGCTATACAAATGTAATCTTGTTGTTGTTGTTGCATGTTTTAAACACTGGATGACTTCCCAATAAAGAGCATTACATTTATTTTAGACTGTTTAAACCAGCACATGGAGCGTTGATTTTCTGATACCTCTCCCATAATTACAGCAGCCACTCAATGCAGAGGCAGCTGCACATCAGAAAACATGCCCGCTAACAGCATACCTGTTGTGCTAATTCAAAACAAAATTAAAATCTCACAGAGAGGTAACAACGCCTATAGGGAGTGTTTCGTTTGAACATAACATCACAATATCTTTAACTAATGTTATTAAAATGAAACTGCTTAGAAAAAGTGGCATCACGCAAATGAAGGAAAAATACTGGAAAACACAACTGTAAAATCTGTCAAATTACTCCCTCCCACATGCACATCGCAACCCCTTTTTAATAAATTTTTTCACGTGTACCTTCTCACTTAATGTTCGTCCCCCACTGGAATTCTGCGATCTGTGAACTAACAACCTGGCCCCACCCCAAAGGACTGGCCCAAAATACTTTTCTTCACAAGAAAATCTGTGCTTTTGATAAAGGTTATCCATTTGGAAATTATACAGTTCACAAGATTAGTTCAATTACAGTTCAAAACACTTTGGTCTTTATAATAATAACTCATTTATTCAGCGCCTTATCATGTTTTCGAGACATCTCAAAGCACTTCACAGAATATACTGTAAAGTATAGTAACTGCATATTTTGTGGGCGAAAGGCGGCAGCCAATTGCGGACAGCACTGTCCCACAAACAGTCGTGGATTGAGCGACCAAATTAATATTATTTTTCAATATTATTTTATTTATCTTTTGGAGGGAAAGCGATCCACCAATTGACTAACAACCAGGTTCCTACTTACTGCTACGTAAAACAGAGGCGTGTGGAGTAAGGAAGCTTTGCCTAAGGTTTCGCCCTGCCCAGGAATTAAAAACCCAGGTGCTTTTTTTTGCGAGGCGAGTACTTTAACCATTAAGTTACAGGACTCTATAGCACTTTTAATGACATTTTGGGGCACCATATCTGAGAAGTGCCCACCTATGATTTGCAGTGTGATTATGTATTTTGTGGGCAAAAATGATATTTATAGCTTGAAGGTGTCTTGTCCCACATTTGCCCTTTCTCTTTCCAGGTCACTGCTCAACATCTCCCCTTGTGTGGCAAGGTTAACATAGGAAATACTCTCCTGTTTGGGATTCCCCAGCAGAAATCCGGATCTTACCATAGAATGCAATGCTCCCAATAAAAATTGTTTCGGAAATTCAAATACCACTGTGCGATGAAGAAAAAAAACCTCCATATCAAGAGCCATTTTTACTCTGCTTTGTGGCCAACAGAAAGTAGCTTCTAAATTGGTTTTCAAAAAAAATCTATTTGAAATCCATGCTTTCCAGTAGATGTGAAATTTTGTGCCACACGTTTTTCAATCATTATTCAGGAGAGACAAGGCTGCTTCTACAGAATATAGAATCCATAGTGTAAATGCGGTTCCTGCAGACACTGTAGCAGGATGGCCTGGTAGTGTTGACATCACAGGTCTGCAAGTGCTCCGATGGTAAGTGCCACTGCCTCGCACCACAGGCCGCCGAGACCTTGATCCACGATTTCATCAAGTCTCGGTTTGACTATGCTCACTGGACTTCCCAATTCTTCCCTCCACAAGCTGCAGATTATTCAGAACTCTCCAGTTTGTGTCCTCTCCCACACCTCAAAATAGTTTCAAAATATATTTTGCCCACAAAATAGTCAATTCACTTTACAATATATTCTGTGAAGCGCTTTGAGACGTCTCAACGACGTGAAAAGGCGCTATATTAAATACAAGGATTATTATTTGTTATTTATATTACCTCTCTCAGCTCCAGGAACCAACTATCCCCGTTTTTGCCCGGCTTTACTGGCTCTCATCTCTCAGAAAATTGAGTACAAAACCCGTGTTCTCACCGTCAAAGCCCTCTATTTATAACTTGAAGATGGCTTGTCCCATATTTGCCCTTTCTGTGTCCAGGTCACTGCTCAACATCTCCCCTTATGTGGCAAGGTTAACATAGGGAATATTCTCCTGTTTGGGATTCCCCAGCAGGTCTCCATGGTCTTGCTCCCCCCTGTCCGCTCCCTTCGCTTAGTGGACACCTTCAGGTCCCCCACACCACCACCACTCCGCCTGACCCTCTCTTTTGCTTCCTTCAAGTTCCATCTGAGGACCTTCTTCTTCACCCCCACTGCCCTCCACCCTTCCTAACCCCAACTCCCAGCTCGGGTCCAAAAAACCCTCGACTGTCCAGTGGCCTGGGACGTCTTTCTGACATGAAGGGCATTATACAAGTATAATGTGTTGTTGTTGATACTCTGCTCCGTGTGAAGGGCTCTTTGTAAACCAAGTTGTTGTCATCGTTTTACCTGTTGCTGCCATCAGGTGGGACAAAAACTAAGTGCATTTAATACATTCCCAAGCAATTTGGGAAACTGTTTTATTCAGATAAGTTCTTCATTTCGATATCTGATTGTACATGAATTGTGATGTTGAAACGCTTTAAGTGATCAGACTTTCAGCACATCCACTGCACATAGCGTGCAATAATCATCAGTGGAAATGATTAGCCAACCAAGCCATTCACAATCTAAAACAAATGTTTGTGTAATAATGTAATAATCTTGGCATTTTATATCATGAATTACCAAGTCGTTGAAATGTCTCAAAGCGCTTCACAGGATGTTACTGTGAAGTGCAGTGACTGTGTATTTGTAAGTGAACATGGCAGTCATTTTGTGCACAGCAACGTCCCACAAACAGACATGACTGATCCATTTTATTCAGTGATATTTTATTAATATCATTGTATTAAATCATTTTAACATTTTCAAAGCAAATAAGTAAAATAATCCATGGAGCAACAATCAAAATGTTCAGAAGTGCAAAGAAAACAAATCATATTCCTTATCATTATTGCACAAGGTAAAGGACAACAATTTGCTGCAGAATATGGAAACAAGAGAAAAGAATCTGTGAATATTTCCACATTTGTATCAAAAAGTCTTTGAAATAAATCATTGATAAAATAGCCGTCCAGAAGAATATGAGCATAATTCACAGAATTAAACTGACATTAGCTCCAAGCTCCGTATATTGCACAGTATTTATGACATCTTCTACGACTTTTCATCTACCTGGATGTGATGTTCCTCCAGGAGAATTAGGGCTCACAGTATATAACCCGAGCGGTGGCCCAAACCGTTCCATTCGCATGGTGCTGTATAAATCAACTATTTTCTGCAGTGGTAGACAATGTCTGCGTAAATAACTTGTGGTTTAATTGAAAAGTCCTTTCTGCTTTTTCACTTTCTTGCTGGTAAAGCTGGAGCTCTGTTGTTTGTTGCAAGAGGCAAACCAGTTTGGGAGCTTCCTCTTTCCTGATTGACTGCAGGTCTGAAGGAAAATAGAAACATGTAATCAGCACTTTTTGATAAGAGTCAAGGTTAAATCACAATGAGAGTAGTTTCTTTCGATTGCACATGTACCATCGGTATTTATTGTTCCAGCCAATGAGGGCCAGATGCCTATATTCACAAATGCTGCTGTGTGCAGGTTCAATCTGCTGATACAATACAGACTAGAGACTGTATATGTTGTAGGCAAAATCAACAGCCAATTTGCACACAGCATTGTCTCATAAAGTCAATGGCCAATTTTATTGGAGAACTGGGAAGCCAGGAATATTTTCAAATAGTGCTATAGGATCTTCAACGTCTACTTGAACAGGCAAATGGGACAAGAGATTAACATTTTATCCAAAGGACAGCACCTCCAACAATGCAGCTCTCCCCATCACTGCACTGGAGTGTCATCTTGAACAGTGAGCTCAAAATCTCCACATGGGGCTTGAACACATAATCCAGGGAGCCAGGCTGCCACACACTCTTTATAGCTGTGATTATGGACATTAAATAATAATATTTGCATTTGATAAAGCATCTTTTCATATTGTTAAGATGTCTCAAAGTGCTTCACATGATATCCTGTGAAGTGCTGTAATTGTGTGTATATATGTTTTGTGGTGAACGCGGCAGCCAACTTGCACACAGCAATGTCTCACAAACAACCGTGGAATGAATGACCAATTTTATCTGAGGGATGGTTGGCCAGGACACTGGGAGAAACCCCCTTCTCTTTTCCAATAGTGCCGTAAAATCTTTAACATCCAGCTGAACGGGCAGATGGGACTTCGGTTTTAACATCTCAGCCGAAGGACAGAACCTCTAACAATGTACCACCCAATAAAGCACAGTGTTAGGTTGAAATATTGGAAGAGGACTGGCATTCCGATTTGGGCCATTGCAAATTTAGAACCCAATTACATCCAAATTCATATATATTGTGCAATCTCACAAGGCTCAATCCCTACCAGAATATTTACGTGTTGCAAACACTGATCACCCGAGGCACAGCTCAGCGATGTTTACCTCCCACCTGTGAACCTCCTGGAAGGACATCAAGACTAGCTTGATTTGAAGAGCAATACTGTGCACCACTGCTCCTTTCCTGTGCTTTGTACACGTGTAATCTCAAGCTAGGCTACATCTTAGATTTTAAAAATGACTCGAAACAAGTTAAAAGGATTCATTTGAACTCTTTTTCAGTTAAATCTATTGCAGTTCAGATTGTTGATGGGTGGTGTATTGATTTATTGTGCTGTAATTCATACGGTGGAAATGGACAATAGGACATTTACAGAAACGATATAGTGACTTTTTCTAAAGAAAACAATTATGGATGTACATCACTAGTTCACTTCACAAATAAAAACTAATAAATCATACTAATAAATGTGAACATGTCACAATTGGCTTATTTTAAATCTACATTTCTGTACGTTAATCCTCTCTCCAAGCCCCCTACCCCCTCCCCCAAAAATGTTTCAATTTAAAACAAATCCTCAAATAAAATCTTTTGTGCTACTGAGTTTGCCATTTCTCATTTGCTGTGTCTCCATTCTCACTCATAAGTGAGATCTAGATAATTATTTGAGGAGGCCAAATTTGCAGGGCTTTGGGGAGAGAGCGGGGGAGTAGGATTGATTTGGATAGTTCTTTTCAAAGAGCCGGCACAGACATGATGGCCCGAATGGCTTCCTTCTGTGCTGTACAATTCTATGATTCTATGATAAGGGAATTCTAAGTTCAAATATTGTCTGAGCTTGGATCATGCTTGCACCATCCTGTTAAACTACTGGATTGGCAACATTACTTTCTGAAGATAGCTTGATCAACTCTCTTCATGCAACTTAATCCAGATGTCATCAATACTCCCCTTGAGATATTTTTGTTGACAAAACCAAGTAGAATCAATATTGCAAAGCACTTCAACAATTATAATATTGCAACAAGAAATCAAAAAGCAGATACATCTCTGTTGAACCTGTGAATTATTCATTATGCTCCATTTAATTCTCGTTTTCTTTATAGGAATCCAGCCAGAATAAATGAAGAATGTGCTTCTCATTATAAATACATGAATTAGAAGGCGATACATGTTCCTTAAATGTGTACGGTCAGGTGAAACCATTTTCACAATTATTCCGGAAATTTCAATCTTTTCATTTTGAGCATGAAGCAACATTCATGTTAGGGCAAGAGAACAGCTTTGTGCTTTTCTCAAAGAAAGAAAAAAACAGAAGCAACACCTGAAATACTGTTGCTGTTGCCATTGGAAACTGTGGCTATTGGAAACAGTCAATAGATTGGGGGTATCTAACCCTCAATATGCAGTGAATTTGGGATTTGGTCACTATGATTTTTTTGGTCAGCCGAGTGTGTGACACATGCGGAAGCTGAGATTTCTAGGCATCCCACCCACACATGGAAATCTCAGAGAGGTTGTTGGAATGGAATGCACATTTTCCCCCTGGAAAGACACATCCTGCTTACCTAATTCTGGAAAGTATTAGGCACAGGTTGTCAAGAGCCAAGGCTTGGGGACCCCAGTGTGTGCGATGGGGTAACTGATGGAGTCTAACCAGCTAAAACCTCATAGCTTGCCTTTGATATTGCTGTCTGACAAGCTTTCCCGCTGCTTGTCCAACTTGGACCACCCTATCCATTAGGGCTTTGGCTTGCAGGGTTAACAGGAGCTGAGTGGGATGACTCCCTGTCCCCAGTGACTGGTCTTCCTTTCCAGGTCCTGCCGATGAGCCAGACTGGGCTGTGCTGCCATCAACAGTGCCCCGGAATACTGCGGACCCGTCTGGCTCAGGAACCAGACTAGAGACAGTCATAGAGGGCTGGCTGAATTCTGACGTTCCATTGCCAGGCATGTCACCTTGGAGCCAGTGAAAGTGACCTGCATAGTGAGGTGATCTCATTATAATAATAATATTAATAATCCTTGCATTTGATATAGTGCTTTTCACGTCGGGAGGACATCCCAAAGCGCTTCACAGAATACACTGTAAAGTGAATTCACTGTATATTTGTGGGCGAACGCAGCAGCCAATTGCGCACAGCAATGTCCCACAAACAGTCGTAGATTGAAAATGACCAATTTATTATTGTTTTATTTTGGAGGAATTATTATTAAGAGTGTGGAGTAAGGAAACTTGCCCAAGGTTTCGCCCTCTGCCTAGAATTGAACTCAGGTCTCTCGCTTGCAAAGCGAGTGCTCTAACCACTGAGGTACAGGACTCCACAAAGGTTTGTGAGGTGCTCACAAGGGGTTGAGGTTCTACTGTAATTGTAAAACTTTAGAGATCTTTCTTTAGTGTAACGTTCGCCCACAAAACACACAGTCAATGCACGAGTAAACTCCCTCAACCCACTTAAGAATAATGCGAAATGTAAGTTCCCAATCAGCCTGCGTACATAGACAAAGACAGTAAAATACTTCAAAGTAAAAAGAATGCACTTAGTGAATGATTCAGTGACAGTGTGGTCTGGCAATTATTTCCTGTTTTGAACACACTGTCACTAAATCATTCACCAAGGGCACAACTCTAAGTGAAACCACAAGACTCCCATGCATGACCTAAGGAATACAGCTAGGACATACATGGTATTGCTATTGGAATCATAATAGAAATTAAGAACGCTTTTGTAGCAAAAACAGAATAAAATGTGAAGCAGTTTTTCCTTAGCTCCATTGCCTGATGAGTGTTAGTTCTCTGTAAAGGCATATTCCCACTAACAAGGACATTGTTTCAAATAAAATTGTAGCTGTTTTACGAAGTCGAGTGATCTTGACATGTTCCCAAGAGCTGAGGAGGATATAGGATGATTCAAATGTTATTTTTAGCAAAACAAAGAGAATTGACAAGGTAGATATGGAATGACTCTTCCTCTACTAATGAAATAATAAAATAATAAAGAGATTCGATAGGGTAGATACAGAGAAACTATTTCCTCTGTTGGGGAAATGCAGAACAAGTATGACATCATCTTAAAATTAGGCCATTTAGGAGTGAAATCAGGAGGCAGTTTTTCATCCAAAGGGTCAAGGAAATCTGAAACTCACTCCCTCAAGTCTGTGGATGCTGGACCCCTTCACACCTTCAAGACTGCGGTGGGTAGGTATTTGTTAGGTCAGGGTATAAAGGGATAGGGGGCAAGGGTGGATAATTCGACTTGAGGCACAGATCAGCCATGATCTTATAGAATGGAGGAACAGGCTCAAGGGGCTGAATTGCCTACTCCTATTTCTATGAAATCAAGGGAATACCACATTTAAATTGGAGGTTAGAAACAAATAGTGAATCTAGATAATAATAATCCTTGTATTTGATATAGATATATACATTGCAGTGCTTTCTGCAAAGGGTTGTGAGAATGCAGACTGCACTACCGAGAAAGTTAAAGATCCAGTATTACTTCAGATATACGAGAGATAGATTCCCAAGCGTTTGGATAAAATGTAAGCAGTCCTCTCAATAGGCCGCTATCCTGATAGACGTCCCTTTTGTCATTGTGACTGAGCCTTTGCATACACTCACTCTACTACAGTTGATGGCCTTGGCTAGTGACTGCTGGCAGATTAATGTTCTTAGCTCAGTTGTAGCTGTCACAGGGCCTTGAACTTCAACTCTGCCATGAGTTTAGTACAAAGACTGACTGTGGATAGTTCCCTAACATTGTCCTTCAGGCTCTATGTATGTGTACCTTGTTGTTGCTTCTATATGTCAAAGTGTATGTAAGATCTTCAGTGACTCAACATTTATTGTGGAACAATAACTATTGCAGTTTGGATCATCTGATGAAAATACCAGAGCCCAGAGCTGCCACTTCCAGTCACTTACCACAAAACACACAGTCACTTCAGTTTACAGTATATTTTGTGAAGCACTTAGAGATGCCATCCCAATGTAAAAGGCACTATATCAAATGCAAGGATTATTATTATAATGAATGTGCATTTTTATGCTTTTTCATTTCTTTCCGTTTGTCAGTATCTAAATCGACATCACTTTTCTTAGCCACTCAAGTGCAGTAACTGAATAGATTCAGTTCATGTGTACAAAGTAGTGACTCACGGCTTTCAAAACAAACCAAAAAGTGAAGGAAAACCTGGAGGAGGTACCTTCAGTATAAACTATTTCCCAACAAATATTGTTTCTAAATTCTTCAACTATTAACAAATTATTTTAAGGATTTCCTGGTAGGAGTAGAAATCGTTTAAATCTCAATAGAGTGACAATTTTTTCCTTCCACTGAGCCTTCCCTTCACCTCCCCTCACCCCCCACCCTATAATTTGTGTTTTAGATAAACATCTAAATTCCCCAACGACATTTTCTGAGATGTGCCTGGAGTTTGAATCACTGACAGTAAAGTCAACTGACACGATGGCATGGATGATCTGAAAGTGTCCAGGCCAGGATGTGTAATATCAGATGGTACTGCCATATACTTTTGCCCACAAAATACACAGTCACTACACTTTACAGTATATTCTATTGAGATATCTCAAAGACGTGATAAGGCGCTATATCAAATGCAAAGATTATTATTTTTTATTATATTTAGCCAGTAGCACCATTCTTTTCTGGCTTTGTGCCACAGATCAACATCCAGGCCAACTGAAACATTCATGTTAGTGAATAAACCGTCTCCTCACCTGCCAACCACATCCTCAGAACAGCTACTTACTTGGCTCAAAAAAGGCAGGTCCCTACAGGAAGGCAGATTAGTCCATGAGAGGGGTAGAGAAAAGACATTTCCCTTAAGGTATTCAGAATCTCTTGCCCAAATTTGGAGTTTGATGTTGGATTAATGGTGTAAAAATGGAGTTAAACCTTTTCTATTAAACCATTTGCTTTCTCCTGGTATATTTGGTAATATATTGTAAATGCATATGTATCATATTACTAGAGACACTGGCTCCATCCATCAATTGAACCATCGGTGTGATAAATAAGGACAACAAAAGAGAATAGAGAATGCAGGAGGCCTTTTTTTAAAAAATAAAAGATGATACACGTGTGAACACAAAACTGAAAAGGGTTTCAAAAGGGAACTTTTGTCAACTCAACAGCTTCTGGGTTATCAGATTTAGAGGAAGATACATTGAAGGAATATTATTGTGAAATTGGATGGATACTAGATGGCCAATCATCAACTGTTGCCCGATTCTGGTAGAATTGTAATACCTTAAAGAACCTTTATTTTTATTATATTGACAAGCTATCACAATCCGATAGTTTTCCTCATTTCTATGGCGTTCAGCTAGAATGCCAACTGTCCACTGGATGTGTAACTTCACTCTGGACACCACTGGAATCACGGCAGCAGTCATCTGGCTGTTTAAACAGTGTGACGAAGCCAGGGGGCTCAGCTTGTGAATTAGGGAACAGCAAAATGATTTTTGTTGTATGAAAGTTACTGTATTGAAAGACTCGTGACCAAGTAGCCCACTATATTTGTTCTATTATTAGCTTGTAGACTTCTAACACATTTTCTATCAATAGATGCAGTGTTTCGAGACACTATCCTGCCTGAAGAAACCTACAAAGGCAGGTTGTTATTGTTGTCGATGGAACGCCAACCCAAAGTCCCTTCAATTTGCCTCCTCCCTCTTCACCTTTAAAGCCCAGTGTGGTGTTCAGCGAGAGCCTGACCAGTTACAGGTCCAATTGATGTTTTCAGTCATTTCACAAACACCCCCCCCTCCACCTAGCTTGGTGCCCGGTCAGTGAAAGGCTCTATATAAATGCAAATGTTACTGTATGATGAAATTCGCCATTTGTGTAATATTCATCACATCAAATAGGCTTGAAAGCACTGCTTGAGGCCTTACTCAACAGTGCAGTCGACTCATTACTAGAAAAATTCCTAACTTTTTTTATGTATTTACGAAATGTGGCCTAGCCTAACCCTAATTGGCTCCCGTGATTATAGAAACATGGACNAAAAAAATACACAGACAATTTGTGCAACAGCCTGAATCACTCCGACAATTTCTCTCCGACAAACATATCATGCACACTGACATCACATTAGACGTGTTTGCATTATGTCTCACCTCTGTCTGCGAATCATCAAATAGATCTTGTGTAGAAGCATCAGCTAATTGGTTCCAGGATGCTAGATCGAGAGCGGATCTGTGGGGGTGACCTTTATGGCTGCTTTCAGCAGTAGGTGCACTGCCCTGAAGGCAGATACAAATTATAAGCCACAAATGTACTAGAATCATGAACCAGCTGTCTATGCAAAACATTAACAACAACAACTTGAATTTATATAGCGCCCTCTATGCCGGACGGCTTCTCACAGTTTAGGATCCCGGAACCGAGCCAGGGGAGGGGTGGGAAGCTGATCAAAGGCGCGGTTGAAAAGAAAGGACTTCAACAGAGCGGAAAATGGGAAGGGATGAAGATGAAGATGAAGGGAGCGAGATGAAGGGAGTGAGGAAGGCAGTTCCAGAGCCTCAGGGCGTAGTGGCTAAAGGCACGGCCTCCGAGGGTGGAGCGGAGGACTCGGGGGACAAGGAGGAGGCCAGACCCGGAGTAACGAAGGCAATGGGTACTGGGCTGAGAAGAGAGGAGGTCAGAGAGGTAGGGGGTGCAGAGGAGTGCAGGGATTTGAATACAAGGGTGAGGATTTTGAAATCGATCCTCTCTGGGATAGGGAGCCAGTGCAGGCTGGCAAGGACTGGGGTGATCGGGGAGCAGAGTTTAGTACAGGTGAGAATGCGGGCGGCAGAGATCTGAATGAGTTGGATTTTATGGATGGTAGTGGATGGGAGGCCAGCGAGGAGGACGCTTGAATAGTCTAGCCGAGAGGTGACGAAGGCATGGACCAGGGTTTCAGCGGCTTTTGGGGAGAGGTATTGCGGAGACAGGCAATGCATCGGAGGTGAAAGAAGGCAGTGCTGGTGAGGGACCGGATGTGGAGGAGGAAGAATAATCGGGGAATTACACATTCATTGGAAAGAAATTCTTCCCAGTGCCTTATCATGTTGAAAAGCTGGCACAGACGCAATGGGCCGAATTCTATGAAAGTGCTTCATGAGTAATCACAGTTCGAGTGCAGTGACCTTTTGTAGGGAAATATGGCACTCATTTGCATCAGCAAGGCCCCATGAACAGTCATGAGTTAATGCTATTTTACCTGGGGAATTGTTGGCCAGGACACATAAAGAAACTCCTTTCACTTTTTGAATAGTGCCATGGGATCATGAATATTCACCTGAACAGGCAGAGGTTTAGCATTTCTCAAAATGCAGAACATCACACCCCCAGCTGTGTTCAAGAGTGTCAGTCTAACACTATAAACCCAGAAAGTAAATATATCATTGTTTTCTCAAACAAAATTGTTTTATAGTTCACAGTGGAAATAAACCAATTTGTTGTCACATGAAGTGTATTCCTTATTCTACAAAAGCTTTTGTTGTGGGCAATAATCTGAAGTTCTCAGAACATCTAGGAACATCAAAAATTTACAATACAAATTTACCTTATATAATGCCTTTCACGTCGGTGGGGTGGGGTGGGGGAATGTGGAATGTACCAGGAATTGAAAAGTCTACGGTTTATACCTGATCTGGGGGTGGGAGCTGAGGGGGAAAATAAAGTCAAAGAGGAATGCAGACTGGGAAGGAGGCGAGAGAAGGGGGCGAGTCAAAGGGAGGGGGGAGGAGAGAGAGCAGCCCATTTAGCTCATCTAGCCAGCTTCTCCATTTTAGTAATATGTGGTAGTTCTTTATCCAGTTTTCAACTGGTTCTGGAGTGAGTTTAGCAAGCAGGACTTGGGTATGCTGTGGATGCCTGTAATGTCTACACATTGCTTCAATAACTAATCAATTTATTCCTAACCTTCTTTGCCTCGTCTCAGAAGGATGGTGGTAAGGAAGCATAGAGTAAGTACACGAGCAAAGTCTGAGTGACTCATTGGCCTTGTGCTGTGTATTCCCCTCATTTCCTTGTATGGGGTATAAATCTACCTTTCCTGTCTAGAGAGCTGCCCATTTTAAAACCAGGATATAGGATACATTTACACATTTTACGATAAATACTATAAATTAGCAAAGCTAGAACCAATTCTTGTGCCCACAAGCAGCAAACGGAAATAGTTTCTCTTACATTTGTGGCAAAAGAACAAACACAACTGATGCCAAAAAACGGATGAAATAACAGACGTCTGTGTTGGACTGTACGAAGTGTTGAAACTCTATGTATTTAAACCTTTGCAAAGTTTCCTATTGGAATTTACTGTAGTGACTTCTAATCATTACCCAGAATATGATCCTGGAGATATAAAGCTACATTAAAAAGAACAAATTTATTTTAAAATAATGTAGATAGTTCTAACGGAATATTATTGCGATTCAAAGTATGACATCTGAAAGAAACTTATTTACAATGCCTTACAAACCTCATTTTTAATCACCAAAAACACAACTTGTTAGGGAACTGGGTCACAAGCACATTGCTTATACCTGGTGCTAGGGTTCAAATCCAGTCTTGACATGCAATGGAATGAATGAACTCTGCACCAGCTGTCCTACATCTATTGTTTGGGCATTCTCAACCAATTCTTAGTGATGCAACTCTTTAGCGTAAAACTGCTTATACTTGAGCACCAACTTGGGAATGTCACTCAGAGAGGCCATAAAGCTGCCTGGAGAAGAGGGGGCAAGGATCACACTGACAACAACAACAAGATTACATTTGTATAGCGCCTTTCACGTCGGAAGGACGTCCCAAGGCGCTGTGACACACTGAGGGAGCAGTTTATGAACATGGTGGAGTCCTATAGCTCAGTGGTTAGAGCACTCGCCTCACAAGCAAGAGACCTGGGTTCAATTCCTGGGCAGGGCGAAACGTTGGGCAAGTTTCCTTACTCCACACGCCTCTGTACACCTGGCAGTAAGTAGTAACCCGGTTGCTAGTCACTTGGAGGATCGCTTTTCCGGGGGTAATAATTCCTTAAAAAAAATAATAATTAGGTCAATCAATCCACGATTACTTGTAGGACACTGCTGTATGCAATTGGCTGCCGCATTTTGCCCACAAAATATAGACAATTCACTTTACAGTATAATCTGTGAAGCACTTTGAAACGTCTCGAAGACGTGATAAAGCACAATATCAAATGAAAAGGATTATTATATTATTTTATTAAGACAGTCAGGAATCCTCCTTCACAGAATTTATTGTAAAATGTAATGTACTGTCACTACGTTTTACAGTAAATCTTGTGAAGTAGGTGTTTGATGCAGTTGATAAACAACCTATAGTTGCACTGTGAGTGATGGCGTCCAACATGCTGCATTCTCCTGCACTAACTTTTACTGAAGCGCTCCGAGACGCCACCCCACATGAAGGGCACTCTATAAATGCAAGTTTTTGTTGTAATAAAGTTGATAATCACAGAAACAAATTGAATAAATAATTAAAGTTTACCCGATGAAAGCACTAGTCATTCACTTCATGGCTGTTTGAGACATTGCTATGCGCAAATTGGCTGCCGTGATCACTACAAAATACAGTAAATCTTGTGAAGTGCTTTGAGACATGCTCACAATGTCAGTCCCTGTGTCAAATGCAATTATAATTTTTTATTTTTTAATTTGGTAATTTATGGTTTGGAACACACACGGACCACAAGTAAATGTTTGTCCTACCTCAAAACTATGTATTTTTCAAAATATGGTGCACTTATTAAAATACAAATGCGTCAAATTAAAAATCAATATAACTTTAAAATTACCCAAACGATTGACAAAAAGCAATTTCTGGAATTCTATTGCCACCTACTGGCATACTGTTAGACAACAGAGGGCATGACAAACAAACCCAGCCTTGGACAGGAATATTAAACATGCAGCTGAAATAGAGCTACATGTGATAAACGTGTATACAAAGCAGAGCTGCATCTCATAGAAGTGATGCCTCACTTAGGAGGACTATAAATGGAAATTGTCCAGTCAGTAATACACACAGTTTGCTTTTTAGTTCCATGGTGTCCTCTCAAAGAATGGTGGAACACTGCAGAATAGCTGTTTCAATATAAAGTTTTCAAATCTAAATGGATTTGCGCCTTTTACCACCTGCAGTCAATAGTCTATGACTCCGTCAACCAACACACTATCTTTCACCCCTTTTCCCTATTTGGTCCTTGGTCTCTGTGCTGCTTAAAGCTCTTGCATTGGAACAGTCTGCTCCCTCTGGTCGCCTTTCTCTGCTTTACCCCAACACCATTTCTCTACTCTGTCCCCATACCGTTTAATAGTTTTTCTCAAGTATTTATCAATTCCCTTTTTGGTACTGTTATGGACTGAGCTTCACGTCCTCCCGACGTGGAAGGCGCTCTATAAATTTAATTTTATTGTTGTTGTTCAACAGCCATCGGTAGTAAGGCACATTCTTTCTTTCGGTGGCATGTCTTCATTTATAATAATACTTACATGTAATATAGCATCTTATCATATTGAGAGAACATCTCCAAGCACTTCTCAGGGTACACGATATAAAATACAACACCAAATTATATTTCTACAGCGTGTTCCAGAGTTTCGGGGTGTAGTGGCTGAAAGCGCGGCCAGCGATGGTGGAACAAGGGCACTAGGTACATGCAGGAAGCCAGAGCCAATCGAGCAGGATAATGGATTGTGGGTTGCGGGGGTAAACAGGTCGGAGAGGGAGGGAGGTGCCAGAGCATGAAGGGATTTGAAAACGAGTGTGAGGATCTTGAAATGAATCCATTCAGCAATAGGGAGCCAGTGAAGCCTGGCTAGAACTGGTGCGATGGGGGTATGGAGTTTAGTGCGGCAGAGTTTGGCATCAGCTGGAATTTATGGATGCTGGAGCTGAGGAGACCGGTGAGGAGGGCATTTGAATAATAGAGGAGGGAGGTGATCAACACAAGGACAAGTGATCTTACTCAGTTTGGCTGAAGTGCTGGCTGAGATTTTTGAATGATAAAGGGAATAAAACTCTGCATTTCAATAAATGTCCTGGATCATGCAAAACGTGCCTTCCAGTTAACCTCAACTTAGCAAATGTTTGTACATCGCAACTCAGTGTTAACAGGATCATATCTGCAATTAATTGTATAAAAAGGTTAAGCTGCATGCATGTTTGTTAATATTGCTCCTAATATTGTTTTCCGCTTAAAAACAAGTCACGTAAATGTGTGCCAGAGAGCACCCAGTTAGTTTAGATCACAAGACAAAAGCAACGGCCTTCAATAAATTGCTCACAGTTTTTTCAATCCAGTCAGGTTCTTCCTCCTTTGTGCCTGGTTCACTTTCCTGTGGCTCCTGTGCACTTGTGGACAGTGAAGGCATTTGTTGGGGAAGCTGTAGCTTTGTGCTACAGCTCTGCTGCTCTCCCCCTTCCTCGCTTGCTTTCCATTTGTCAACAACGTTCATGCTGTTAATATCTACAGACACAATACGAGCCAATGGTAAGCATTCTGACCATCAATACCTTGTCCATCTCTCCCACTGGGATAATCTGGATACATTAATATTTCTGTGCCATTATTAACAATTTGTATCTTGGACTGTTCCTTATTTTCTCCCTCTTTTCTAGTTAAGAGGATGGATAGTTCCTTAAGATTGATTAGATGTTGATGTTCCATACATTCAGTACTTTTATCTTTTTTTCTTCTATTTTTAACCTCCTGCTGGTTCCAGCACTTTGAAACATTCTCTCGTGTGAATGGAAAACAGCCAGTTTTCACACAATACCTTGTCCATCTCCCCTACTGGGATAATGTGAACACATTAATATTTCTGTGCCATTATTAACAATTTGTATCTTGGACTGTGACACAATCTTGGACTGTGACACTATCACACAAACAACCATGAAATGAATGACTAATTTATCTATAATAAATAATAATCCTTCCATTTGATATAGCGCCTTATATCACGTTTTTGCAACGTCTCAAAGCGCTTCACAGAATATACTGTGAAGACTATATTTTGCGGGTGAAATATCTGGAAGAGTTTTGACAAAAGGTCCTGTCATTTGAAATGTTGACTCACTTTCTTCTCTCCATAGATGCTGCCTGGCCTGCTGTGTGTTCCCAGCGACTTCTGTTTTTTATCTGGAGGTTTGTTGTCCAGATCATTGGACACTGGGAGAAATGCCCTTCTTTTCCAGATAGTGTCATGGAATCTTAAACAACCACATCTGAAGAATATGCTAAGCACTACACTTAAGTGCCAGCCCAGACTATGAGCTCACAGTATATTGTGTGAAGCGCTTTGAGACGTCTCGAAGATGTGATAAGACATTATATCAAGTGTAAGGATTATTATTGGCCAGCCTGAGATCTTCCTGAACTATGTTGGCTATTATTTACATACATCAAACTGGATCGCACACATTCAGCTTTTGAATTTTTCTTATAAAAATCACAGATAAGACATCTGGGTCAAATTTTTGTTGTAAAGTAAGGAACCAATAAACAGCGGAAAGAAATGTTTCTCACCTGAGTTAAGCAGAGGATTGGGAACAGTGCTGACCCTCGATTCCTGAACCGGACAAGCAAGACCAGCTTGCTTCACATCTACAGGGTAACCAGACGCCTGTGTGTTTGACAAACAGCGAGTGAGTGACACAGCCTCACTCCATGAACCTAAACTTCCCCCTCTAAAATGTTAAAAGCAGATGCTTGAAGCCTTCTACAAGGATGAACAGATGCTTTATTATCCACAATGTGTCAATCGGGTATATATGTATTTTATATAGGTCAAATTTGCTGCAATTTATCAGAAGGTTCTCAAGAAATGTGCAAACAACAAATGCACTCTTCTTTACATTCAATGTTTTAGAAATTTGTCAATGACACATTTGTTATAAATAGTTTTAAGACATACTGCAAATTAGACACCACACCTGAATGTCTTGGATACAGCAGCTTATTATTACAAAACATAACAAAAATAGGCTACTATATTCCTATAATAAGGCAGTAAAATACAAGACTGAAAACAAACAAATAGTATTTTCTTACTGGTGTGGAGTGGTTGACAAGATGGACTAGCACGGGTAGCAAGTTATTGCCAGAGCTTTGTCTGCATGTTGTCTTTTGCTGTGCAGTTTGGTTCGAGAGAGAAAACATATCCGCCTGAGGACAGACGAGTGTGAATTGAATACAATGTAGTCTGTGATTTTTGCTACAAACAAGTTTCAAATAAACGCAGAAATTGGTGAAATCTTAAATTGTATACAAGTATCTGAAAAAACGGTGTGAATGTCAATTAAAGCAAGCAACAGAAAGCAATTTATGTTAGCCAATAAGTACTCTTTTTGAGATGATGATCCTGTCTCGGTTAAATAGATTTTTGGCTCAATTTGTGGAGTCCTATAGCTCAGTGGTTAGAGCACTCGTCTCACAAGCGAGAGGACCTGGGTTGGATTCCCAAGCAGGGCAAAACGTTGGGGACCTTTCCTTACTCCACACGCCTGTAAGTAGGAACCTGGTTGTTAGTCAATTGGCAGATCCCTTTTCCAGGGGTAATAATCCCTCAAAATAAATAAATAATAATAATTTGGTCACTCAATCCATGACTGTTTGTGGGACACTGCTGTGCACAATTGGTTGCCGCGATTCGGCCGCAAATATACAGTCAATTCACTTTACAGTATATTCTGTGAGGCTCTTTGAGACGTCTCAAAGACATGATAAGGCACTATATCAATCAAGGATTATTATTAATAATTTGGCTCATGGTGATCCTCTATTTTGTTCAGTGTTTACAGAAGTCTAATTTGAGCTTTTCGCTATTTATTGCAAATTTTCTCAGGGGATGGTGGAGTCTGTGGCAATATATTTGGAGCACTCTGAGAACATGAATTTTATAACGGGACTTTAATCTCATAGCTGATCATTAAAGCGTGTTTAAGTTAAGCACGCAGAGCCACACCTAAGCAAAGGCTCCCTTTAATATTGTGTCTCTAATGAGATTCTTGTGTGGGGCATGACTGCCTGCATTTCATGTCACTGACCTTTCCACAGGAGAGGAAGAGAAAGAAAAGGATTATTTTGACAACGAACCTCAAGCTCATTGGCCTCACAAAACCCCTTGATGATAACCAATAGAGGAGCCAACACACTAGATTTTGCTTCAGGTACACCGTCCACTCTTTTCAGGTTGTCAGCAGTGGTTGGCCTGCGGACAGAAGAAAAAAGAGATTTTTTTTAAATAAAAAAAGGCTGCTAAGAATTTACATGTTAATGCACACCATGTTTGAGACATTATCAGCAGACCTAGATAATGGGAGTAGCGGTAGTTAAAGGCACAGCAATAGGGCTGTTAGTTAGTCCAACTCCACAAGCATAGAATTCTTTCAGAAGAAGCCTGCAGCCAGCATTGTCTTGCACTCCAATCATTTGTGTTGCACAGAGGCTCCCAATTACGGTAACATTGTGCACAAAGTGGCTTATCTCTTAAATTGAGATGCTTGAAACCCTGGAAGGCTGAGCACAAAGGCAGCTTGTCAGGCATCATATCTTACAATGTGGACAAGAACATGTGATCAAACAAACACAACCATCACACGGGTGATAGGTGAGGTCAGCCTCACTGACGCAAACTCTCATCTGAATTCTTGGATGATCCAGCGCTGCTGCCCATGGGAACCCGCTTTTATAACCGCTGGGAGTTCCCTTTGCCTGGACACACTGATTTGGGGAAGGCCTCCTCCTAGTGACTGGAGGTTCACTGTGACTGTTACACTCACCTTAGGCTGCTCCTTCCCCGAGGTGCCCCGATGTTGGCAAGTCTGTGCCATTGTATCTGCCTCTCACTGCCCTGACTCTGGTATTATAGTAGCTCAGCCGATGTTTGCACACAGCAATGTCCACAAACAGCCACAAAGTCCCTTTTTATTTTTAAATCTGCGTTATTGTTAGCCAGGGCCCCGGGAGAAACTGCTTTTTCTTTGTGAATAGTCCCACAGGATCTTTAAAGTCCACCTGATGGGCCTCGGTTTAATGTGGCATTTAGCATTGAAATAAAAGCTACAGGGAAACAGCAAGAAAGCAGATCCCCATTTATTGCGCCCTGCAGTTAACGGAAATGCAACAAACTTTCAGCTTCCAGCATGGACTGTCCAGCTTCTCATGCTTAGAGCTGATCATCAAGTGGCTGCTGAGACCACTCTTGCATGCTATGTGCAAGAAACACCGATAACGTCACTTTATGCGGTAATCACATCATTGGCTAACCAACAACCCAGGAGACAGACATTTTGCGCTCTTCATTTTAAGGGCATCTGAGGTTGACTGCACTCTATCGGGATTGCCATGTGCTGTCAATATTTAGCTCATTACTGTATCATGAACCATACAGTCCTGTAGCTCAGTTGTTAGTTAGAGAACTCGCCTGGCAAGCGAGAGACTGGGTTCAATTCCCGGCAGGGCAAAATATTGGGCAACTTTCCTTACTCCACACACCCGTTTACCTAACAGTAAGTAGGAACCCAATGGTTAGTCAATTGGCAGATCACTTTTCCGGGTGTAATAATTCCTTAAAAAAAATAATAAATTGGTCACGGGACACTGTTGTGTGGAATTGGCTGCTGCCTTTTGCTCTCAAAATATATAGTCAATTCACTGTACTGTATATTCTGTGAAGTGCTTTGAGACGTCTTGAAGACGTGATAAGGCGCTATATCAAATGCAAGTAATACTGTTGTTATTATTACAGAACCAAATCAAATTTAACTCAGAACTCACTCCCGTCCAGGATTGGGAGGATTGACAGGGTCACAACCGAGCACCATTTTGTGAAGCCCAAAAACAAGAGGCTTTTGAATATAGAATCAGCAACAACACTTACAAAGTTTGATGAATGAAGAAACAAACGTGGGTTGAAAACATAATAAAAAGGTCAATAAAGATCCGATCTGTCCCATTTCTTCAAATGTTTAAGTTATTTTACATTTAAGTCTGAAGTTTATGAGAAGTGACCTGGCCCCAACAAGTCAGTTTGGCCCTGAGTCAGAGTTGTCAATGAATATTCTCAGGCTTGCTAATGTTCTCTCTTTGACAGACCCATTTAGCTGATATCTGGCACTTGAATCTTGCAGACTCCTAGACAAGTTAGTGAATTCTGAATACCTACTAAAGTAGACATATTGTATGCTTTAGCGCCATCCACTGGAATAAAGCTTTATGACAATACAACATCTCACTGGTATTTCAGTGTCGTCTTATTGCATTCAAATAATAATCCTTGCATTTGATATAGGGTTTTATCGCATCTTCGAGATACCTCAAAGCACTTTACACTTTACTGCAAAGTGAATTGACTACATATTTTGTGGGTGAAACACAGCAGTCAATTGCGCACAGCAGTGTCCCACAAATAGTCATGGGTTGAGTGACTGAATTATAATTTTTTTTTGAAGGGATTATTATCCCCAGAAAAGCGATCTGCTAATCGACTGACAACCAGATTCCTACTTATTGCTAGGTAAACAGAGGCGTATGGAGTAAGGAAACTTGCCTAACGTTTTGACCTACTGGGAATCAAACTCAGGTCCTCTCACTCGCTTGCGAAGCGAGCGCTCTAACCCCTAAGCTACAGGACTCCAAATGCTGCTGAAGTATTTATTAACTTGTGTATTGACTATATGTGTATGCAAATTTGGCAGCCGGGGGTGAGCAGACACGTATGTTATTACACATCTGACAATAAAATTAATTGGCGCCTCTGTAGCGGTCTCAGTAGTCTGGTTCCCGAGCTACAGGGAATCTTCCCACTTAGCTCCCATTAACCTTGTAAGCCAAAACCCTAATTAGACGGTGGTTCAAGCTGGCAAGCAGCGAGATAGCTTGCCAGACAGTGATCACAATGGCAATCTAAAGGTTATTATCTGATTAAATTCCTGCAGTATTCCAACCCACACTCTAGGGTCCCCAATGGTGGGCTCCTGCCAACTTGCATGTACAACTTTCTGGGATTAGATAACGAGATTGTGTCCCTCCAGGGAATGAGAAAGCATTTCATTCCAGACAAAATGAAATTGTTATGCATAACTGACAGGGAATACAGGGAAACTCTGTGTGCTGTGGATATTTTTAAGCAAGGCAATGGATTTCCGGTTGTGACAGACACTCACTCGGCTGACCAAATATATTTCCATCGGGAAGGTCCCACAATCAACCATGAGGTGAATAACCAATTAACCTGGAGGCCACAAAACGAAAATAAAATAAATTTCCCTCTCTTTTCAAATAGTGTTAATGGTTCTTTAACCTCATGTCAGGATAGACAGACATTAACTTCCCATTTGGGGGATATAATAATAATAATCCTTGCATTTGATATAGCGCTTTTCACGTCGGGAGGACGTCCCAAAGCGCTTCACAGAATATACTGTAAAGTGAATTGACTGTATATTTGTGGGCGAACGCGGCAGCCAATTGCGCACAGCAATGTCCCACAAACAGTCGTAGATTGAAAATGACCAATTTATTATTGTTTTGGGTTTTTTGGAGGGATTATTATTAGGCGTGTGGAGTAAGGAAACTTGCCCAAGGTTTCGCCCTCTGCCTGGAATTGAACCAGCATCTCCAGCAACCAATGCTCCCTTCAACAATGTACTGGAGTGTCAGCCCAGATTACAAATTCAAGTCCAGAGGTTAACCTACAATCTTTTGACTCAGTAGTGAGAAACTAACTGAGCTGTGCAAAACGCAGCAAACAAAATGAAAATAGTCTTTGACTTTTTACGAAGAAAGATTTTGGTTCAACTTTTCTTTCAAAAAAATCTATTAATTGATTGGCAACTACCCGCAATTTCTAATACCTTATCTTGGCAAACTCTAGTAGTATCTTGTTTGTGGCCAACATGGCTGGAGGAACATCCTTCTCGCTGGCAATTTTCTGCCTTGCTGTCAACAATTTGGCATACAATTTCCCCTGTGGACAAAACACTAATTAATGTAAGAGTGCAGCATAGTGCAAGGACAACCTTAAAACGTACACAGTAACTGTAAGCTCAGCGTTTATTAATTAAAAAGAAAACTTCATAAAAAGAAAACTTTTACAAATAGTAAATTTTACTCAAGCGATATTTCAGACAAAAGAACTAAATATTGGAGGGAAACCAAGCTCTTAACAAAAGATGAGTCCTGAAACCTGAGGTAGGCAATGCTGTCCCAAGTTTTGAAAGTGACGCTTTACCTGCATTGGGCTCTTAACCGTAAGTTGGAGGTAAGGCTGTGAGATATTAGCAAGACAAACATATGTGCAGGTGCGATGTTAAGTTCGAGATTGCTAGAGATGCTCTGAACCCAGCTATGTGATGCTAGCCACCTCGCACGTGAGTGCATGACTCTGTAAATGCCCACACATAGGACATATGCCCACACATAGGACATTTTTTCTCCCGATAGCAGAGGTACGTTTTTGTATAGATATTGTAGAGAGAAAAAATTAAAGATTCTTAGAGAAAGACACAAGAGAAAAAGGCAAAGTGAGAGACTATAAAAGAGAAAAAGTCAGACAGAGACAGAGAAGTGCTGGTACAGTGAGATATATAAATGCAAGTTGTTGTTTCATTTTTAATAAACCGCTTTATTAAAAGTGCCATATAATTATTCCACATCAATATACCTTTAACATCTAATGCCAAGTGCGAAGAGGTCTTGGATTTCTTTATCTCCAAGATAGATAGCATCCGCCTGGCCGCCTCCTCCTCTTGCCCCATGTGTGTCCCCCTCTCCACCACTCACTCATCCTCCCATGGCTTCTACCACAGGCCCCACCCTGCACTCCTTTACCCTCCACTCTTTCTTCCTTCCTCTCATCCTCCATCACCCAGATGAAACCCACCATCTGCTGCCTTGACCTCCTCCCCCACCCAGCTGCTATCCTGCTAGCCAGCAGTCAAAGGCTACAATCTGCAAACCTAATGCACATCTGGATCCAACCAATATACTACATATCGCAGGAACTGCTAAACTAACCCTTAGGTAAGACTTTATTAAAGTAGAATTCTAACCTGTAGCTCCAATTCCCTGGATGATACAGCGACCATCGAAGGTACAGATTTCTCCAGTGTGCCCGATGCAGGTGAAGGAAAGAAATGACTGAAGAAAAGGGAAAAAAATATTAATATGCCAGATTATACAAGATGTATGACAATCTTACTTTGTATCTTATTTTTCATCACAAAAGACACTTTTTATGACTGTCACACCGGCGTGAAAAATCACATGTTGGTTGACAAAGGATTCATTGCAGTTATTAAAAACACATGCCATGTGATTAAGAGAATTTACCATCACGTCTGATCAATTGGTGTCCTAATAATAATGCAAATTCACATGGAAACATAGGAACAGGAGGAGGCCATTCAGCCCCTCGAGCCTGTTCAGCCATTCTATAAGATCATGGCTGATCTCTACCTCAAGTCCGAGTACCGAGTCCAAGTAGTGGAGTCCTGTAGTTCAGTGGTTAGAGCACTCGCTTTGCAAGTGAGAGATCTGAGTTCAATTCCAGGCAGAGGGCGAAACCTCGGGCAAGTTTCCTTACTCCACACAGAGCCTAATAATAATCCCTCCAAAAAACCCAAAACAATAATTAAATTGGTCATTTTCAATCTACGACTATTTGTGGGACATTGCTGTGCGCAATTGGCTGCCGCGTTCGCCCACAAATATACAGTCAATTCACTTTACAGTGTGTTCTGTGAAGCGCTTTGGGACGTCCTCCTGACGTGAAAAGCGCTATATCAAATGCAAGGATTATTATTATTATTATTATTATTACCCGCCCTTGCCCCCTATCCCTTAATTACAGATTATGTGGATAAAAGGCAAGGAGATGAATTGTCTCTATAACAACTTCATGCCGGCAGGAACCATCTAGCCCATACTTTCCATCAATCCTACAAGATTCATTCAATATACCCATTGCTAAATCACCAATTCAAATAACCTGGAGTAAATGACACTTATCCATTGCTTTTGAAAAGCAATGTATTTTTATTTTCTGTGGTGATAGTGTAGTTTGGTTCACATGCATAGCTCCTTTCTTCTAAATAAAACATAACACCTGCATTTCCTATTTGGGCCTTGTTGTGAAATTGACACGCTTGTTCTAGATTATGCAGGGCAGAATAATTTACCCAACTCTAATTTATTCAATGCTTCATAATCTTAAACTAAGGCTCCCTCAGTCTTCTCTGTTATAGAGAGAAACGTCTGAGAGTAGCTAACCTCTCCTCACAGCTCTATGTCATTAGTAACAGAGGAATGTCATAAATTCTTTAACAGCAATTGTTACGTTGATTATTTTAGGATCATCCCTTTTACAAACACACATTCCTACAAGTGACAGACAGTGGCAAAGTCAGGGCAGATTTGAATAGATCTGCGCGAGTTTGTGACACTGCTCTGACTGAGTGGCGTTTGGCTCTGATATAAATGAATGCGGTCCATGAAACTTCGAAATTTTCCAATCACAATTCAGTGAGTAGGAAGTCTCTGGGGCACCAGACTAATATACACAGTGAAATCCGCTTTGGCCGGACACCGGTTAACCCCGGATGTTGGGTAAATTGAACAAAACAACCGGGCCCGAATCATTCGTATTGTTACCTGTTTTAAAAAAGCTAATTGATTTGAACAATGCGGTCACTCCGGGCAAAATGCCGCACTGGTCACCGCTAATACGCTCACTGGGGCCTTCTGTGTGTCCATTCAACCACGAGGGGCTCCAAGATGTAGATGGGAGGAGTGTATGATTGATTGACAGTGGAACTCAGCTACTCACAAGCGGCTGGAGTTGGGCTGTCAATCAGTGAGGGGGGGGCAGCGGAACGGGGAAGAACAAGGAAGGGAATGGGAGAAGTCAAACCAACTTTTGGCAACTAGGAGTGAGCAGCTGATGATGTTATGGCCAGCGCAAAGACTGAATCAATACAAAGCTGGGAGCTTTCACAGCTTGCAGGATTCTTTTGGGTTAGTGAACACTGCTTCAAGTGAAACAACATATACTGTGTCACGGGGTTCTTCTGCTGGGCGGGAATGGTATTTCAGTTATCCTCGGATGCCTCTTAAACCATACAAAACGTCCGACTCGGATGTGTCCGTCTTAACCGGCTTCCACTGTGTGTGTATGCATATATTACTCTGGACTCCGCACCTCCCTCTCACACTTCCTCAGAGGCAATCCGCCTCCAAAGGAGCTCGCTGCTGTGTAGATACTTTATCTCACGAGTTCAAATCTTAGGAGTCACGACTGAATTTATCAGCAGCTGCTAATTCTGCAATGTGTTGGTTTATTATTTCGGGAGGGGGTGGCGGGGGAGTGGGGAGAAAGAATTAAAAGCTGTGAAAGCTCCCAGCTTTGTATTGATTCAGTCTTTCGCTGGCCATAACATCATCAGCTGCTCACTCCTAGTTGCCAGTTGCATACAGAGCAGAACACCACTCCCACTGATGTTCAGCCCCTTCGGGAACAGTCAGGACAAAGCCAGGGTTTGTTACCTTTTAGTGTCCAACTCCACAAACAGATTCTCCGTCTCTTTTTCCTTCTGTCTGGCAAACCTTTGGTACAATGATTTCCTCTTTAGGATAGAAGAAAAACAAATTGAAACAAAAACACAGTTAATGATAATGTTATAATAATCTCTGCATTTATTATTATTTATTATTATTATTATTTGTATTTGCGCCCTATCAGGTCAAAAATGTCTCAAAGCGCTTCACAGAATTTCTATTAGGAGTACTGACTTGTATGTTTGTTGCTGAAAATGGCAGTAACTTCCCACTAAGGCCAGTGTACTTATGTCTGATACTGACACTTGGGCCAGTGTAGGTGTGTCTGTGTGCACAATTTAATGTAACCCGATGTAAGAAGCGCTTGGACATGTTTTGATGTGAAAAGGCGATGTATCAAATCCAAGAATCATTATTTAACACAAACAACGGCCTTTGTATTCATTATAGAAAACATAGTTAGAATAATCAGAGGTTACTTTGCCCCACACGCTTTAAAATTGTCATACTAATCATTACACAAGTGAGGAAATAACACTGCGGAAACGGCTTGAAGAAATCTGCGGACCTGAAACTCCTGTTCCTTGGCTGAGGCAGCAAGTGGGGAACTTCTTACAGATGAAGTTGGAGATTGAACGTAACTATAAAGGAATGCACAGAACAATCAGCACAAGTATTGCAGGAAAAAATTTAAATACATCATTATTAAAGTAATCCAGTACAATACAAAATTACATTTGTACAGCGCCTTTCATGTCGGGAGCACTTCCCAAGACGCTGGACAGTCAGGGATTTGGACCCGAGCTGGGGGTTAGAATCAGGGAAGATGGAGGGCAGGGAGAGTAGGGGTAGGAGAGTGGCCGAAGGCACGGTCGAAGAGGAGGGTCTTGAGACGGGCCTGTAATGTGAACAATGGAATGGATGCCCATACCTGGAGGCAGCCTTGGGTGGGGAGTGCAGGAACAGTTCTCTGGTGGGTTGAAGTAAAAGCTGAGCATGAGACTCTTTCGTGGCTTTAGTTAACCATGTTCTTCCCTGTCAAAATTAAAGGTTCACAGTAAACCAAAAAAAACAAGTAGCCAGATTTCTATTAGTTGTATGGGAGACAATCGTATCGTTTCAAAAACAGAAGTCGCTGGGAACACTCAGCAGGTCAGGCAGCATCTATGGAGAAAGGAAAGTGAGTCAACGTTTTGGGTCCCGACCCTTCGTCAGGTCGTGGACACGAAACGCTGACTCACTTTCCTTTCTCCATAGATGCTACCTGACCTACTGAGTGCTCCCAGCAAGTTCTGTTTTTGTTTCAGATTTCCAGCATCTGCAGTATTTTGTATTTTTTTTTAAATTGTCTTGTTTCATGTTTTGATGAAAAAAATTTATTCTCTTTTCAAAACTTCCAGATTCTTCCCAGGAAAACCCGCATTCACTTCTCAAAACACACACAAGTCGCACAGCCATCGTCCCTTCACTGAAGATAATAAATCATATTGATAGGAAAATGTGGTACAAAAACGTCCCAGCGTAAGTATTAAAAACATCTACACTGTACCCAGTGTTAGGGTCAAAGACACCCACACTGACCCAGTGTCTATATCACACAACAACAACAAGATTACATTTGTATAGCGCCTTTCACGTTGGGAAGACTTCCCCAGGAGCTGAAACACAACAACAACTTGCATTTATATACGCTCTTCACACTTGTACTCTGTCAATGTCAATAACACACACGGACAATGTCCCCAGTGTCAGGGTCAAACACACCTACTGGAGCTATAACGTCAGATCCATAAAGCTCCCAAAGGACTAGGCTGAACATTTACAATTATGAATGAGCTCAACTAAACAATTCCCTTTCGCAGTTACTGAATATGGCTATGACAGAAACTGTTGTGGAACATCACTTGGTGCCAGTTAGGGAAGGTTTGTTTTTGCATAAAATATTGCTTAAATTAACTTTGATCATCTGACGAAAGCTATCGTTTTAAAATCTTAAAGGAAAAGGAATCCTAAAAAATAACTGAATCCTTAAGGACTTTATCATCAGGAGATGAGAGGAGCAAACACAACAGGCCCACTTGTGAAATTTAGTTTTAAAAATGACCTTAAGATATTGAAATGAACAAATTATCCCAAAATAGATCTCTCTCTAATTTAAAGGGCCAAACATTCTTGAAAGTTCACCAAATTGAAAGGATTGAAGGATTCTCTGGAAAATCATTGTATCGGTGGGGATTTAGAACTGTGTTGCGAGACACAGTTGCTAGGAAACTAAATGCAAAATATGCATAAATATAGGCATTGTTTTAGCTGCGTTACAAACATGGTTGTTTGATTTGGATGTTGTACATTGTTAAATCTACCATTTCAAATACATTCTGTAGAGCCTAGTTACTGCACTTTTACATCACCCCAATCAAAAAGTATTTGATTTCTCCACCTGATCGCATATTGAATGTTCAATCATACCATTTGCATACTTAATATTACAATAATAGTAATAATAATCCTTGCATTTCTTGGGAAACTTCTCAAAGCGCTTCACAGAATATACTGCAAAGTGAATTGACTGTACATTTTGTGGGCGAAACACAGCAGACAATTGCTCAGAGCAGTGTCCCTCAAACAGTCGTGAATTGAGTGACCACATTTTTTAAAATGTTATTGTTTTTTTTGAAGGGATTATTACAATCGGAAAAGCAATCCGCCAATCGACTAACAAGCAGGTTCCTACTTACTGTTAAGTAGAAACCTGCCTAAGGTTTTGCCCTGCCCGGGAATCAAACTCATGTCCTCTCACATGCGAGACAAGTGCTCTAACCAACATGCTACAGGACTCCACAACATAATATATAATTGATATGGATTTTTAATTTAGTCTGCCCCACCAGGCTCCACCAGCTCCTGTATCCCAGCTGATCAGCCTGAAGATCCTCGTTCTGACTTTCAAATCTTTGAACTGTCTCGCCCCTGAAAAACTATGCATTCTCTTCCAGCGCTATTATCCGATCCATACCTTCTGCTCTTCCAATTATGATTTACTCCTTGTTCCTCGCTCGTTCCTGTCACACCATTACTCAGGGGTTTAACCTTCAACTCTAATGCCCTTGCTCTCTGGAACCCTCTTCAAAAATATCTTCAACTTACTCCTCTCCCTGCTATCAAAACCCTCTTAAAACAGTCAACTAGTTTTAACTTGCCCTCCTTTAACTTCCCACCATTGCAAGACCCGTCTCAAGACCCTCCTCTTCCACCATGACTTCAGTCACTCCCCTTCCCCCCTGTCCTCCATCCACACCAATCCCAATCCCCAGCTCGGGTCCGAAACACTGACTGTCCAGCGCCTTGTGACATCCTCCCAACATGAAAGGCGCTGTACAAATGTAATTTTGTTGTTGTTGAAGTGCTTTGAGATGTTCATCCTGTATTCGCACGTTCCTGTCCCAAATCTCTGGAACTCGTAGCCTCAATCCCTTTGTTTTGCCCACGCTTTACTCATGTTCAAATCACACCTGAAGGCTCTCCTCTTTGAACTGCGTGTTCAGTCACCTCCTTTGCCTTTCCAGTTCGGCGTCCAACCACATGGCTGTTAAGCACTCCAAGTTGCTACCCGTGTGAAGGGTGCTATATAAATGCAAGTTTTTGTTGTTGTTGATCATTGTGCTGCTAAATTTAACGATTGAGTGATAACTGGTGTGAATTCTTTGTGATTTGCCCTGTTCTCCAAGACGAAAAACAAATACCAAAGCTAACCTTAGCAGACAAGTGGCACAACACAGCAAATTTGTTCCTTGCCATCGAATCTTCCTGCAGAAACCCCTGAAAGATCAGCTGCCGGCCCAAGGCCTTCCACCATGTCTCAGAGCGGTCCTTTCCAATGCCGAAGAGAGGACTTTTACGATTCCAGATTGGTAAGCGCTGAGAGTGCTACAGATACAAGGGTGAGACATTGATCATTCATCACTCAACGATTACTCCCATCTGTTTATTTGTTGAATTGTGAGTCTGTCCTGATGGGACTTAAAATGGGAATACTCCTATATCATCAATAAAGAATGGGAAATAAAGGAATATGGAGGTTTGTTTTACTCCACTTCAATACGCACAAAGATGGGTAAAATTTCAGGATTCCTAAATACATGTCACACTTTAATTTAGGAATGCTATTGAATGCTATTGAATTACTCTGATTGTCCATCTATCCACGAAGCTGGGCCTGGAAAATAGCACATATGGCTGATGCAAACTACTAACACAGATGCACCAGATATGGTACAGGCCAAAACAGATCACTGTTTAAATTGCCCAAAGTTGAAATTGTGGATCTGGGATTGCAACTTTTCATGATAATTACTTTAACGAAACTATCATCCTGTAAATCAGCTCCCTGAATAGTGGCCATGCTATGAGGGAATATGGAATAATAGAATATTACAGCACAGAAGGAGGCCATTCGACCCATCGTGCATGTGCCAGCTTTTTGGACGAGCTGCTTTCCCCATATGCTTGAAAATATTTCTTCTTCAAATACCTATCCAATTCCCTTTTGAAAGTTGTTATTGAATCTGTTTCCCCACCCTTTCAGGCAGTGCACTCCAGACTGCACTCATTTTCTCCTCATCTCCCCTCTGGTTCCTTTGCCATGACTCACAGCATTTTCACTGAGGTTTTTGGCAGTAGCTATTACTCAGAAATCAGAAATCAGGTAATGTCTTCATGTCCTTCTGACATAAAAGAGAGAAGTGAAAATTGTATTGCAATGCACATTTCTGTTCCTTAATTAAGGAACATAAAATACCAAAATTTTGACCTCAAAAGATTTCCTAAGTAGACAACATGGGATTTATTTTTTCAAAAGAGACTTTCTACTTGGTGATCAAATAGCCAGACTCCTTCTGTGCTGAAATCTCATGATTCTATGACACAACATAAACACTGTCACTTAGAGAGTGGGTGAAAAGCTCATCTGACAGCCGTGAAGGCAGAGAAAACAAAATCTTTGGCATTAGATATTTAAAATAAAACTGAATTTGGCAAACAAAAGCATTTTTATATGCACATTACTTTTGTGTTTAATGGTTGCAACAGCAATAAAAGACTTACAGATCCTCTCAGCAGCAGGACGGGAACTCCGAGGCCACATTTCTCCCCCAATGCACTTACTGCACTCAACAGCTGTCTCGCTTCCTTCCCAAAATCTTGCAGTTCATCTTGTGGATCATCTGCGAGGCCACAGCTGTTTGCCCTACAGCAGCAAACAGGAGGTGAATGGGCATCACCTGAACAGGAATTGATCCGTGTATACAACAATCCAATTAAGCTTTGCATGCACTGCTCAATCCTTACAGTTATATAATAATAATCCTTGCATTTGATATAGTGCCTTATCACATCTTCTCAACATGTCTCAAAGCACTTCATGGAATATACTGTGAAGTGAATTGACTGTAATATTTTATGGGAAAAATGCAGCAGCCAATTACACACAGACATGATAAATGCAAGGATTATTATTGTAACCATGCAGAGATCCCTGAAATAAGCTGTGCATGTGGTGACATCGGATGAGGACAAGATTGGGTTCAGCTGTGATAGAATAACCTGCGTCATTCACAGTAAAGCCTCACATATAAATAGTGGGCTCTTGGGAGAGGTACTGGAAGACTGGGAATTGTACCCAGGTAGAAGGAAGAAGGTGGTCAAACATCTTCATCCCTATCCAGGAAGTGAGCAAGGAAGGAATGGGAGAAAAAATGTCAGAAAAACAAAGCAAAAATGCTGAATTCTTTTGGAATGTTGTCACTAGACCTCCTGGTTTTCATTGTATATTTCAACATTTTATTAAAAAAAATCCAAAACAGAGGTGCCTGTCAGGAAAACTACAAATGTAAATGATGCGAAGCCCATTAAAAAAGCCTTGAACTATCCTGGATATGTTGTTCTTGGCATAAAAATGATGCATCATAAGAAAATATATATATACACACACACACATACACACACACTCTATTACTAAGCTTTGCCAGTATGAATCATATATTACTAATCACGTTAACATTATAAACCATTAGATTCTGTTAAATTGACTATTATGCTGTTTTATTATGCATTTTGCTTATAATGGAAGTTACTTAACATTTGTACTGCTATACCTTTATAAATGAAATTCTCCTGCCAACTTTTGTAACCTTGATAGAAATGAATCATGGCTGTTTTTCCTTTATCTAATGTCTTTGAGTAGTTATGCAGAAAAAATAGATGTGTGATGAGAGGAGCTTTGGTAAGCGGACGTGGGAGTAGCATTACCAAACTCTAAGAAACAGAATATAGTGTGTGTGTGCGCACGCGCGTGGGGGGGTGTGTGGGGTAACCAATGCGAATTGTTTGATGTCTTTGCTCTCTTAAGTATAGGTTAAACAGTCGAGGACAGTATTTGACAAAAATAGCTGCTTGTAAGGAAAGTGTGGCAGATGAAAATTGCAACACGATTGGAAACTGATGATGGATTGAAGGGGAGGGTGGCATTTCTTTTAGTGTATATAAAGACTTCTGAAATAAAACATAGTATTGAAGAAGCACCTGTCTCTGTGAGCTTGCTTATCTCAGTGTCCAAAAACCTAAAAGATTTTAAGTTAACAATTTTATTTAAGTTAAATGTAATACAGAACTGGCCCATTGCAGTCGACAGCCATAAAGTACATCTGGTGAAGGGGATCTCTATCAGGAAAACTCACGAGAACTTTGCTCCAATCCAAGAAGAGTAGCTAGAACTGAGCTCTCATACATTGACCCAAAGTAAATGAACAAAACCCACTTTATGTTCTGAATTATGTTGAACAGCATTCGTGCTATTTACACACTGGTTTTCCTATTTGAGCAACTCTTTCAACTCCACACTGAATGATACCTGCTTAATTGCTTACCTTAATCTACAATTGTCACAGCATCTTTCAGTCCCCAAGATACCAAGAGTCACCTTGCGAAGTTGTTTGTCTTCAAAGTGAGACAAGATCATTCTATGAGAGAGTTAGAGTGGGGAGGGAGGAGGGAAAAACACAAACAATAATTTGTACTGCATTGGGTGAACATATTTATGTTTCAGCAGTACTGCTATTTAACCCTTAAATTTGACAAATACTTTTTATTGTTAACTTCACAAATTAATTAAAGAAAGCAGGGATCAAATTGATGTTCTCGGTCAGAGATTCAGTGGGTGATACACAGATGCAAAAAGGCACAAACTGTCCTGCAAAGGTCCTCACACCATACTGAAGACAGATGCCCAACAGCTGATGAGGAACTCTTGAGGCTTGGGGCGACAGCTGCTGGAAGGTGTTACCTGGATCCCAGTTTGTGAGACACATTCATATGCCCAGCGCCTGGAACCCACCCTGATTGGCTGCAGAGAGACCGGCAGCTGCTGCTAAACTCCGCATCTCCAACTAGTGGGACCATCTCTCAATGGGAAGGAATGTGACCCAAGCTGTGGGCAGGAAGAAGGTGGTGATGCTCTCACACATTTCATGCCGAGCTGTGTTGCCCTCCAGGAAGCTCACAGAAGGTGCCTGGTTCCTGCGCTGGTCGGATGTCAAAGGACCAACTAGTGACAATCCTCCTTGGAGGGAGGTAAGCAGGGGCTCATTGGAGCTGAACTGGCTTCAAGGTGACATGCCTGGCAATGAAATGTCGGAATCGAGCCAACCCTCTATGATGGTCTCTAGTCCGATTCCTGTGCCAGGCGGGTCTATGGTATTCCAGGGCACTGCTGATGACAGCACAGCCCAGCCTGGCTCATTGGCAGCACCTAGAAAGGCAGACCACTCACTGGAGGCAGGGAGTCATCCCGCTCAGCTCATGTTAACCCTGCAAGCCAAAGCCCTCATGGGTGGGGGCGGTGGTCCTACCTGGACAAGCAGCGGGAAAGCTTGCAATATCAATGATAAGCTATGCTGGTTTAGCTGGTTTGACTCCAGTAGTTACCCCAAGCACACTCTGGGGTCCCCAAGCCTTTGTTCTTGCCAACCTGCACCTAATACTTTCCAGAATTAGGTAAACAGGAAGCGTCCCTCCAGGGAGATCACAGTGATGGGTTTCCGCGTGTCAGACACCCGGCTGACCAAAAAAAAATGCAAAAAGGGCTGCTCTCCTCAGGTTAAGGATTGAGGCGAATGTCATAGCTGAGCACCAAAAGCTTTTGTGCAGGTCGGACTTGGAAGCTGCTCCTTTTCCAATTTCCCTGCCTGTGCTTGATCCCTAACTATTGCAATGTAGATAAGATTGTGAGATCAGTGGAGTGACAGAACCAAATCGTCATCCCTCCTACTCTTACAAAGCACCCTACCATGCCTAGTGAATTATTTCACTCAGCAGAGAATGTATTTGCTACACATTGCACCATGCAGATGAGTGATTAATAGCCTTAATACAATACAATTAGATTTACATAGCGGCTTTCACATTAGTCTGGGTGAAGGGAAAAACACCTCAAAGAGCTTCACGCGAGCTCTGTGGGGGATGCGGGAAGAGAAGATGACTGAAAACGCAGTTCAAGGTAGGTCTTAAAAGTGGGGAGGGAGGGGAAGAGGTGGAGGTAATCTGTGATGGAGCTCCAGAGATAGGGGGCAGGATGGCTGTTTGCTGACCCACAGATGGTGGGAAAGGTCGGGTGGGGGACCCAGAGCAGGCTGGTGTTCGCTGAGTGGAGGGAGTAGCTAGGTTGGCAAGGTTGAAGGAGATAGCACCGTATGGGTGTGAAGTACAATTCCTACTGTACAGTCTGTGCGGGTGTCATATACAGCTGATCCTCCATAAACTGAACAATCAGCTACAAAAGTTACTTACGTTCTTCTGCACTTGAATGACGTGAGGTATTGTTCTATGTTTGCCATCAATTTCATTTTGTACTCTCGAAACTTTGGGTTATGAATTTCACTCAGCAGGTGTCTGAAAATGAAGAAAAGTACAGTCAAAGAGTTAGGTCTTGAAAGAAGGGAGAGAGGGAGAGTCAGAAGGACCTGAGGAATGGAACTCCGGAGAGCGGGGTCAAAATGGCGATGGTGGAGCTGATGGGGTGGGGGCACCTGAAGCAAGCTGGTGTTGGCCAAAGGGAACGGCTGGCTCAGGAGGTCACAGAGGTGAGGTGGGGGGGATGAAGGACGTAGAGGAATTTCTCACTGGGGAAAGAGGGAGTTTCTATGAGGAAACTCCACGTCTCGTCACTCAGTGTCTGTCCTTATTTCCCCACCTCCTCGGGCACTCTCTCTCCTCTCTCTCTCTCGCGCACTCTCTCTCGGGCACTCTCTCTCCCCCCTCTCTCGGGCACTCTCTCTCCCCCCTCTCTCTCGGGCACTCTCTCTCCCCCTCTCTCTCTCGGGCACTCTCTCTCCCCCCTCTCTCTCTCGGGCACTCTCTCCCCCCTCTCTCTCTCGGGCACTCTCTCTCCCCTCTCTCTCTCGGGCACTCTCTCTCCTCCCTCTCTCTCTCGGGCGCTCTCTCTCCTCCCTCTCTCTCTCAGGCACTCTCTCTCCCCTCTCACGGGGACTCTCTCTCTCTCCCTCTCGGGCACTCTCTCTCCTCCCTCTTGAAGTAATAATAATAATAATAATAATCCTTGCATTTGATATAGCACTTTTCACGTCGGGAGGACGTCTCAAAGCGCTTCACAGAACACACTGTAAAGTGAATTGACTGTATATTTGTGGGCGAACGCGGCAGCCAATTGCGCACAGCAATGTCCCACAAACAGTTGTAGATTGAAAATGACCAATTTATTATTGTTTTTGGTTTTGGAGGGATTATTATTAGGCTCTGTGTGGAGTAAGGAAACTTGCCCAAGGTTTCGCCCTCTGCCTGGAAATGAACTCAGGTCTCTCGCTTGCAAAGCGAGTGCTCTAACCACTGAGCTACAGGACTCCAAGTAGGTAAGGGAATAAGAAGAAGAATCCTTGCATTTGATATAGCACCTTATCATGTTATTAAGGGAGGGAGCAAAGCGAAGGGATTGTGGAATGGAGGAGGAGATGAAGCTCAACTTCTGTACCTGTTTAACACCATGTCCCCAGGGGACCACAAGACATAACAAGTACTCGGCAATCCGTCTCGCCCAGCCCGGCCAATTTCCTGGTAGTACGATTCCATTTCCTTGGGGGCTCCATAATGAATGACATTTCGAATGTCAGGTTTGTTGATCCCCATACCAAAAGCAACTGTAGCAACTATGCACTGAAAATAAAAAGATCAAATTGAAAACATAGACCTTTCAATGAAAATTACATGTGGTCTACAATCCCACAGACTCATTCAGGAAGATGTTTCATTGACTTTCAAAGGGCAAAAGGTTGAATGGATCCAGCCAGACCAGGATTCAATCCCAGAACATTCTGGTATTAAGCGAATGCTTAGGATCAGAGGATTAACTAATTTAGCTACCCAGAAAGTCAGACATGTTGGGCTACTTTTTAATCTGGTCAGCACTTGACTTTGCACTTGTCTGACACAAATAAAAAATCATTAAAATGCTTAAGTATCCAAATTAGACTGAGGTCCACTTAGTGTATAATAATACTTGCATTTGATATAGCACCTTATCACATCTTTGAGACGTCTCAAAGCGCTTCACAGTATATACTGTAACGTGAATTGTAAAGTGTATATTTTGTGGGCAAAATGCAGCAGCCAATTGCGCACAGTAGTGTTCCACAGTCATGGATTGAAGTCACCAAATTATTTTTTTTTGGGGTGAGGGCATCTACATATGGCTGCAACCAACTTAAATTTCGAAGAGGATTAGGTGCAGGTTGGCAAGAGCTAAGGTTTGGGCATCCAGTTTCAGGATTTGGGCACTGCAGTGCATTGGGGTACTGCTGGTGCCTACTGTATGACAAGCTTCCTGTTATTTGTCCAGCTTCAACCAGCCTACTCATTTGGGCTTTGACTTGCAGAAGTATTTTCATGTTAGCTTCCACTGCAATATCTCTAATGCTGTCCGTTTGAGTTGGGTGGGGAGGGTAGGGATAAGAAAATAGGCAAAAAAATCACAAGCACTTCCAAGGAATCAGTGTGATTCATGACCTTAAATTGGTTTTCCTTTCAGAACATCTTGTCAGTTCAATCGAAAAAGTGATCATATAAATAACTTCACACCTGAATTTCGTCCCTCATGAACTTATGATGCACCTCTCTCCTGGCTTTGATGCCCATGCCGGCATGGTATCTGTCACATGAAACATTCAGGTTGTATAACTCGGCAGTCACTTGTTCTGTCATCTTCCTGGAGGGGCAGTAGATTATGGTGGAGCCTTCGAACTCAAAGGAGGACCTACCATTTTAAGACAAAGCACATGTCCAGGAGGTTCACCAAAACAGATGAAAACTAATTGAATAGTTAATTTTTTTTGAAAAAAAAGAACATTTTGCGATTCGAGTTAAGTCAGTACGTACTGTTTGTTTTTAATTAAGAACAGCTTTAAATCTTGTTGAATATTTGCAGATTTACGCATAACTTCCAAGTACAAGTTGGGTCGGTCGAAGCTGGTGCAGGTGATCTGTGGCTGGTTCAGGTTAAGACTCTCTGCAATGTCACGCCTGATCGAAGGGCTGGCCGTGGCGGTCAAGGCCACGAAAGGAACCTATCACAACAACAACTTGTATTTATAATAATAATAATCCTTGCATTAGATATAACGTCTGATCACGTTTTCAACACTTCTCACAGCACTTCACAGAATATACTGTAAAGTGGACTGATTCTACATTTTGTGGGTGAAAGGCGGCAGCCAATTGTGCACAGCAGTTGCCCAGGAACAGTCGTAGATTGAGTGACCAATTTTTTTTAAAAAGGTATTACCACCCCCGGAAAAACGATCCGCCAAACGACTAACAACCAGGTTCCTACTTGTTGCTAGATAAGGAAACTTGTCCTGGTTTCGCCCTGCCGGGAATCGAACCCAAGCCTGTCGCTTGCGAGACGAGTGCTCTAACCACTGAGCTATCAGGACTCCACCGTTCACACAGGGCAGTGTCTCAGAGAGCTAATGCTAGAATACTTAGACCCAGAGCTGGTGTGAAAGGGGAGGCGCCCGCAGGCACAGTCTCCTTGCTTCTGTGAAGCAGTTTGAGACGTCTCAAAGATGTGATAATGCGTTTTATCAAATGCAAGAATTATTATTATCGTTACCCACAAATATAACCATTTGCATATATACAGAGTGACCAAAAAGTGTGTTAAATACTCTATTTTTAAAAAATGTATATATCATAATTTCTTTCAGACTTATTAGACATTGTAATGGTATCACAACTTTTTGGTCACCGTGTATGTACATACATACTTGCAATCAGCCCCACACACACCCAAACACATATACGTGCACATGCAGCCACTCACAAATACATACACACAAGGACATGGATACACACAAAGGTACACACACACACATAAATATACACACCACATACATTCACACACATACACCACACACACACACACAGTGATTGATTAAGTAGACAGATTAGAAAAGTCCTTTACAATATTTGCCCTTTACAAGATTACTGCTTTGAAGTAATCTTTGTCATAACATTGTTTCTCTATCAAAGGTAATGCAAAGACACAAATTGACTGTGTGAAAAATGAACCATTTTATAGAATTGATGATGATTTTTGCACTATTAAGCCAAAAAGCCAAGCCAATTTCTCCACTCACTCCAGCCCTCAACATTTGCTCTACCCAATACGTTTCTGAAGCTACCTTTACATCTCTCTATATCTGACACCCCGTGCCCTCTCTCCGCCCGTGTTCCCACCCTCGATCTATATGATATCCTGCTAGCTTTATCATATCTTCACATGTCTGTGGTCTAAGGTTGATTCCTAAAAGTAGCCATCGTTTTCACTAAATCACTTTAAAATGGGAAATTTCTAGAACAACTTGCATTTAAAAAGTAGTTTCATAAACGTCTCAGAGCACTTTACAATGGCAGGGTTAGATGCCGAGCAGGGAAGTGAGAGGGTAAGGGGCAAGGTGACCATCAGTGCAGTTGAAGAGGTAGGTTTTATGGCAGGACTTTTAAGGCAGAGGGAATGAGATGGAGAGGAAGACAGAGGGAGATCCCCAATATCGCACTTAACATCTGAAAGCTTGGCCAAGGTTATTATAAACAACAACAACAAGATTCCATTTATAAAGCGCCTTTCACATCAGGAGGACGTCCCAAGGCGCTGCACAGTTGGGTCATGACCCGAGCAGGGGGGAAATGGTCAGGGTGAGGGAAGGGAGGGAGCAAGGAGGGGGAAATGGTCAGGGTGAGGGGAGGGAAGGGAGGGAGCGAGGAGGGGGAAGAGAGTCGAGAGGGGAGCTGAAGGCACGGTCAAAGAGAAAGGTTTTGAGACCGGCCTTGAAGGAGGAAAGGGAGGAAGCAAGGCGAAGGCACTGGGGGATGGAGTTCCAGAGCCTGGGGGCTGAGAGGCTGAAGGCCCGACCACCGATGGTAGGGCGGTTGGGGCGGGGGACGTGGAGCAGACCAGAGCCAGAGGAACGGAGGGTACGGGCAGGTAGGTAGGGGGATAGTAGGTTGGAGAGCTAGGAGGGAGCAAGGCCGTGGATGGCCTTGTAGGTGAGGATGAGGATCTTGAAATCAATCCTCTGGGGGATGGGGAGCCAGTGGAGGCGAGCGAGGGTGGGAGTGATGTGGTCCGGAGCTGGTGCGGGACAGTACACAAGCTGCAAAGTTCTGAATGACCTGCAGCTTGTGGAGGGAGGTGGCGGGAAGGCCGGCGAGGAGAGAGTTCCCATAGTCCAGCCTTGAGGTGACAAAGGCGTGAACCAGGGTTTCAGCAGCGTGAGGAGTGAGGTAATGGCGTAGTCTGGCGATGTTCCGAAGGTGATGGAAGGCGGTGCCAGTTGTAGTGCGGATGTGAGGGAGAAAGGACAGCTCAGGGTCGAACAAAACGCTTTGTTTTGGAGTTTTGGAGGAAAAGATCACTACTTCCAGGATTGGAGTAGTTTTACAACTCTGTAATTCATCTCCCTCAGATCTTTAATGCCCAGTCGCCGAGAGACTTGGAGGAGTTTCTGTGCCTAAAATTTCTCTCGAGCAGCAACCCCATCCTCCTCCCACCCCACTCCACATTCCAGGCCATCTCTTGGGGTCTGCTATCATACAGTGGTTGATGGAACAGGCAGCAAAGCTTCTGGTGGAAAGGGAGGGAGACAAGCCCAGTACTGTTGTATGTAGGTGGATGGGTGATACCCCAGCATACATCACAAATTAGGCATTTCCAACCTCATCTCCTCTGCAGTTCATATCCTCTCTCGTACCAGGCTCCGTGACCCGCCCTCGCCTGGCTTCACTGGCTCCCCAACCCCCAGAGGATAGAGTTCAAAATCCTCGTCCTCGCCTTCAAGGTCCCTCCACAGCCTTGCTCCTCCCTACCTCTGTGACCTGCTAACTCCTTATCAACCCTCTGCTCAGCAGGCTCTCGCCTGCTCCACATCCCACGTCTGGTCCACCCCACCATCGGCAGTCGGGCCTTCAGCCACAGTCCCTTCGTCTTGCTTCCTCCCTTGCCTCCTTCAAACAACATCTCAAGTCCCTCCTTTTCAACCGCGCATTCAGCCAACCTCTTACCCCTACCCTCCCTGTCCTCAAACATTCCTCTGATTCCAACCCCCAAGTCGGGTCCAAATCTCTGACTGAACAGCGCTTTGGGACATCCTCCTGATATGAAAGGCGCTGTGTAAGTGTAATTTGTTGTTGTTGGTCGCTAATTATCAGCTCACCTTAGGCAGAATACTTTTTAAAATTCCTAACTTTCTGTAGGAGTTTCTGAAATCATGTCCCCACTCAGCAATACAGTGAGCTTCGTCCACAGCAACAAGCGTAATACCTGTCAAGAGAGATAAACAAAATGGTCTTATTGATACCTAATGCTGTCATAGAATCATAGGATTATACAGCGTGTCTGTGCCGGCTCTTTGAAAAGCTTGGGTGACAACCATCGGCAACAGATTACTGCAAATCAATTGTTCCAAAAGCTGTAATCCTTCTCACATCTCCTTCCATAGTCTTCCCCAACTATACAACAAACGACTACTTGCATTTCCATGGTGCCTTTCCTGCAGGATAGAATCTTGGGAGCGCTGTACAGTGACGGGGTTGGACTTCAAGCATGGGAGAAGGGGGAGGTGGCTGTCTGTATATGCAGTCGAAGTGGCAAGTCTTATAATGAGATTTTAAAATTGGGGGTTGTTTCCTGGGCCAATAGAAAAGTACATCTTATCCCGGCCCAAATTGAGCTTGTGTGACCAATTCTTGGTAAGTGCTATACTATTCACATTAACATATTGGTATTTTAAACACACCTACATGTTCAGGAAATATATGCCTATAGTTTTAATCCAGGTTGTTTCACAAAATGCTTCTCTCAGTAGCACCAACCAACACCCCGCAATTTTCCACTTTTGATCAAACGCCCCCGCAATTTTTGTCAAATATTGTGCAATTTTCTATTGGCCCAGGTTATTTCTCTGGTTGAAATGACAGAGTCGTACTCTCAGAATTCCAACGATATTGTTTTACAGCAGGGCAATAGACGGTCACAAGAGCAGTCTCTGATCTGCCTCCCTGGGGACAAACCCCTCTCACCTCTGCTCCAGGTCCCACCAGAGCAGCTCTGTAGTGATTAGAACAGCATAAATCAGGTTTGAGCCACATGATTGTAAAGCAATTCATGCTGGAAACTACCTGCTGAAGCTACTTCAAGGAGGTGAAGGTGGTTTCACAGAAACATCTATCTGTACTTTTGTTTGGTCTGTCTGACACATGTGGAAACCAGCTTAAGCGGTTCCGAACCAAACTGAGAATTCCATGCATCCCGCCTACACATGAAACTTCCTGTGCATTGGAATGGAATGCATTCCCTGGAGGAGCATATTCTACTTATCTAGTTCCAGAGATTAAACGCAGGTTGGGAAGAGCCAATGCTTGGGGACCCAAGTGTGTGTTGGGCTAACTGGTGGTGTCCAACCAGCTAAAACCGCAGAGCTAGTCACTGAGAGCATTGTCTGGCAAGCTTTTCCACCGCTTACCCAGCTAGGACCAGCCTACCCAATAAGGCTCTTCAGGGAGTAAAAACCCTTTAAAAAAAAGAATTTGGTCACTCAATCAACGACTGTTTGTAGGACACTGCTGTGCGTAGTTGGCTGCCATGTTTCGCCCACAGAATATACAGTGAATTCACTTTACATTATATTCTGTGAAGCACTTTGAAACGTCTTAAAGATGCTAAATCAAATGCAAGGCTTATTATTATAAATGGGGCATTAAACTCGGGTTTCATTAGGAAGACATTAACAATTCTACAACACTAATTGAAAATGTCCTGGTGCAAATGATTGCTGTATTTGGCAACAACAACAGCCATTGAGATGAAATGCCAATAAAAGTGCTTTGGGATGTAATAAGGGTACTATAAAAATGCAAGTTATTTTGTTTCCTAACCATTTAGAGTTACCAGCTACACTGAACAAATGAAAACTCTTAAAGAATATGATGACACGTACCAACTTTGTCATTCAATTCCTTGAGCAGCAAAGTCGACACTGAACAGAATTCAGGAGTCATGTAAACGACTTTGTATTGACCCCTGCAGATTAAAACAGAAAAAAAATCATCTCAAGGCATTTTATCATTGAAAATGTATAAGAATAATTACCATTCACATGAAAGGCAGGTAAATCGATGTCTATACCTGCAATGTCACTGGAACTTTGACAACCTAATAATCTGAACAGTACCTAACATAACTGTAAAACTATAACTCCCCTCCCGCCTTATTTTCCAGACTTAAGTCTTCCAAGACATTCATCTTTTGACCTTTTTTTCTCCTACGCCCCCCTGCCCTCGTCCAGCTTGAGTGTCCCATCAGTTGTTTTAAGAGTTTCGAGATTTCCGCCCAACCTGAAAGGCTCTATACAAATGTAAATCGTATTGTTCAGTTATTTCAAATCTATCAAGTGTTGTTTTTTTTCTCATCTAATTTAGTGCACCTTTCTTGCACAATGTCTGCATTTTTCCTTTTCTGAAAGTGTTCGACATCCTTTTTCATTCACTGGGATTCAGTTCCCACAAACACCAAATGTCCTCTGGTTGTCAGAGATGCTGCCCCTCAGTTGCAAACCTCAGCATTATGAGGCGGAAATTCATTGATTATCCTTTCACAGTATAACAGTTTGACCTCATAAGGACAAGTCAGATTATTTGTTTTCCCCTATGTCAGAGATGGATTATTACATTTATGTTGATCTGCTGCAAAAAGCAGATAAGTTCAAGCCTACAGCGGGGATTCTTGAGCTCATGGAGGCTGAAACTCCAGTACATTGTTGGAGGAGCACTGAACTGTTCTTCAAGTAAGAAGTTAAACCAAAGTTCTGTCTGTTCAAGTGTATGTTAAAGATCCAACAACAACAAATTACATTTATTTAGCTCCTTTCACATCAGAAGGTCATTCGAAGGCGCTGCAGTTAAGTGTTTGCACTCCGAGCTGGGGGTTGGAATCGAGAGTGGTGGAGATGGAAATGTGGCTGAAGGCCCGGTCAAAGACAGGCTTTGAAGGAGACAAGGCAGGGGGAGAGGCAGAGAGATTCGGGGATGGAGTTCCAGAGGGTGGGCAGAAAGGTTCAAGGCTCAACCGTGATTGTGGGGCAAGCAGGGCCTGGGGAGCTGAGGGAGTGGACAGGTAGGTATGATGTTAATAGGTCACAGAGGTTGTCAGGAGCAAGACCGTGGAGGGCTTTAAAAGAGAGGGCAGACGATCGAAGCTTCCCTCGGCCTCTAAGTCCTTCACACCCTACCCCTCCCCCTACATCTGCAATCTCAGCTGTTCCCTTTGCCCAACAAACACCAACTTGCTTCATGGCTGCCCCACCATCGCCATTTTGCCCCCACTCTCTGGATCTCCAGTCCTTCCAACTCCCTCCCTTCCTTTTCGGGGCACATCAAGATCTAACTCTTTGACCGCGCTTTCGTTCATCTTTTTCCCAACACACCTTCCCCTTTTCCCACCCCCAGCTCAGGTACCCAGCCAACAGTCTCAAGATGTCCTTCCAATATGAAAAAGGTGCTGTGTAAATGTTGTTATGTTTCTGGAAGGGAAGCCAAAAGGTGAGACCCCCCTATCTTTTACATCTCAATGAGCTAATTTTTCTTTGGTATGTGCCAGGGAAATGGAACACATTTTACTGGTTTCCATTTCGACACGTTCAGCAGCAAATAAGTCCCTTCAGGCGTACTAAGCATATCCAGACTACAATGTACACCTCTCTCTCAAATAGAACATAATGTACATCTGTCTTGCCCAGACCACAATTCATGTCTCTCACCCAGACCGCAAAGTACATAGTGCTCCTGCAATTGTTCCAGTGTAGGTAGTTAATGAGCATATGTTATTTTGGTATCTCAGGTAGACAACACAGGAGCGTTGACTGAAACACACTTACATTTTCAGGTCAGCGTAAACATTTTCAGACTGTGAAGAGCCAAGGAAACAAGCTTCAATGTTGGACATCCTACAAAATAACATTGGGTAAAGAGTATAATATGAAATTAACATCCATTTGTACAGTTAGAAATATTGCTCAGACACTCAGGTCAGTGACAAACATGGACAATGGACAACGAAGCAGACATCCTTGTTGACACTTTTTGTTAAGTTCTCCTCATTGTTTCCCTCTGCTGAAAGCTAAAGCCAATTCAAGCTGGTTATTTGATTGCAGACAATGTGTGTCCTCAACAAAATTGGTATTCTTCATCTAGGAGTCTAGACAGAGTCAAAGGGCTGTTCATCTGTGTGATTAGCCCAGCCAATTCTGATACACTGGAACAATATTTAAAGAAAAACCCCACACAGAATAAATACACTTACTTGAGCTGAAGGACTTGGTCCTCCATCAAAGAGATGAGGGGCGAGATCACGATCGCAATACCTCCTACATACACAGGTGGGAACTGATAACATAAGCTTTTGCCATAACCTATTGGAAAAAACAAAATCGCTTAATGTTTGAAAATCTACCAGAGAAGTAATGATCAAAGTGAACAGAAGGGCAGGAACCTGGGATCTAATTTGTGATATTGGAGACGCAGAGCAACTAAAAATGCCTTCTGTTTGGTGATATCAAACCCTGACTAATTGGGATTTTCAGAAGCTGCCAAAATGCTGAAAAAGCTCAGAGAGCTGAGGAAGATAATGGGAGTGGTGGGGGAATAAGTGTCAAGGCGCAGTCAAAAACATACAACGTAAGTTGGCCTTTAAAGGTTTGGAGGGAAGAAGTGAGGTACTGGGAGTCCAGATGGAGTTCCAGAGAGCAGAGGCAGAATGTTTAAAAGCTTGCACGTTAACGGTGGCTCAGATCAGGAGGGAATATATGAAGCAGGCCCTTGTTAGCAGCTGGGATGGCAACAATATTTATTTATATAGCGCCCTTCACGTGGGGTAGTGTCCCGGAGTGCTTGGTAGGGGTTGCAGGAGGTTACAGAGGTATTGTGAGAGGTGGTAGCAGAGGCAGGCAATACTGTAGAGATAAGGAAAAGTTGAGTGAGTTAGAGCCCAGATGTGAGGCTTGAAGGTTGTGGAGGAATATGAGCATAAGAACGAGGATCTTGAATTTGAACCACTGGGGGATAGTTAATCTGAGCAAGAATGGGGGTGATAGGCTCGCAGCCTGGTGCGAGAGAGGACAGTAGCTGCAGAGTTCTGGACATTTTACAGATTGTACAGAGAGGAGCTGAGGAGTCCAATGAGCAGGGCGACAGAACAATCAAACCTCAACTTGATAATGATAATAATAATC